>NC_085864.1:16768531-16941031 GCF_034702125.1 Engraulis encrasicolus | reverse complement strand
GCCGGGGGAAAGCGCTGCGCTTCAGGTCGGCTCAAACACACACACAAAGGCCCCATCTGATGAGGCCAGCACAGACACACTAGCAGAACAGGTCCAGCAACAACCGTCTGGCCATGAGAGTCTGTCCACAGAGTTGCAAGCTGGAGATCCGATCGAATCTGTGGAGCAGGAGCCGGCGCAGGCCTCTCAAGCGATCGCCGAGAAGGAATCTCAATCAGCTTCTAAACAGCACCTCCAATCACACCGGCAGGAACAGAAGCAGCAGCCACTGCTACTGCCTGAGCAGTGTGAACTGCCAGTCACAGCAGAAACAACAGCATCAGGGGTGAGTGCTGAGGCGGAGCTGATATCAGGGCTGGATAGCCCAGCGGCGCCAGACTCCTTCCCAGGCCTCCAGGAGCCATCTTTGGTCGGAGAGACTGAGACATTTGGGCAGGGGGTTGCAGAGGAGGAGGTGGAGAAGCTGATCTCTGATCAGTCATGTCCTCCTTCCTCCTGCTCTTCCTCCTCCTCTTCTCCTGCTCCCCCTGCTGTTGCACCTCTCCTACCGGTGGCGTCCGCAGTCTCGTCTGTTTCAGAGTCTGCGGCTCCCACACAGGAGCAACACGTCACCCAGGCAGAGGAGGACCTCACCGCGTTGTCTGCAACAAACACAGACGTGACAACAAAGTTAGACGAGCTCATGGCGTTCGAAATGGCAACGACAGACACAGCAAAGGTAGCGGAGCTCGTCCCAGTAGATATGCGCACCACAGACACTACCGACAAGGTTGAAGAACTTGTGTCAGTTGCTGTGGCATCAGCATCAGACACAGCCCCTGCCGCAGAAGAACTTGAAACGGTTGCTGTGACCGCCACAGCTAGAGCCGCAGAAGACGTCAGACCAGGCGGTCAGACTACCACAGGCACAGAAGAGGAAATTGTCACGGTTGATGTGACGACCGCCTCAGACACGTCGTCACAGCAGGCCGATGAGTCGTCGTCGGGGGACTCTCCGGATGACGGGAGCTCGACGGACGAGGGGGAGAGCGGCACGACAGAGGAGTCCAGCGGAAGTGGAAGTGGAGGAGGAGGTGGGGGAGGTGGAGGTGGAGGTGGAGGATGTGGAGGCCTGCCCAACGGACTGAAGCCTGAGTTCGCCCTGCACCTGCTGGATCCCGAGGGGCCCAAGCCTGGCAGCTGCGTCATGGAGCACGGTAAGGAGGTGTAGCACTGCGACTCCAGACCAGTAGAGGGCAGCAGGGTTATATGTAACATGTTAACAAGTGGTGTAAACTGGATGAATTTCAAGAGAAAGTTACACACTGAAATGAAACGGAAGTGGTTATGAGTGTTTGTGTGTGAGTGAGCTTGTTTTTGCTACATGGCAGCAAAGAGTTTGTCAGAATTGTACACATATGGTTTTATTTTTTATTAATACTAATATCTACTTAACATGTAGATGTAATTTCAAAGATAATCAAGCAAAGAAAAACATGTCGAAAGACAGAAGAAGCATGTGGAGAAGACCTTGTCGTTATAGTGTTTCATTAAATGTGTGTGTGTATGTGTTTGCGTGCGTGCGTGCGCCTGCGTTTGCATGTCCAGTGGCTGCAGAGCTTCACTGCGGGCAGGACCTGGAGGAGCTGCTACTGGAGGCCAGCCTTGACGGCGGACGCGAAGCTCCCTAATGCCGTCACCACGGTAAGGGCCCCGTCACAATTCAGTGAGGGCCCCGAATGCTGTGCCAAGATAGCGCCACAATAATGTTTTCACTTAACCTGAATTATTCAGCCATTACGCATTACCCTTTTGGGTAAATGAAAACGGAAACGGTAAATGCTTGTCCTTCTCTCTCTCTCTTTCTTTCTCTCTCTCTCTCTCTCTCTCTCTCTCTCTCTCTCAGGTTGCTGTAGACCAGCTGGTTAGTGTGTATCTTTTGGGGCCTGCGTGAGGCCTTGGGCTGTCAATGCCCTCTGGACCCGCCTCTCTCTCCTCCACCCCCCCACCATCATGGACCTAACCCCCAATCCCCCTAAAACACACAGTGATTCCCTCACCCACCACCCCCCACACACACAGTGACACCCCCAACCAACCACCCCAGCCCCCACCATCGTCATTCCTGCTGTCTCTTCATCCCCGCTCTCACCGGCCGCTGTCACACACATGGGAAGTAAACTCGCACGTAAACACACACACACACACACACACACACACAGACATACAAATAGTGACCCCTCTGAAAAGACAGAAACTAGCTGTTATTAGCTAATAGCAGCACCACAGCTTCTGAATGGAACTGCCTACGCAAACTGTCATGGCTCTACTGCCACCCGTACACACACTACAAGCCACAGCCAGAAGAAACATGGATGAAAGAAAAAAGGACAAAAAATTAAAAGAGAAGCCTCATGGAGGCTGTCACACTACCCCATTTTGTCTGTCACTACATTCCCCTTGCTGTTGCGCCTCATGAGAAGGATGTGCTGTCGACTAACGTGATTGGCCAGGAGAGATCGAGTTTGGAGATGGTTATGGGATATATCACTGCTCAAAACCAAAGAGACCCCCCCTCCCCCACACACATACGTAAATGCACACACATGCACAGACGGCTCTGTGTGTCCTGGGACTCAACAGTGACCTCCAGTGGTGAACACGCGTCATTGCAGTGGGACTTGTCTTCTGTAACAGACATCCCCTACACAAGCTCACAGAGGCACGACACAACTCTCTCTCTCTCTCTCTCCCTCTCTCTCTCTCTCTCTCTCTCTCTCTCTCTCTCTTTCTCTCATATTCCATCTTCTCTAGGCCAACTACACAATTCTGCTTCAAGCTCACTGCCCTGGTCCATGGAACTAGTGTGAGGTGTGAGGTCCAGCGGATGTGTTTCACATTATGTAGCTGTGTGTGTGTCTGTGTGCTTAGTCCCATGTCGGTCTCCTGAAAAAAGAATACCGCCAAAGTTTTAGATAAAGGACGTTCCCAAGCAATGACAAAAAGGCAAGGCAAATAGTGCTGGGGAGAAAAGTCTTGATCAAACTAAAAAAAAACTTGCAACTGGCTTAGCCAGTGTCAGTGATCTGCCAAAAAAAGACAAAAGAAAAGTGATGGGGAGGGGGGCGGGGGGGGTATAATTGTATGCAGGGGATATCTCCCTCAATGTTTTGAAAAATTGAATCAGTGCATTCAAACAGAGAAGCCTTGTTCGGTGAACTAATGTGAATGTTTTAAGATGTCTGAGATGGAAGGAGGGGATGAAGGTGGTGGTCTACCACTTTGTAGTAAGTGGTGGCAGGCCATTTTTATTCATGACCATACAAACTCTTATCTGAATACTACCAATAACTGACAGACTGACTCGCTTCAAAATGAGGTTGTAGGGCACAGGCAGTCACTCGCACCCTGTCTCTGTGTCTCCCGCCTCTCTTTTCTCCCCTCGTGGGGTAAATCAAAGAATAGAAAAGCGGGGGAAAAAAAGAAAACGCAACCTGCAGTAAGTGCAATGTAATTGTCTTTTTTGTCTTCTTCTAAAATCTTGTCTTTCTGGTTCCCTATCCCCCTCTCTCTGTCTCTCCTTCTCAGCACTACACTCATGTAACGGAGGATTAAAAACATGCCTTTTGATCGTGTTTGGTTGAACCCCCCAACAACTCCCTTCTCTTCCACCTTTCATTTTTTTCTGCTGCTTTCGGAGATTCAGTTTGTTTCTATTTATTTTATAGTTATATGAGCCTCTTTTCTCTTTGTGTGATTTTTCTTTCCATATTCATTTCTTTTTGTTATTATAATTAATAATATTATGATGAAAAAAAATGGGGTTTTTGCTTTTAAAGATTTTTTTTCCCATGGTGTATATTTTTCAGATTCTACATAAGAGCGATTTACTACTGTGTGTTAAAAAAACAAGATTGTCGTCTTTCTCTCTTTCTCTCTTTGTCGATCATTTTCTTTCCTGACAATAAGAAGAGGGGTAGAAAACCGAATATCGGGTTGGGGTGCGGGCCCTCGAATACCGCAACGGTTCTTGAACATTGACATGCGATTGGACAGAATGGAGTTGGAGAGGTTGGGGGGGGGTGGGGGTGGAGGTGGAGGTGGAGGTGGGGGGGGGGTTTAGCTGCAATGCTGGAGGCTTGAAGATAATGGGGAAGTGAATGTGTGTGTTAGTGTGTGAGAGAGAGAGAGATGTGTTCCCAAACTTCACCCTCCCACCCAGCCCCAAGAAAGCCGACCCAATATCACCATCTTGGACAACATGAATGTCAGTGGGAGACACTGCTGGGGGACCTTTTTGAAGAAAGTGTAACACTACTACTAGCTTACAGTACAAACAGTGGAGGACGGTCACTCTTGTCAGTGGATCCCAAGTTCACCATAGGATGCTTTTGCACACCACAAACCGAGCGGGTGCATTGGATGTAACCAATCATTCCAAGTTGTAAACAATGGGACAATTTGCTGGATTTTTACCTTGTAGATCCTAAGTTGACAGGCATTGCATTGTTGCCTGTTGTTGTTGACTGGTGAACTAAAAAATTGGGGGCAAAGGTGGGGAGCAGACAGGAGGAGAGGGGAGGGGAGGTTGTGGCTTTTGTATCTCCATCATGCTTCCTGGAGAAGATGAAGCAAAGAGTGCTGGGTAAAGGGTGGGTTGAGGACGGTGGTCTCCAGGCCTCTGTTGACCACCTCTGGTCTCCATGACTCCTCTTGAGGCTACCAAGATCTGGTCACAACAACCACGGTGGTGGCCACTGTGTGTGTGTGTGTCTGTGTGTGTCCGTCTGTACAGTACTGTACAAACACCTCTTGTCCTTGATGGTTCTATATGTTCACACTTCCCCAGATTGCTGTTGGTGTGTGTCTGTGCGTGTGTGCGTGCGTGTGTGTGTGTGTGTGTGTGCGTGCGTGTGTGTGTGTATGTGTGTGTGTGAGAGAGAGATGGTCTTTGGACCAGCTCTAGCCCCACCCGTGGGTTGAGTTGGTTTCGAAGTCTGTTTCTCTTACATGTGTGTCTGTGTGTGAATGTGTAGGAGGCTGGGCACATGTGTGTATGTGTATGTGGTGCAGGCAAGCACTGTTATCGGGCCCTGGGCATGGCGGGAGCGTGTGTAAGGGGGTGGGATGGGGGGTGGGGGGTGTAGAGTTTTGCCACAGTTTCAAAGATGGAACAGTAAGCGCCAAATCCAGCACCCTGTGTTTGGCCACGGTAACAGTTTGCCCTGCCTTCCAAATAATTTCACATTGCCGTGTGGCCCTCTCCTGCCCTCCTCTCTCCTCTCTTGCTCTCTCTCTCTTCTCTCTCTCTCTCTCTCTTCTTGCTCTCTCTCTCTTCTCTCTTGCTCTTTCTCTTGCTCTCTCGCTCTCTCTCGCTCTCTCTCGCTCTCTCTCCAATCGGATGTTTGTATTATTGCTTTTCATTTTTAGTAATTTTTAAATTACCTGTTTAAATTAATCAATAAAACATACAATATGACAGAAAAAATATATTGCTGGCTAGCACACAGATGTGTATGGAAAAGTAATTTTTGTTTCTCTCTATCTCTCTCTCTCTTAAATAAAATGCATGTAATGACAAAGATGTGACTGGCTGTTCCTCACTGTTTAAAATGACTTTTCTGTTAAACACTGTGGTCATGTCTTTGTGTTTTGTAATCGAAGAACTCCTGAAACCGTTGTTGAATGCTAGTTGATCATGTAGGCCTTCTTTTGAAAGTTGTTTAAAGTCATTTGCACTAAGCTTCCATGCCTGTGTGCTGCGCATGGTTCATCTTGGTGCTTGAAGTCGATGAACATCAGGCCATACAATTTCTCTCTCTCTGTCTCTGTCTCTGTCTCTCTCTCTCTCTCTCTCTCGCGCTCTCTTTCTCGTTACCAGCCTGCCTGTTTCTCAAACATTCTTTGTGCCATGGCAATGGGGGGAAGTGAGCTATAGTCGTGCCTCAGTGAAGAACATGAAACCAGTATGCAGGGCACCACCTTCACCTCTTTACCTCTGTTGTCCTCAATTGTGTCGACGAATTGTACTACTACTCTGCGTGGATGGAGGAAGCAACTTCAGTATACAGATATCCAGCCTATGCCATCAAAGCACTCTGTTGCTTTACATTAAGCAACACTACGTCAATTTTTCAAAGTCAAAATGTTCCCAAGCATAGCACAACTTTAATAGAACGACTTTTCCGAATTTGCCTTGCCGCTCTCCATGACCACAAACTGAATTGTATACAGTAGCGTATGCATGCAGTCTATGGTTATAGTAAAAGACACGTTTGGTGGAATACAGTGTCTGTTCTGAGAGGAAAGTTCTCCTCCAATCTGTGGGGCGACAGAGCAAAAGAAACTTGCTATTGCCTAAATTCCTCTCTTGCTCAGTCTGGCCTGGCCTACAGTAGGTCTGGCAGGGTGCAGTACAGTAGTAGGACCGCATGGTCCTTCCCCAAGGGGAGTCATTGAGGTCATGGAGACTTGCTTAAACCTTGCCTCGGCCTCAGGACTCGTCGCCATGGTAAAGGGGGACTCCCTCTCTGGCTGGCTGCTGTGAGGTCCTCTAGTCGGGACGAGGCTTATTACAGTAATCCTGTACTGATGGAATTCAGTGCAGAGACTTACTGTAATCTCTCCCGTTGTGTAACTTGTCGAGAGAGTAAAATGATTGAGTAACCCTGGTGGTCTTTTGACTTCCTTCCCACGTATTTTCAGAATTTCACTTCAGCCACCATCAATAGGCCAGAGCTGGTTGGAAAAAGGTTTGATTTCAGTGTGACCAAAGATATCATGAATGTGCATCATAAGTTGTAGCTCAATCACAAAAGGATTAAGTCAAATGCCAAAATATGGAATCTGCCGGCATATTCCCTTCAAATTCTCCCTCTCAGCCCGCTTTCCAGCTTTCCCATCGTCTTTGTAATAAAAACAGACTTAAGATGGCAGCTTTTCTCTGGCTGACGATCAAAGAGTTCTCGGGGTCTCCCTGCTCATTCAGCAGCTTTTTTTTTACATTCTTTAGGGGGGAGAGCTCATGAGGGGTGTACAATTCTATTTTATTTTTTCACATTTTCCATCAGTCTTTCATTTCCTTTCTTTGTTCCCCCCAAGACTAGATTGCTTTGGCTTCTTTGGCAGCCCATGACCTTAGTCTTCATTTGAAGGGCAATATGGGGCACCGCCCTCTCTCTCCCTCTATCCTCCACCTGTACTTACTGTCCAACACAGCTGTGACATTCCATTCCACACATAGAGGAACGGACCACTGTGTACTCAAGTGGGTACAACTGCTGTAAATCGGAAGTGATCTTCATCCTGCTACAAGTTTACAACTCAAACTAACACTTTTGGAGAAACTGCAAAAAACAAGATCTGGCAGGACTTAGGTCTGCATACAAAAAGGTAACAAGTCTGCCATGCTTGTCTATAGTTAAGTTATCCTTATCAGCCTTTGAAAGCATAATGGTTTGGAAACAGTCTTACTGGAAAGGTCATATTTGGCATACTTTGTGTGAAGGCCAATGAATCGTGCAAATAACTGACCGTTACATTTTGCATGTGCCCTGCCATGGTTGTTAAGTTTTCACTCAGTTAAAAAATATCCTCTACTTGCTAATGCTATTGTATCACTTTTTGAATGATCCAGGGGTTCCCAAACTTTACCATGGCAAGGACCCCCATAGACTGGTATATGCACCCAGGGCCCCCTTACATGATTCGTGTCACACTATTTTTCTGTGTATCCCTTTCACCCATATAGGCCTGTTAGTCAGGGCCCTACTGGGATATACAGTATACAATAACTAGAAATGCACTCAGAGAGTGCAGACCTCCGCCAAAGAAGCTGTTTGATAGACCATTTGACCATGCCACACCCTATTTTTTTTAAGTCTTTCTGTCTTGTTTTTGTGGAGTTAGAAACTGGAATGTCAAAATTCACCCTATCCCGCAATGGTGAAGAATATTTAAAAACATTTTTTTATAAAATCTGTCAAATCAAAATCCGTCAATAACTTTTCCAATTATCCTGATGACAGACAGAGAGACAGACAGACAGACAGACAAACCAACGTGACCGAAAACATAACCTCCTTGGCAGAGGTAATAACTTAACAATAATAGTAGTAATGATCAGAGATGTAGGTCTGAAGGTCTTAAGTGCAGGGGGAAATCTTGCTTTGTGTTCATACTGTAGTATGGCCATTGAGGACTTTATCAAATTTGAAGTGGCCCCTCGAATGAAAAAAAGTTCCCCACCCCTGGCTTCAACAGTGTGTACCGTACAGGGTGTTGAACAGCTGGCTGGGTTTACTCACCTATATCTATTTTAGCCAGGTGCAGACTCTAAATGTAAAAGCTCAATGTGAGGCAAGGATGAGACGTCCACCGATGACCTCACTTTTAATCCCTTTTAATTTTGTGATGTTTCGGGCCAACACGGCCTCTTCTCAGGCACTCTCTACAGGATTTTAATCTGGGATGTACTCACTGTTGTGGGTACATTTTCAAACATTAATGGCTGTATTTTGATCTTTTTTCAGTGAACAACAAGATGAAGTGGTATGTTATAAACAGGTTACTAATCATTCTGTCAAAGTGAAATTTCTTTAATGCTGTCCTATGGAAAGATATTGTCCTACTTACAAGTCTGCAAACTTGTGAGGGGCATACTGTATACACTACTATTATGTCTGCATAAATAAGACTGTGTGGGCCCCATATACACAGGGCCCTGTTGGCTCAGCCACAATTTCACCCCCCTGTGCGATGCCCCTACCTCTTTGACCCGACATACTACAAGCTTTCCATCAGCAAAAAAATGTTTTTGAATGTGTGCATGCAAACCGGAGGTGCTGTCAGACAAGAGGAAAGATTCTCATAACCATTACCAGATAATGAAGGAAGCCAAAACGACCTACGAGTGCAAGTCTATAGTTGTGTCTTATGGTTAGACATTAACATTTTGCGAGCAGTGATCCATGCTCTCTTGGTCATCCCTTCCGTGACACACACACACACACACACACACACACACACACACACACACACACACACACACACACACACACACACACACACACACACACACACACACACACACACACACACACACACACACACACACACACCCAGAGACAACTTATCCCACAGGGATAAGAGCCTCTGGTGGCATAATTCTCCCATAGTAGGCTTAAGAGGGATATTATGTAATTAGATGCCAGACCTACAGTAGTGTCAGGGCATGGGCCACTGTACCAGGAAAAGCACATACAGTATGGTAGTGAGTGAGCAACTGTTGTAGGGCTGAAGGTAGCTATAGCTCAAGGTCAATCTTTGTCCTTTATACCATAGTTTCTTCTAAGGCCATGGCTACTGTATTTGAGGATCTGCCTGCTTATTGCTGTTCATTTACCACGTTTTACTCAGAAGTCCCTTCTTCCACAGGGGTTGAAAAGAACGTTTTCATAGACATATAGTAATGTCAGCAAAAACTTAGCAGATTGAGGCTGTAAACCAGTTTTTCTATACATGAATTGGATAGGCTACATGTACCACTTTCTACAATTACAAATGTCATTTTATTTTTACTTACACGCAAGGTAATTGAGGGATTCTGTTGAGAGACATTTCCTTATATCACACCACCCTTAATCACAGACATAACGCAAGTACTTCAGGCCCCCCTGCCAGCTATCAAGAATGAGCCCCCGAACGAAAAAAGAGGGCCTAATATCATGTGGAGGGGGACCGTTTCTTCATGTCAAGGGCCCATGTGGGCCCGCCGTCTTGTATGGGCCCCCCTGCCTCACGGGGGCAGCGGGGGTATACTTCACGCCCCTGCCCTTAATGTCATGCTTATGTTTTATTTTTCTTTAGCCAAGCAGTGGCCAGAGTGACTCTTCCAGCCCTTTGGGTTGGATGACCACTGGAGAGTTGAGATGCTTGTCTGGGCTTGTTGCTCAGATGATGCAGGGCGTTTGGTTGTTCTCCTAAAAATAATCTTGTTCCATACATGGGTTTCCCAATTGTAAACAATCCCTGACTGCCTGCCCCTAGCTGCGCACTCTTCAACCTCTTGATTGTTGGAAACTGCTGTCACTCAAAAAATACTCTGACGTGGTTGGCTGCTTAGCATCTTGCCCCTCCTCACAGTGCTTATATTTGTAAACAGGAAACCTATGTATTGTTGTTGTTTGATCAATGTTTATAATAATTAGGGGTGGGACTTACTAAAAAAAAAACACACACACACACACCAGACTGAGGTGTTTCAGTGGTAGGCTGGTGGGCCTATACAAATGATTGTTGACAAGATTTGCAATATGGAATACAGAGAGTGATTAACTTGAATTCATATGTATAATTAATTAATTTCATTTTAATTAATTAATTAATCAACGACTCATTTTATCATCTCATGTCTCAATGTTGATGTTCTGTCAGGACAACTAAGATGGACGGATGCCTTATTAAAGTGGAAGCAGCAGTTATGCCATGCTTTTCTATTACATCACTACAGAATTGAAAACATTCAAAAGTATTTTGTTCTGTGCTAATAGACTGTGGTTAGAACTATGGCCTGTGATCAAAAACTTCCTTGCATACTCCCTTGTGTATGTCTGCAACGGCCTGGTGGAATGCGCACATGTGTTTGTTTAATACTGAATGAGGGTTTTCCGACTCGCCAACCCACATTCACTTAGTTGTCTTTACATCACAGCCATTCCTTTTGGAAAAATTTGTAGGGATCGTACCCCAGACGTCTGTCCACCTGATCTTATCTGTGAAAGAAAAGAGTTCCACAATGTACTGCCTGACTGTATACCACCATAATCCACTTTTGAAATTACATACAGTATGTAAGTAAAGTCGAATACATAAAGACAATTTTATAGAAACGCTGCAGCATTGATCGTACTATTTCCTACTAATACACTTGGCAGTCTTCCTATAGTGTCACATTGTCCAACAATCCAGCAGGCCTATGCCAGTTGTAATTCAATATCTTTTTAACACCTAAAATGTGTGACCATACTGAAATAAAATCACAAATGCATGCTGCAGAGAATTTTACAATAATTTGGTGGGGAGAAAAAAACGATAACCTGTTTTTTTTTTGTGTTTTTTTTTTTCACTTTTAAGCTTCAGCTGCTGCACCAACAGAAACACTGCCCCAACCTGACCTAGTTTTTATTTTCACAGATACGTCAAAACACACAAACAGTGTAAAGGGCATAGGTCAGGGTACACAGATCAATAGATTTGTTCAAGATCTAAAACTGTGAACCTGCGAAATTACACCATGACATTGTCATTGCTGGAAAATGAATTAAAGTGAAATTGTTATTACTAAACATTACATAAAGATCCACAATATCAAACTCTGTGTCTTACATTATAATATGAAGGAAGGTAATCTCCAACAATTTAATTATCTCACAATCTTCTGTGAAAAGTTTCCCAGGAAGAAAATGATGTTGTTATATAAACAAACAAGGAAGGCCATGCAACGTATTGTTGGGTTCATTCAATGACAGTGTGTTGAAGTCCACACATGCCCTGTAAGAAGCTCCTAGTCGAAACAAGGTTCCTCCTCAGTTGCTTTTGTGAGAGAACCGTAAATGGTTGGAAGAAAGTGACCACACTGGTCCAAGGGGTCAGTTGTCCCGGGCCCAGGGAGACATGGGGCCCAGGGAGACATGGGGCCCAGAATTGGGTCCTCACTACATTTCATGTATTAAGTGAGGGGGCCCTTTCAGATGACTTTGTCGCGGGCCCAGCCAAAGCTGTCAGTGCCCCTGATTCTGTTCCTCTACTGACCACAAGCAGTCAAGACAAGACACCAATGTACAGTACTCCACCATCACCACCCTCAGGTACCACTATGTATACCTGTATGCAGAGGCGCATCTTGCCACCAGGCAAGGCATCCAGCCGCTTGGGGCCCCCAAGCCCCTAGATAGTGAATAACAGCCCATACTGTACTATAGTAGTGGTGATTTTGGTTCAAATGTTCACTCTTTTGCATTTTCGCTTGGGGCCACACGTGACTCCAAGAATCGCCTCTGCCTGTATGGCCACAGGGCATCACAGTCTGGTGGATGGAGGCTGCTTGGCAACCAACACAGAAGGGACATCAGCAATCTGCTGCAGCATGGAACCTGGAGACTCACTTTTACTTTCTTTTTTTCGTAACTGCCCACATTGATACTATATTGTTATTAAGACAAGATAAAAATCCTCGCCACAAACAAGTTACCTAACCCCCCAACGGAAGGGAACAATGGCCGTATACATATATGTGTTTTCCCAAATGCACTGTGTTGCGCACACTGTCACGATACAATGATCCAGCCCTGTCCACCAGCAGTTTGATTAAGCGACCACTCAACGCCTATAAATCCTATCGCATTGTTCAATCAGCGCCGTCTCTAGGCTACTTTACATCAACATAGCCTACTTCTCAGAGCATTACGCAATCTGTCCAAAACCGCTACAAAGTCTTGGAGCAGAACATGCCCCACTCTAATCGTTGGTGAGGTTGTCGGACTTTGTTCTATGATGACCCTTGATAGGATTTTAAGAAGAACACCAGGGATAAAGGCGGATACCGAAGACAGATTCACTCACATGACAGTACTTAGGACAGGGGGAGTCGGAGGGGCGTGAGACATGACGGTTCGTGGAGAAAGCTGACCACCGGCAAAGAAAGTTTGCCCACAGTTGCCGCGCCATAACCACGCTGCACCGAGAGCTGATCTCACCGGTAACAAAACGGTCTTCTTTGAACAGGTTGGTTTGCGTTTTTTTCTCTAACCAGTATTTTGGAGAGTTAAGGCTATATTACCCATAGGACCAGACTGGAGAAGGTCACGTTTGCGCACTTATTGGGATAATCATTGTGCATAGCTAGCTAACCAACGCGCCCTCAATCGTGCACTGAATTGAGTCAGTAAGAGTGGACACATTAATTAGCCCACTCTCCAAATGTGGCATTTACTAAAACTACAAAAGTCGTAGGACCAAGGCGCTCCACCATCACACTGAAGATGCTGAAAGCATCAGTCGTCCCATTTGGAGTGTCTTTTGGAGAAAAAATTTGGATAGCACTATTGATAGTGATTAAAATGTGTGCTCATTTCCAAGGCTATTTTCTATAATCTATCATTGTTTTTGGGTTGCTCTAGGCTACTGCGTCGGATAAGCGCGCGTTCTGAAAGTACCCCATGCCACAGCTGCCTGGCCTCTCCACCCGCATCACTAGCATCTGCAAAGGGTCTGAAAGCAATGATAAAAGCAAGTGGGGTGTTCTTATTTCTCGTCTCTGCATCCCCGTATAACATCCTTTACATCTCAGGAGATGCAAACGTAACTTAATGTTCATTGTAATGTCCAGCTGGGTCAGAAGGGGGAGGTGTTTTATGGTATTACGCACAGTAATTGGCCCAGACCCGTGTCACTCTGTCAAGAAGCTGACCAAAAGGTCGTACTTCAGAACAACGTTAGCATCCTCACTCAGCTGTACCAGAGTGCACTACAGTGCAAGGTGGGATAAACCAGTGGTTTTCAAAGTGGGGGCGCGGGACCCTAGCCTGGGAACTATTGTAAAAGCAGGTGCACAGGGAAAAAGTAGTGTGGCACAGCCCATGTCAGTGAAGGGTGGCGGTGTGTGGCTTGGCTGGAATCTACCGGTATAGGCCATGGGGAGGGACCCTCTTCACGTTTCAGTTTGGGAACCTGTGGGATACGCATATACCATTGTATTTACTGTGAGGATGATCAGAAATTGAGAGACCCAACTTGCAGCACTGTTCATTACTGACTCTTTGCCAATGCAGCTACTGTGCACGGTGCACCTCTTTGGAAAATCCCAGGCCTATCTGTAAACAGTAGACTGTATCTAGTAGTCTATTCTGATTTCGTGCTGCGGCAGTATTTAATCAATAATGTAGGCCTAACGGGCTTGATGTAAGGTTGTTTTATATTCTTCTTCTGCTCGGGAAGAAGTGGGGGCTTTTCTAGGGTGGCTTCTAATGACTCATCATTTCTCCTTCCTATACTTTCTATTTCTTATTCTGTCATCCCCTGCAACATATGGTTACATGCATCCGAAAGGATGAATGGCACTTTAAGATTCATTACTGTGATGGAATGGTAGGTAGGACAGTTTTTGAATGAATATGTCCGCACTCCGTGATACCTCTCTCCCAATTGACAAGTCTACTCCTTGTTGCATAGCACCATTACCTTACTTGAGCGTTGGAAAGATGGAAATCTGACAACTGACACATAACTTACAGTGAACGATTTCAACAGCTATTATATATATACACTTTCCTTTAGTTTGGTTGAGCAGGTTGCTGCCATGGACGGCCATGTGGGCTTACAGCAGCCGCAGCAGAGGAGGAGCAGCCACATGGGTCTGCAGAGGTGCGCGCTGGCATTGACGCTGCTGCTGCTGCTGTTCGAGGTCATCGTCAGCCGCCTCTGCAACTGCCTCACCAACATGGTGGACTCCTTCCACACGCTCTACCTCCTCCTCCACCTGGCGCTTCAGCACCTCCAGGCTAGACAGCCCCCTCTGGCCTCCTCCTCCACCTCCTCCATCGCCCCTTCTCCCAGTCCTGCAAACTCTTTTCCATCAAGCACAATCCCACACAACAGCCTGCACAAAGAATTGAATGTGGCCCCTGGAGCCCTCCACCCTGACCCAGGCACCATCACGGACCCACCCACTAGTGAACACGCCACCACCACCAATGTCAACACCTCCTCCTCCTCCTCCACCTCCTCGCCTTCTTCCATCGCGCCTTCTCCCAGTCCTGCAAACTCTCTTCCATCAAACGCAATCTCACACAATAGCCTGCAGAGTGACTTGAATGTGACATCCCAAACGCCTGCTGCTGCTGCAACCCCCACACCCAATCACGACACAGCCCCTGAAGCCCTCCACCCTGACCCAGGCACCATCACCGACCCACCCACTGATGAACACTCCACCATCACCACCACCACCACCACCATCAACGCCAACGTCAACCACAACTGCAACTACATTCCTGCAAACTGCCTTCCAGACCCTGAAGCCCTCCACCCTGACCCTGACACCATCACCGCCCCACCCACTAGTGAACACTCCACCACCACCACCACCACCACCACCACCACCACCATCAATGCCAACGTCAACCACAACTGCAACTACATTCCTGCAAACTGCCTTCCAGACCCTGAAGCCCTCCACCCTGACCCTGACACCATCACCGCCGCACCCACTAGTGAACACTCCACCACCACCACCAACGTCAACTCCTCCTCCTCCACCACCTCCAGGTCTCCGCTTCTCTCGGAGCCGTCCGTGGTGGCGCGTCTGCAGCCGTTCGGGGCGCTGGTGTCAGCGCTGCTGGTGGCCTCGCTGTGCGTGTCCGTCACGCTGGAGATCCTCCACCACGTGCTGCAGCCGCACCCCCTGCAGCGCCCCCTGCTGGCCACTGTGGCCAGTGCGCTCAGCCTGCTCTTCAACGCGGCCGTGCTGGCCGTCGCTTGGGGCCGTGGCGGTCGGCCCCTGGGGGCCCCAGCAACAGCAGCAGCAGTAGCAGCGGACGTCGGATCAGAAACCCTTGCTACCTCTACATCAACAACGGGATCCAGGATGGGGTCGAATCATTCAGTGATAGGTGAGGAAGTGATTCTGTTTCGAACGTGTTGGGGAATTATCTGATCTCCATACTGCACATACAGTATTATTGCGTTTTACGAAATCTGTAAATGACAAAATTAACTGGAATGCTGTTTTGAACATACTGCAAAAACCTCATGTGCCCTGATGAAGAAACATTTTATTTATGATGAGCCAACTGCAGATGGTGTCGCCGGCGGGCCTATTCACTACTTGCTGAAAATGTTCAACTACAGCATAACAACATTTATATGACAGCACCGAGAGCCTTAGGTAACAGGTTAAGACATAGCCGTTACAATTTTGGTGACAGTAGGGTAATTACATGGGCTCTGTGCAAAGGGGTTAATAATGGCTTTTAAAATGTGTGCCCTTTTTCCTTTGGATACTCTTGAGTGCCTGAGACCTATTGTTTTTGTGTTTATCCTTCATTCTCATCTGTGAGAAAAAATAACATGAAAAAGTGTCATGTCAACTGCCATGTCATGAATGTCATGTCATCGTCAATGTGTTGGGTTTTGTAACTGTAATTATCATCATCATCATCATGCTATACTCTCATTCCAGCTCTCGAAAATGTCAGAAGAGACGAGCAGCTCCACGCAGACCTTGGAGATGGAGATGGCTCCCTGATGTTCTGCAACCCTGCAGCATCCAGTGTGCTCGATGGCAAGCACGTGCCCTTCGCACCATCCACTGTACGGTACAGCAAGCATGTGTCCTTCGCAATCCCAGCAGCCCCGGGGTGTGACCGTGGCGGTGTGCGACCCTCTGGAGAACCAAATGCCGTTGTTGATGGACATCTGAATAACCTTTCTCGGAGCCAGCAGTCCAATGCTGTGGGGCTGGAGGATGGTCTCTCTCGGGTTCCCGTATACACTGCTCATCCTCGCAACAGTGGTAAGTGGACAGGTAGTCTTGGATGCAGGGGGTGGGGGTGACATTAGAAAGGGGTGATTATGACATGTTTTTAATATGTTATTTATTTATTTATTTATGGGGGGGTGGGCGTTATACCTTTATATTGATATGACAATTTGGGAGATGACAGGAAGCGAGTGGGAGAGAGAGATGGGGGAGGATCGGGAAATGACCTCGGGCCATAATCGAACCCGAGTCCCCGGCGTGAGGGCGCAGTACCTTACCATCTGAGCCACGGCAGGGCTGCAATTCCCTGATTAACCTGGGCCATGAAGATCTGATGTAAAGAGGTCCGGGGCATGGCACCAGATGCAATGCATACCGACTTCCAGTGGTGTAGTCTACTTTTTTATGGTGGGTATACTGTATATTCGAGCATTTTTTGAAGTGGGTATAATGTATATATTCATGCTGTTGTAAATAATGGATCAATCAATTTTAAGTGGGTATACTGAAGCCCCTAAAATTTAGAAGTGGGTATACTCCGTATACCTGCGTTCTACGTAGACTACACCACTGCCGACTTCTCATGCATTGAATCAAAGGTGTCTGACGTTGTGAGAAAAACGGCCATTGCCAAGTCCAGGGCAATAGCCAGCTATTCCAAACCACAGATGACTTGATGTAATTGTCATAGTGCCCATGGCATAAACCACTAGCTTTATAACCATCAATACAGGATGAATTTATTCCCTTAGGAATGTCCTCTATGATAGTATGTTGTTATGATTATGTACGGAACGGTTGTTAATATCGAAGCTTTCTCATGCGCTTTCTTATTTCTTCTCTCAAAACGGTCTTATTCCCCACCCTAGGCCTAGACTACAGCCTGCTTTGAGAACACAGAATGTCGGGTCAAGAAGAGTGTGGAGAGAGAGAGAACGAGAGAGAGAGAGACAGAGACAGAGACAGAAAGACATTGTAACACTAGCCATTTGTTTCAGCGTAGTTGTGGGAGGAGAGGGAGTAATGTGGTATTTTGCAGTTTCAGCTTGGAAAAACTACTACAAAGACGTCAACACAAGGGAACCTCTGAATGGAGAGCAAAGTGTAAGCCAGAAAGGAGAAAGGGAATTCATTGTAGTAGTATGAAGCATAATCCAGTCACACCAACCACGCCAACGGATTGCCCCACCACAACAAAAAAGTTTTGCAAACACTTCATTTGATGTGGTCTGCATTAGGATGCCATGTAACCGTCATAAGGATGACATGACACATACTCTACAACTATTGTCATAATGTGTTATTTGGTTGTTGGAATGTCAAGTTGACATTGTTTGGATGTCTTAACATTCCAAAAACCAAATGACACATTATGACAAGTCATAAACATAATGATCCTGACATGTGTCATGTAGTTGTTATGACGGCTACATGACACCCTTATGTAGACCACATCAAATAAAGTAACATTTGAATTAAATGATTAAATTAACAAGTAGTTAAATGTCAGAGGTGTCAAAAATAAAAATGAAAAAACACTGTTTACTTCCAACACAAGTATCTTATCTGAGTAAACTGTAGACCTGTGTAGTTGTCTTACAATCAGCTAACTCTCCAATGGTTGGATCTAGTTTTGGTGGTGGTTTTTCAGTAATAACACAGTCTGTCTATTTGATTAGGTACCGTTGAGTAAATGGTGTAACAGCTATGTAATATCATGCATTTATGTTGTACTTACACCATAAATGTACTTACATTACATTACTACATTTACTTTTACTTTTGACACCTCTGTATTGACATAATGTGTGCAGTCTCAGTAGTTCATCAACTTGGACCAGAATGTTCGGCCTGTCTAATTTCCCTTTGAGGTTTTAAATTAGGTATTGCTTTAGTAACCTAGCCATTGTAGATGGACTGTTGCTTCTAATATACAAGGTGAAAGTAGACATTTGGTGTTTCTTTAAAATAATTCAGGTTTTTCACATATTATCTTTCCATTGCCTCTTTAAAAAACCTCCAGGTAATTCAGCATCCCTGTACAACAGTCACCTGTCAACACCCTTCGGAGCGCCCTCCACAACAGTTCAGCGTGGGACCAGCCGTCTGTATGACAGGATGACTCTCCTCCGAGACCTGCTGTGCCCATGCCTGGCCCTGGCCAACGCCCTGGCATCGCTGCTGGGCACCCCGGACTGCCACCCCCCACAGGAGTCGTGCAGCAGCTTGGTCTACCTGGACCCGGCCCTGTCCACCGCGGCCGTGCTGGTGCTGCTGGCGTTCGCCCTGCCCGAGGTGCACCGTCTGGGGCTGCTGCTGCTGCAGAGCCGCCCCCCGCAGCTCAGCGTGCCGGAGCTCAAGAGCAGCCTGGTGGGCCTACAGGGCGTGGTGGGCGTGCACGAGCTCCACGTCTGGCAGCTCAACGAGAGCTGCTGGGTAGCCTCCGTGCACGTGCACGTAAACGTGAACGTGTGCGGGTCGGGGTGCGGATGCGCCTGTCACCGGTCGGCAGCGCTGAATAAAGTGGTGGAGGGGATGACGGAGATTCTGCGCCGTGCCGGGGTGAGCGTGTGCACGGTCCAGCCAGAGGTGTTCATTGAGAGGGCGGGCGGGGAGATGGCTGTGCCACCAGTTGAGGCTGGAGGTCTAAGAGATTGGCCCTGCAGTCTGGCCTGTGGAGAGGAGTGTGAGAAGAAGAAGTTGCTGTGCTGTTCACCAGCCAAAAAACAAGACAAAAGGGATACTACTCCCTCTAGTGGTGGGAAGGCTCAGGGCATAATCTTCGAGAACACTCATGTGGAACACTAAACATGATCATAGCAGTTCACAATAGATCCAAATGTAAATGTTGTATGACTTGTAGAGACTCTTTTTTACCCTCTTGCTTGTATATATTGACATGGTCTGTATTCATCAATGTACATTTTGAGGATGACTGTTAAACCTGTTTAATCACTATTCTTTGCTGTGGTCGTGATCAGTCTCAGAGGAATTTGCATTTCCTTTCCCAATGGTCAATGAATGTTAATGAAAAATAATAATACAAGCAAACACATGCGCAGGACTTATATTCAGTGTCGTTTAATATTCGGGCCAATAGACCTACTTTTTGTCAAAAGGAGGTTAGCTCTTTGAGTGCCATGGACTTGAAAACGAGTATTTTCAGAATGTATGGCACAGTGCCAAGGACTTGATATTAAGTCAATTGCGTTTTTTTATGGGGGGTGGGGCCTAACACGTTGATCTGGTATGTTTGTTGTTCACATGGACAAAGAACTCATTTTTTTATGGCTCTTGAAAAACACTCAAAAGTTGAAAAAAAAACCTGGCAACCCCCTGGTCTGAATTTGAAAATGGCTGGCACTCAATGAGTTTTTTCAGACCCTGGAAACATTGGAAATTTGGCGAATAGACCTTTTCAGTTTCTAGTTTAGTAGGCTACCCCTGAAGTAGGATCTAGAGCACTAGTGTGCCAAATATGGTACCTGTATCACCAACTGAAATATTCTCTCAAGAATCTTCCCTACTATTATTAGCGATCCGTAATGTAAAGTGTTATCAAACATTGTCATTGCAGAGCATTACTGACTAATTACCAGAGGTGGAAAGAGTACAGAAAATGTGTACTCAAGTAAAAGTATCTTTACTTTGCCTAAATTCTACTCAAGTACAAGTAAAAGTACCTATCTAAAAATCTACTCAAGTAAAAGTAAAAAGTACTTCACTTAAAATGTAATTTGAGTAAAAAGTACTTAGTTACTTTTAATTAGCTTTCCTCTTGAGAATGTCATGTTTATTTTTCTTGAATATCGTCCTCCATAACCTCTATCTCTTGCTTGGCACCAGCCATCATCCAATACATTGATACAAGATAGTAAAATTGTGGAAATGCTGTGTGCCATCCTGCACAATCTTTCATTTCTGGCGGATTGTGGCATTATTGTGCATGGCATTTTGTCTCTCAGTCAATTTTTTTTACTCAGTACTCAGGCCAGGTTCCAGTGTAATTGAGTAAAGTACTTGGGTCAAAATGTACTCAAGTACAAGTAAAAGTATTAATTTAAACATTTACTTAAAAAGTACAAAGTATTCATAAAAGCTACTCAAGTACAATATTGAGTAAAAGTAATAAGTTACTTTTCCACCCCTGCTAATTACTTATTAATTCATGGGCATGAGCTTGACCCACATGTATGGTTTCTATATAACTCTGGTCCCTCTGACTGTTGGCCCTTACTAAGAGGTCCAGAGTAAGCTAGGGACTTGCTATCCATCCACACACTGGAAGATGATGCCTGAGTACTGCTGGGGGAAAAGACACACCAGTCAAACTTGAAGTGAACCTCCTAAAAAGGTTAAACGGCGGAAATCTCATGCCATTGCAGAGTGAATATCGGAGATAATTTGCTTTGTATGTCTCTTTATGTATTCTCATTTTTGTTTCTATTTAATAATGTTCTAGAAGTAATATACCGAAGTAGTAATAGCCTATATAAAGACAGTAAATAAGTAGTATATAGTAGTCATAATGAATCTTCATAGCAACAGTACAAAAGCTAAATTGAAAAGGCAAAGCATGAAATTACATGTAAGGTAGGGTACTCTGCAGAGGTTATAAATATTTATTAACCGAGCACCCTTAGTCAAGGGTTCTTTTCGAGGAGTAAGGATAATATAACTATGACCAGTAGGTAAAGTTTCAAAGCATTGCCGGCATTTATTCATGTAAAAACAACACTCAAGTGAGAACTCTTTTCTCTGTATAGACTCCTTAGATTGTCCTTGGTATTGTCCTTTTCATCAAGGAGGAAGAATAAATAGAAAAAATAGAAGAAATAAGAAAGTAGAAAAGAAAACCTCAGAGCTCTGGCTTAAAGAAATAAAATAAAATAATTAAATAAATAAATAAATAATATCAACGTCCAAAAGTGTCAATCTACCCGGGTAGTAGGTTTTTTTATGTGTCCCACGTGCGGGTGTGTGCAATGGATCTCCTTATCTCTGGAGCCTGGATGGAGAACGAGACGCGGCTGTAGGAGACAAGTGGCCAGACGCTCCTCAGTCACTGCTGCTGGCCGCGCGTGCACCCAGGGAAGTTCGGCAGAAGTTCGTTGAATAAGCTCTTAAAAAAACAACAACCTGCATAGCAGGATAACAGTACTGGCATTACTCTTCTTATTGATTCTTGTCAGTTCTGAAACTTATCCTTCAATATTCAAAGTGAAGTAGTTGAAATGTAGCAGTCCATTCAGTCCATAAACTGCACAAAATGAAACTCAGTCGCTAGCTTAGTAGCTCAATAACATGGATTCTAAACAGTATTCACGAGCATAGGCAGTTATCAGTTCAGTTCAACTCCAGTTGTTTTTTTTAGCTTGCAGTCAAAATACATCACAGTTACTCAAAATAAGCGTACACAACGAAATAATACAACAATATTCATGTAACACATCTTCAAAAGATGTGTCTTAAGCTCATATCATGTTTCTTAACCAAATACCATGAATCAAAACAAAGTCAGCTGATATCGCGACTAGCGCAGGAAGACATGAAAATAAAACTCACCGGAGGAAAGGAAAGAAATAAACATAACCAGTGCAGTCCGGATCTTCTTTCAAACAAATCTTGCTTCTCAAAAGTATTATAACTTAAACAAAATAAAGTTCTTCAACTGTTTCATGAAAATAAAGTAAATAAATTAACTTGTGATCTTCTTTCTCTTACTATTGTTCTTCAATGCGATCGTTTTTCTTTCATTGGTATCTCGCTCTGTATCCATAGCAACCAGTGCTCTTACTCTACGTATCTCCCTTCCTAACAGTGTTTCTACTGCCACCTAGTGGACGGGAATTGAAATTGCAGCTACATAGACAAACACATAGGAAATAGGATAATAAATGTAACCGTAATATTTCACTGGGTTACATCCTCCCCTCCTTAATCTGCATGCATCCTTGCATGTTCTACACTACACTGGAAGTGTATCCTACACTATATCAGTGGGTAAAGGGGTCAAGTTGTGTATGTAAGGGGCATCGACGAGGGTCTGGGAGAAAGCTTGGTCTAAACCAGCTAGGATGGAATGCATTACAGTGAGTAGGGGGTTCCCTCGAGTGGGGTATGTAAGTCTTTGGGGGACTGTTCGCTCTCGAGCAGATCTTCTCTGTGGCACTTCACTGTCTGGGGCAATGTCAGTGTCTTCTTCCTCCATCTGTTCCAGCACATCTCCACTGGTCCTCCGAGGTGATGCATCCTCTCGTTCACTTCCAGGGCTATGGAACTCACTGGGATCTGTTGCAGGAACTTCAGGACCACTTTCAGCTGTCACGGACTCGGATTCAGACAGATTGGGGGACAGACTTGCTTCATCATTCGTAGGCTCAAATGCTGGAGCTTCGGGATCAAGGACAGACTTTTCAGAACTCACACTTGTGTCTGGATTCTCAGGGCTTGGTTCAACTCTCAGCTGAGTGTCACGG
This sequence comes from Engraulis encrasicolus, assembly GCF_034702125.1. Classification (NCBI taxonomy): domain Eukaryota; kingdom Metazoa; phylum Chordata; class Actinopteri; order Clupeiformes; family Engraulidae; genus Engraulis; species Engraulis encrasicolus. The sequence continues at coordinate 16,918,036 of NC_085864.1, read as the reverse complement.
GTGGCTGACTGGTCAGTTTCAGGTCTTTCAACTTCTGGAATCGGTCTTTCCTGTTCAGCTTGAGCATTTCTTGACTCCCCTGAGAGTTGATCATAGAGGGTATAATACTCCTCTTCGTCGTCGTTGGACTCTCCTTCAGAAGCAGGTTGATCGGGATCGGGAGCAGGTAAGTTGTCAGGTCTCTGTTGGGGCTTATTCTGTTCAGGTTGTTCATCATTGACGGTGGATGGGAGGAAACCACACGGCAAAAGTAAATCTCTGTGTAGAACTCTTTCAGGGCCATCAGTGTGCTCAGGGACTACGACATAGACAGGGGAGTCTTGAATCTGCTTAATGACTTTGTAAATAGTTTCACTCCATCTATCAGCAATTTTATGCTTCCCTCTGATGCCAACGTTGCGCACAAGGACTCTGTCTCCAGGTAAGAGCGTGGACTCTCTCACCTTGCTGTCAAATCTGCGTTTGTTTTGCAGAGCAGTTTTCAGGCTGTTCTCAGTGGCAAGTCTGTAGCTCTCTGTTAGGCTCTCTGTCAGATTCTTGACATACTCTGAGTGGGAGATCTTACTGGGACTTTCTGGGGTAAGTCCAAATGCAATGTCAAGTGGGAGTCTTGGCTGTCGGCCAAACATCAGCTGGTAAGGAGAGTAGCCTGTGGTGTCGTTCTTGGTGCAGTTATATGCATGTACAAGGGGTTGCACAAAGTCCCTCCACTTAACCTTGTCTCCTTCTTCCAGCGTCCCCAGCATCTCTAACAGCGTCCTGTTAAAACGTTCTACGGGATTCCCCCGGGGATGGTAAGGGGTAGTCCTGGTCTTTTTGATGCTGAGCAATGCACAGAGGTCTTTGATCAGGGCTGATTCAAAGTCACGTCCTTGGTCGCTATGCAACCGTTCAGGGAATCCGTAATGGATGAGAAAGTTGTTCCAGAGAGCTTTTGCCACAGTCTTTGCCTTTTGGTCAGCTGTAGGGACTGCCACTGCGTACTTGGTGAAATGATCTGTTATCACGAGGATGTTCTTTGTGCCTCTTCCGTCTGGTTCTAACGACAGGTAGTCCATGCACACCAACTCTAAGGGACGACTGGTCTTGATGTTCACCAGGGGAGCGCTTCTCTCAGCATGCGCCTTCCTTCGGATGCATCGCTCACATGTTCGGATCTTCTCACTCACATCAACATACATACGGGGCCAATAGAACCGGGCACGGACTAGGTCCAGCGTTCTTTCAGTGCCCATATGTCCGACAGCATCATGGAGGTTTTCCAGGGCAGCTTTTCTGTACTTGACTGGGAGGACAAGTTGAAGAGAAGGTTCACCCTGGTTTACTCGCCTTCTGTATAGGACGTCACTTGAAAAGACGAACTGGTCCATTGCCCTCAGCATCAACTGGACTTCTCTGTCTTCACGGCACTTTGCTCTGTAGGAGAGTCGCTTCCCTTCCTTCACGATGTCGATGACTCTACGGATGACTGGATCTTGTCTTTGCTCGCGGGCCCAATCTTCGAGAGACATCCGTGGCAACGAACAGGATCCAGGTACCTCGGTCTGAGAGAACGCTTCGGGGATAGCGGAAACCTCCATCGCCAAACACTCGACTGGCACAGGTGGATGTACATAGTCTGGCCCCTTGTCTGACGCTGAAGAGTGCTGGTGCCTCTGACAAACTGCCTTCACAGCCTCAGATGGGAAGTCAGGTTCTTTGTTTTCCTGGAGGAACTGTGCAAGGAAACGCTGGATACGGTTCTCCTCATCATCTGAAGTGGGATCAGGCTGGCAGTGGTCGTTTGGATGACGTCGCCTTGACAAGCCATCTCCGTCTTGGTTTTTCTTCCCAGCTCTGTACTGGATGTTGAAGTCAAAGCTGGAGAGGGCTGCTACCCAGCGATGGCCTGCAGCATCAAGCTTGGCAGATGTCAAAACATACGTCAGTGGGTTGTTGTCTGTGATGACGGTGAACTTTGCCCCGTACAGATAGTCAGAGAACTTTTCTGTGACAGCCCACTTTAAAGAGAGGAATTCAAGTTTGTGTGCAGGGTATCTTTGCTCACAACGATTCAGCCCTCTGCTCGCATAAGCGATCACTCTCAATTTGCCATCTTGCTCTTGGTATAATGCCGCACCAAGTCCATGAGTGCTGGCATCAGTGTGAACTACATAGGGCTTTTTCATGTCAGCAAAGGCAAGGATTGGGGCTGAGGTGAGTTTCTGAATAAGAGTGTTGAATGCATCCTCACAGACAGGGGTCCATTTCTCATTGAAGGGCTTTTTGTAGTCAGCACTTGAGGGTCGATGAGAGCTGCTGTGGGGGGAGGTCACCTTCCTCTTTGGTGGTAAGTACCCAGCTGTCAAGTCATTCAGAGGCCTTGCGATTTTGGAGTAGTCTTTTATGAATCTCCGATAATACCCGGCGAATCCAAGGAATGATTTCAGCTCTTTGATGTTGTTAGGCCGGGGCCACGTTGTCAGGGCAGCAGTCTTTTGGGGGTCAGTTTCTACTCCATTCGCAGATACAATATGTCCCAGGTACTTCACAGATGTTCTGAAGAATTGACATTTCTCTGGCGACAGTTTTAGGCCAAATTCTCTCACCCTCTGAAGAGCTCTCAGTAGACGGTCTTCATGCTCCTCTAGTGTTTCAGAGAACACAATGATGTCATCGAGAAAGACTAGGACTTCTCTCAGGTTCATTCCACCCATACACCTCTCCATGACTCTCTGAAATGTACTGGGGGCATTGGTAACCCCTTGAGGCATGCGGTTGAATTCCCAGAAGCCCATTGGTGTCACAAACGCTGTCTTACACTTGTCGTCCTCATCCATTTCAACTTGATAGTAGCCAGACTTGAGGTCCATGACGGAGAACCACTTCGACCCGGTGAGGACTGAGAAGGCTTCTTCAATGTTGGGTAAAGCGTATGCGTCTTTGATGGTTTGTCTGTTTAACTTTCTGTAATCTATGCACAATCTGATGTCACCATTCTTCTTCTTAACCACAACAATTGGGGAGGCAAAGGGGCTCTCGGACTCTCGTATCACGCCAGCATCTTGAAGTTCCTTCAGGTGTCTCCGAACAGCCTCATAGTCGGAAGGATGGATTGGTCTGGGTCTTTGTTTGAATGGGGTTGGATCTGACAAGCGTATCTTGTGTTTGATTTCTGTGGTATGGCCAAAGTCGAGGTCGTCGATTGCAAAGACATCTGACACTGAATTCAGTTTCTTTGTGATTCTTTCCTTCCATTCTGCAGGCAGAGGAGAGTCACCGAAGTCGAAGGTGAGCTTGCCACCATCAGACACATGCATGGTGTTACAGGTTGCAGAGGATGGGCCGGGACGTGGGGGCTCACTCTGGGTGACTTTGTTGCTCTGTGCAGGTAGGCATGACACAGCCGTGGGGAATGAGAGCTTTGCTATGTCATGGCCTCTAGGAAGTCTGATGTCATGTGCAGTCTCGTTCTTAACTAGGACTGGCAACTTAAAAGAGGGGACTGAGGGACTTGTCATGATGTAGCTACAGAACAGGAGGCCGGCAGGTAGGCTGGACTGAGGGGGGTCAACTAAGAGGGTGGCGTTTGTTGACACAGGGACATGTCTGGCGTAACCATTCAAGGCTATCCTTTCTCCTGCAGGAATGATGACACACTTTTTGCTCTGTAACTTCACAGTGCCTACTCGTCCATTCTGCTGGTTCATCTTGAATCTGTTGTACAGGGTCTTTACAAGTGGGGAAGAATTGCTGCTATCGTGTCTGTGTTTCTCATTCTGGGTTGGTGCACAGTTTTCGTAGAGGGGGTCCAGAGCGTTTGTGCCAATTAACAAGGGGACATGCATGTTGGTTCTGTGGTCAGGCACCACAAGTGCAAGGGTGTGGATCTTCACAGGTTTCCCCATGATGTTCTCTGGGAAATCAATGCTGACCTGGATGTAGCCAGAGTAGGGCACTTCTTGACCACCAGCCCCTTCTATGTCTAGTAAATCTTGGATGGAGTGAATGGGCAGGTGTGGGAGGTGGGTCTTGTGGAAGGACTGGGAAACTGTGGTGACCTGGGAACCTGAATCTAGGAGACTATCACACTGAACACCCTCGATGACAACAGCAGAGGTACACTTTGGGCCTATTAAGCCTACTGGAAGAGCACCTCCCAGTGGCTGGCTTGGGGAATGGCTTTCACATGAAGCCGTTTCTCTTGTTGGGGTTTCTGGGGGACGTTTTCGTTCGTGTGAGGGTGCAGTGAGTCCCTCTACTGCAACCCTGTCCAGTTTAAATGCCCGTACTGAGTTTGCCATTGATCTTGTTTAGTCTTCAGTTCTCTGTGTTTCTGCTCTACCAGTGGTTTGTTGGGGGGGTTTTCACATTGTCGCGCTAAGTGACCGTCACTGCCACACTTGAAACAGAACCACGGCTTCGGCATGGGCTTTGGAAATGTCTGATGAGGTTGTACTGTAGCTATGGCAGTAACTGGAGGGGTTCCGGTGACTGTAGTCTGGGGATTTTGCATGGCATGTCTTTGCTGTCGTTGCTCTCTTTTGTTTGTGAGCTGCACTTTTAATTCAGCAACCTGCTTGCGTAAGGCCTCGGTTTCATTAATGTACGTTTCAAGAACATTGCGGCTTGGTTCATGACAGAAAGATGCTTCTTCCACTAGCTGCACGTTCATGGATCTGGTCTTTGTGCTGCCTAGATGGCGGTACATCCGATCTTGCTTGGCCGCTCTACTGTCTTCCTCTGTCCTCACTCGAAGCAGGAATTCAGAAAAATCTGGGGGCGCGTCTGTTTTCAGGCCTAACTGCAGGGACAGAATGAGGGACTGGTCCCAGCATCCACGTTGGAACTGCCGCAGCACCTGGTTGTTGGCGTCAGCTTTGGCGACACCACCCCTCTTTATGGCTGAAGTGATCAACACCTGGAGTCGTAACAGGTACTCTGAGGCTCTCTCTCCGGCATTCTGATGAGTGCTGAGAAATCTTGCAAAGATCTCTTGCCCATCCTCCACTAGTCCATACGCTGACTCGAGAAGCTTCACAAAATCAGAGGGAGGTGAATGTGGGTCTAGCTGTCTCACTAGATCTGAGGCTGGGGGGAGGAGGCTTTCTATGATTTGACGTCGCTGTACGTCAAGGGGGGTTTTGTCCTGAATCATGAGTTCCACGTGGAGAGACCATGTCTGGAAATCTGCTTCGTTAGCAGGCTTGGGAAGTTTTCCTGAGAAGGGACGAAGGCGTTTGAATCCTTGGTTTGAAGTGTCAACTCTGTCATTTTTAATTACATGCTCTACAATTATCTTCTGTACATCTGGTGGGTTAACAATGTCTTCACTGAATGCTCTTTGGGGGGATTGGAATGAACGCCCTGTAGTGTATCTACTTTTAGGGGTGTGTTCAGGGGAATAAAACTGAGGTGGGTATGCACTAGTGTGTTTCCTACGAACTAGGGGAATGCTACGGTCATCAGAGTCAGCTTCGCTATCAGAGGTAATGTCACTAATTAAGTGTAGTGGTTCGGCCTTGGTGGGAATCTGGGGAGTGGGGGTCATTCTCTGGGGAGTGGGGGTCATTCTCTGGGGAGTGGGTGTCATTCTCTGAGGAGTGGGGAACGTTCTCTGAGGAGTGGGGGTCATTCTATAAGCCTTACTTACGCGCCACAATATCTCAGGGTGTCTCGGACTGGGAAAGTATTCAACTACTTCAAATAGGTTAGCTGCGCCCTCTGACTCAAACTCTACAAGGGCTTTAACGCCATTTGCTTGCCTTGTCTGTCTAACACGTAGTACCTTGTTCACCGTTCCATAAGTGGAACAAAATTCTGCAATGTGCTCGTCAGTGTCATGCAGTGTAATACCTTCAATATACACAGCATTTCTTAAATTAACACCATAAGCATTCTCAGTATCCATAGTTACCCAAAAAGTGTAAATTCAATTCACAGTTTATCTTCAAAACATTAAAAATAGAGAAAAATAGCATCTATCTCTCAAGTCAACCGGCAATAAAAAGTCAACAATAAAAATATCCAACTCCTGGGAGCAGGCTCGCCAAATTATGTAAGGTAGGGTACTCTGCATAGGTTAGAAATAGTTATTAACCGAGCACCCTTAGTCAAGGGTTCTTTTCGAGGAGTAAGGATAATATAACTATGACCAGTAGGTAAAGTTTCAAAGCATTGCCGGCATTTATTCATGTAAAAACAACACTCAAGTGAGAACTCTTTTCTCTGTATAGACTCCTTAGATTGTCCTTGGTATTGTCCTTTTCATCAAGGAGGAAGAATAAATAGAAAAAATAGAAGAAATAAGAAAGTAGAAAAGAAAACCTCAGAGCTCTGGCTTAAAGAAATAAAATAAAATAATTAAATAAATAAATAAATAATATCAACGTCCAAAAGTGTCAATCTACCCGGGTAGTAGGTTTTTTTATGTGTCCCACGTGCGGGTGTGTGCAATGGATCTCCTTATCTCTGGAGCCTGGATGGAGAACGAGACGCGGCTGTAGGAGACAAGTGGCCAGACGCTCCTCAGTCACTGCTGCTGGCCGCGCGTGCACCCAGGGAAGTTCGGCGAAAGTTCGTTGGGAATCAAGCTCTTAAAAAAACAACAACCTGCATAGCAGGGTAACAGTACTGGCATTACTCTTCTTATTGATTCTTGTCAGTTCTGAAACTTATCCTTCAATATTCAAAGTGAAGTAGTCGAAACGTAAAAGTCCATTCAGTCCATAAACTGCACAAAATAAAACCCAGTCGCTAGCTTAGTAGCTCAATCATATACATTCTAAACACTATTCACGAGCATAGGCAATTACAGTTCAGTTCAACTCCAGTTGGTTTTTTAGCTTGTAGTCAAAATACATTACAGTTTCTCAAAATAAGCTTACACAACAATATCATACAACTATATTCATGTAACACATCTTCACAAGATGTGTCTTATGCTCAGATCATGTTTCTTAACCAAATACCATGAATCAAAACAAAGTCAGCTGATATCGCGACTAGCGCAGGAAGACATGAAAATAAAACTCACCGGAGGAAAGGAAAGAAATAAACATAACCAGTGCAGTCCGGATCTTCTTTCAAACAAATCTTGCTTCTCAAAAGTATCACAACTTAAACAAAATAAAGTTCTTCAACTGTATTGTGAAAATAAAGTAAATAAATTAACTTGTGATCTTCTCTTACTATTGTTCTTCAATGCGATCCGTTTTCTTTCATCGGTATCTCGCTCTGTATCCATAGCAACCAGTGCTCTTCATCTACGTATCTCCCTTCCTAACAGTGTCTCTACTGCCACCTAGTGGACGGGAAATGAAATTGCAACTACATAGACAAACACATAGGAAATAGGATAATAAATGTAACCGTAATATTTCACTGGGTTACATACATATAGGCTAAATTACCAAATAAATTACAGGCAATATTGCTATGAAAGAGAAATTAGCCTACTAAATAGAAATTACCTGGGCCTGCCCATCCACCATTCATAATACATTTACTAATTATAATTCAAATGCATTTTTAATATTTAAAGCACATTGATGAAAGTGATTTCATTTTCAGTTATTTTTAACTCAACAAGTAGCCTTTCCTGAAAACCAATGGTCACAAACTGTCAAAAATGAAAGGTGGGCAGCACAAAATGAACATTCTAAAAGGCTTTGTTGCTGAGAGTCAGCCCATCACCTTAATTGCCATGACAACATCCCACAGAATGTTTACTTTAGAATTCCAGAGTAGAATTTTCAAACTAGAATCTTCAGTAATTTAGCATGAATCAGCTCAGTCTAACTTGAGACACCAAAGAGGAAAGCTGTTTTTACAATGAGACTTCGCGATTTCTTCTGCTGCTGCTTACCTGTTCCTGGGGACAACTCCAATTATGACGAAAGAGATTCACCAAGGACCCCTGAGGTAGATTGCAGCAACAAGAAGAAATCTGGAAAAGGAATCTGGAAGAGGCTGCCAACCCCAAGCAAGAAAAAACTCAGGAAAGAGGCCAAGCAGCTGAGACATGAAATGGCTGATAGAAAGAGGAAGGAGGTCCATCTCATGGACTTAATCTTGGAGGCCGAAGATGAATCCATGAAGGTCACACGTCCAGTTGTGTTGAGAAAGGAGACACCTGAGGAGAATGTGGAGGACGTGAGAATTGGGAGCGTAGTCTTGGTCCATGCCACCCAGCACAGCCAGGATGTTGCTGGCCCAGCAGTGGGCATCCCTGAGGGAGAGACGGGCCAGGCCGAGGCAGAGGTTCCACTTAGCATTGACCTACTGGAGTCTGTGTACACCAACTTGTCCTGTAAGTATTATGCCCTTTGTATTCCACAGTTGTTCTAACCATGTATTCCTCAAACACACCTCTTCCACATGTATTTTCACAGAACTATTGTTAGTACCTTTGAATTATGGTCTGGTAATACAGTCCAAACTGATACCTGTTGAATACCTTTTTAACAGCTGGCATCGACATGGGTCTGCTGTGTCTTCTGGTGCAACTTTCGAAGGACTTGCGCAAAGGAGACAGCTGTAAGTAAACTTCAAATTACAACAAACAAGCCAAAAAGAACCTAAAATATTTCCACAGAACATTTACACCTCATGATTTCATAAGCAGTGATTTAAGTTTTAAGCTTTTTAAGCACATTGAATGACAATTGAGTATGTTAATGTGATACTTTGTGTAAATACACTTTGAATGATAACGATACATTTTGATAGATTGATTTGACTGATTGATTGAATGGATGTCCTCCCCCTTTGCCAGGCGGAGGTGATCAGCCTTTCCAGAACCGCAAGACCCCTGTGCTGGTCCCCAACGCTGGAGAGTTGCTGCAGAGTCATCTGACCATGCATGAGGAGAAGGAGGAAGAAGTTGAGGAGGAGGAGGAGAAGAAGAAAGAGGAGGAGGAGGAGGAGGAGGAGGAGAAGAAGAAGGAGAAGAAGAAGGAGGAGAAGAAGGAGGAGGAGAAGGAGAAGGAGGAGGAGGAGAAAAAGAAGGAGGATGTTCTCCTGGCGGAAGAGGAGGAGAGGAGGCTGCAGCAGCTGTCCTGGTTTGAAGGAGGAGGACTGGCTGTTTTCAATACAGCAGCGGCGGCAACTGCAGAAGCAGCAACACAAATGCAATATGTTTTTGCACTATTTAGTAATATTTTCCAGCAAATGATGGATAAACTATATTATTTTATCAAAACGTATTAATACCATTAATTTTGTGCATTTAGCCTTTATTAATTAGCCATTGAGTAACATTGATATTTACTATTTTAATTAAAATAAACTTTAAGCATAAACTACCATTTCATTGCTCGTTGTCCTTTTTCATATCGGCCTATACAGTATATTCTCTAGACTATGACAATTCCCCAACTCTCTCTCTCTCCCCCTCTCCCCCCCCCCCCCCCCCCCCCCCCCCCCCCCCCCCCCCCCCCCCCCCCCCCCCCCCCCCCCCCACCCCCCCCCCCCCCCCCCCCCCCCCCCCCCCCCCCCCCCCCCCCCCCCCCCCCCCCCCCCCCCCCCCCCCACCCCCCACCCCCCACCCCCCCCCCCCCCCCCCCCCCCCCCCACCCCCACCCCCCCCCCTCTCTCTCTCTCCTTTTCACACATTTGCGGTAAGTCAACACCTTTTATGTTCCTCAGTATTGCCCAATCTAAATTGTCCCATCCAGTAGAAGAGCTAAAACATTTTTTTTAGAAATCATGCCAACACTGGGAGGGGGCCTCTGCTGGTGAACACGATTGCTCAGAAATTGGCTGCTGTGTGTCTTGGGTGCTGGCATATGGGTGTTAACATAACACAGATAGTACACATTTTCGCAGCATGCCCTAATCCCCAACTTGAAGCACTCTAACAAAGCATAACTCTTTAGGCTATTTGTGAAAACAATATCACTATATGTATAGCTTATACCTAAGGGTGTGTATGTGTGTTGGGGCGCTCACTGCCACAGAGCCGTCTCTGGCTGGGTCCGATTAGCTGCAGTCTTGTATTTTTACCAGCAGAGGTCACTGGTTGTATCTTTTAAAAAATAATAAAATAAATAAGACTACAGTATATGGTCAGAGAGTGTTTATGGGTAGTACGAGAGAGGAATCTCGCGACTTTTTCCGGGTGGTACTGTCCACTAAGTGGCGCCATCCAGACAGCGCAGAGGAGCGCCAAGGAGCGCAGAGGCTGTTAAAATGAATGGGGTCCCATGGAGCTCAACCACGATGCTGCCATTGCTTTGGGAGAGAATTGGTATCATCGTTTCATTTTATTTTTCCAAAAGGCAGGATAGATTATCCTTTCAAACAGCACTTAGTTTGAATGTTTAAACTCCCTGGATCTTTGTAAAATACGTCTTTATTGTCAATATGTCGTCACGAGTGGCTTCACACACTCCATTTTAGTTTGAGAATTTCTATTTGAAGAAATGAACCATTGTAATGTCTACACTCTATATCTTATCTTCTGTTTACATGTCCAATGTTAAATGCTTATGTTCAATGTTAAATGTTTATTTTTACTCTATTTATGTTTGACCACTTACTGTTACCAGTCCATCACTGTTATCTGTCATGTCTTGACTTGTACTGACATGGTATAGAGAGAAAATGTAATGTCATTTCCCTTGTATGTCTTGTGCATATGAAGAAAGTTACAAAAAAGCTGACTTGACTCGAATTCACTTGACTTGGCTTGTTAGTAAGAGAGAATGGGAGAGAATTATACTGCACTGCAAGAGCTTGCAGAGCTTCTTGGCCAAGTTGAAGGTAGGACTCAAAAATAAATTAGGCCTACTATTTCTTTATGTGTGTTAAACACAATTGGCTGTAGGCCTAATGGTCAAATTCCAATAGGCCTATATTTTTCTAGAGTGATCAAAGGACAAATTACAAATCACACAGAATTGTGGATGAAACGTTCCAAATACTGGCTGCAGTAGTGGAGGAGTCGGTTTTGGATGCCATTAGGACTTCAAAGGCCATTGGCATCAAAATAGATGAATTTATAGATGTGTTCAGACACAGCTGGACATTCACATCAATTAATAAGAACATTAAACGATTGTATTTGAGAGTCATTGGATGTGAAAACATAGGTGTGCATTTAATTTTAAAACTTAATTTCCCTCTGGATTAATAAATGATACTCTACTCTAATATTCCAGCTAAGCTTCAATCCTAGTAACCTAAAACCTGAGGGCCCTGCTTTACTGTCTGGCTTGTTAATAACTTATTGACAATGACAGGAAACAGTGCACAGTAAACTGCACTCAGGTGTGGGATATTACATTACAATAGGGACAGGTGCATCATTAATGAATGGATTCATTATTTATATAGGCCTATTCATTGTTCACAGGAATAATGTGCTGTATTAAAGAGAATGTTTGTCAAGCGTTTGTTATGACAGAGCAAGCAGGGTGAAACCAAATGTTCATCCCTATAGAGGGACCAAGTCAGTCTCTGGTGCAGGTACTATGCCAACCAGTTCAATAGATAGCCTCATAGTCACACTCCAAGAGTCCAGAAAAGACCTGTTCCCTGACTCTCATGTGCTATTTCCGTGATCTTAGGTCCCATGGAAGGGAGTGTGACGAACGGACATACTCTTGTCGCCTCAATCGCTCGTATCACTCTTGCTGCACAGAAGCGATTCTCTGTTGCTTGAATCTCGTCGCGGCCGGTGTATGCGCCCGGTTAGGCTCTCTATACTTTGCGGATCTACTATACCTGCACCAGAATATCTGACTCAATGAAAGACAGAGAAGGCTGAAAATGAAAATGCTACTGAAACTCAAGAACCAGTTTTTACAACGCAATCCAGGTCTCTCTTTATTTTTTTTAACAAGGAAGATGGCTGTGTTTGAAACAAGGAACAAGGAAAATTTTGATCACATTGAATGTCAGAACATTCAAATCATTCATTCAAAGCAGTTAGGTTCCTCTATGTATATACTTCTTTGCCTTACTGATGGGGACAGAGCTTGTGTTAGACGCATTCTGGTACCTGTAGCAATGTAGTTAGTTACCCATGATGACTATGAAGATGTTTTCTCATCAGCGGAATTATATGTACCTGGTGACATGCGGACCTTTTGAGAGGGTTTGTTAACCTTGTCTTTGGATTACTCGAGCACCTCCAACTGCAAGTTTCAGCATCTACAAAGGTAATGTAATTCTTAAAGTAGCACATATTTAATAAAATGAGTTTAAACAATATGTGAAAGTGAAATGATTCACACTTCACATGTTAAGAGTTATGTGTAAGCGATTGGATATCTTTTTGGATCTTGAACAAAAGAGGTCTACACAGCAAAAATACCAGTGTTAATTTAACTCTTAAAGAGTTGAAATTAACTCAATTTCATTTGGTCCTACCTGGGGCACCTGGAGAAGAATGAGGATAATTACGTTAGCAATCTGCAAAAATGTTATACTGACTTTCAAATCCACTGAGAGTTTGATAGGAAAAGAGTGAAGAGAGATGGGGAAGGATCAGTGAAGGACCGCGGGTTGATATCGAACCTGGGTCGGCGGTGTAATTGTACAATGTCTTAGGTCATTGAGCCTCTGCACTTTCCTCTTAGAGTAATTTGACTCTCCCCAGTTTTGTAAATAGTCTATCTGGAGTTACATAACAAGAAAACAATAATATGAACACCCGATTTCTTACCGTGTGGTATTTGAAATTTGACAAACATGAGAATTCTATGAGTCTGTTCATAGAATGTTCTCCCTCAATCAATGTGGTTTTTTTTGCTATTTAAAGGACAAGTGCACTATTTAGCCCCTTTTCTGAGTTTTCTGCAATGTTTTAAGCTACTTTATACGTGAATTTCCCCTCAGGGATCAATAAAGTTACTCTACTCTAATTCGGATTTAGTCTCAAATGCCTTCACAATGGCATGGGCATGTCCAAATATGTTATTAAAAATCACCCTAAACATTTGTTTTCAAAAGTATGCAGTGGTTCGGGGTGCTCACAACCATTCTTGTGGAGGGAGGGGGGTATTCACAAAATGCTGAGTAAAACACGACAGAAGCCATGTTTCACTACAATTTTACATTACAATTAAACTTACATTTTATTGAATATCTGTGAATATGGTGAGTTGCACATTCTTGAAAACAAATGCTTTGGGTGGTTTCAAAAACAGATTGCCAACAGATCCAAATTATCTAAATACCGTAACAGAGACAGCAGCAAACGTGAAATAAACCGTGTGGGCACTGCCGGTTTTCGGATAGGTCACAACTCGACAAAGCGTGTCTCGGCCGCCACTTTTTGTTTTTCAAATAGGCACTACACAGTTCAATGGTAAAGCAAAGAGTGGCGGCCGAGTCACACTGTAGGCCTATCAGAAAACCGGCAGTGGAAAAGAGGCATAAAACATTGCAGGCAACTCAGAAAAGGGCGTTCTTTATACTAGTACGTAAGCATTACACCGTATCACGTGTAGAATGATACTCTTCCTTCCGGAAATGATAAACCGTATGGTCGTTTTCACGACAGTGTCCGAAAAACTTTTTTCGAGAAATGGACATGGTAAGAAATTTGAATTTATTCATATGTGGAATTTCATTCCGTTTTTCTTAGAATAGATTTTGGCTGCACTAAAACACCAGCATTGTTGAATGGCTACATTGTTGAATTAGTTACGAGTTACGATAGCCACTGCTGTTCGTAACCACTGCTGCATGGGCATGGATCCTCCATTTTGATTGTCTGCCTTGAAAAGTTTATAGGGTCAAAAGACAAATATATTAGATATGGTCTTAGTGATGTTTCTTCAGAACATCCTTGTTTATCTTGGTTATATTTGCCTCATTGTCCGGTATATACATGGCCTAATAGTGGGATCAGTTAAGGGTTTTACCGTTACAAAAGTGACAAAAGCACCAGACTTCGCATGGTGTTTCTTTACGGGATATGCTGTAATTCTAGCCTCGGAGCCCTCGGAAAGTAACTTTCTAACATGTCATATACGTACAATATGTCATGTTGTATAATGCATTACATTGTTATCACATTATATTATCCTTAGTTGACTGCATCTCCTTACATCCATGTGTACAAATGTTGTCTATAGAAGACATGAATATTATGCCGCTTTGTATATCGTAAGGAATGTCTTCAGAAAAAGTGTTTGTGAGTGTGTTTGTGCCTGTGTGCCTGTTCTCAAGTCTGTGTGGTTTTGTGGCCCAGCAAGTTTCTGACTGTCTTTACACATGCTAAAATAGTCACTGTAGAATGGGGAGATGGGCATGAATTGACTGGGGGGATGTAGCACGGGTGAGGTGATGGGGGTGATTAAGGGAAGGTGGGTCTGGAATGAGAAGGGGGTTTTTTTTGGGGGGGGGGGGTGCTGAGGATGACGGGGAGCGTGGGAGGTTGGGATGAGCAGGGGTAAGGTAAAATGTGGGGAGGTGTTGACCGGCGATGTTATCCCCGCAAAATGGGTGTAACACACATGGCACTTATTACGCTGGTTATACGTATATCTACAGTATGTCTACGTTGTTCTCAATGACAGAAGCCCGCTGCATGTGGATCCAATGAATTTAAAAACAAGGTCACTTGCTAAATATTACTTCAATTAACCAGTTTTGGATGTAATGTTCATTGATTAATTGATTGATTCTGAAAAAAAAAAAAATCTAAAAGAATAGAAGTGTGCATTATTGCTGGTGATTTGTTGGTATCCTATGGGATTTAAACTGGATATTTTTTTTCTCTTATTCCAGTTTTCCTGTGCCAGAGCTGCACAAGAATTGTCTGCCAGAGAAGGTAAAGACTATGTGAATGGGAATATCAGACTAAAAACCTCAATATAAATATTACAAAGATACAAACCTCTTGGCCATTTTGTGTATGTTAACAAGCTATAATACCATTTGTCAATGTTAGGTATGTTGCCTCAAAATTAGCAACATGTTTGTTCCAAAGAGTACACATTGATCTTCCAAACTCTTTTCTCGCAGCAGATCCTGAGCAGCAGGGAAATGACCCACCACCCAATGGGATCGTTCAAATCCCACCCAATGCTGCTGGGAGGTCAGAGGGGAATCCAGAGCTGCCTGTAAGTATCCTATTTGTAGTAGTCTGTAGTTGTAAGTTGCCTACATGTTACGTTGATTTTGGATTTTTCCCTTACCAAGCCTAAGCAACATATTGCAATTATTGATATTAACTGAGAAGCACTATAGAGGCACATAATTTTAATGACAAGTTTAAAAAAATAAATATATAACGTTTTGGAAAAGAGCTCTTCCCCTTAGTAGTGAATCCTGCTAATGCAGTGTTAGTGGGCATCCCTTACTTAAAGTAAACACTTTTTTCAAGCTTGCTATAATGTTTCCAAATTGAAAGGCACAAGTGATTTCATTTTGCTGCCCTCTTTAAGTTTGATGAAGCGGGTGTACTGTGTACATATACAGTTTATCTAAGTTGCTGTCAATGAGAGGAGCCTGCTGCCTGTAGATCGAATGAATTTGAAAACTAGGCAATTAAGTATTATTTTTTTTAAAGATACATTTGGGCTTTTCAAGCCTTTGTTCAGACTGAACAGCCAAGAGTGTGACAGGAAATTAGTAGAACATGGAAAGGGACGGCATGGGTGGCCATTCCTTATATAAAGGAAAAACTTCTTTTCAAGCTTGAAATAATGATTTTAGAATGGACTTTATTTTTCATTCATGTTTAAAATGCACATCTGATTTCATTTTGCCATCCTCCATAAGTTTCAATCACACTACACAGTAAGTTTTAGGGAGCAGTGTAGGCCTATCTCTGTATTTCTCAGAGATCACAGCCTACTATCTGTGTGTCGAGTGAAGACCAAAACTGCTTAGTACTGCTTCAATAAACCATTTCTTTATGTACTTGGTGTTGATTAAACAGGAGAATCTTGAAAGAATTTAGTGAACGTATATTTTAATACCTTTTTGAGTAATTACAACTAATGCTAAACTTTCAGTTGTCCATCATCGAAGATGTGGATGAAAGAGCGGACACTCAAAGAGTGGAAGATGAAGTCTATGAAGACCTTCCTAACAATATCCCACCCCCTGAAGGCAAGTACCCTAGGCCTACAACAACATAGGCATGTGAAGTGAATAACTTGCCCTTAACACTTTACTTAACATCTTTCCAAGAGCATACATTTATCTTACTTGCTCTTGTCTCACACCCCCAGATCCAGAGCCAAGAAGAACTAACCCACCTGAAGAGGCTGTGAGGGCAGGTGTCAGGCCAATATGTGTAGTGTCCCCATTGGTATGACCTCGAAAACACAAACACCATGCAATATGTACAGTTTCTAAGGAGCACATAATACACACATACATATAAGCAGCTGTCAGTAAGGCATAAGACACAGGTGATAGGACCCTCCCCCACTAAGGTCCAGACACACTATAGAATAGAGGCTCACACAGGTGACTACAGGCAATGTTATCCCCGCAAAATGGGCATAACACACATGGCACTTATTACGCTGGTTATACATATATCTACAGTATGTCTACGTTGTTCTCAATGACAGGAGCCCGCTGCATGTAGATCCAATGAATTTGAAAACAAGGTCACTTGCTAAATATCACTTCAATTAACCAGTTTTGGATGTAATGTTAATTGTTTATTTGACTGATTCAGAGGTGGAAAAAAATCTACAAGAATAGAATTGTGCATTATTGCTGGTGATTTTTTGGTATCCTATGGGATTTTAACTGTATATTTTTTTTCTCTTATTCCAGTTTTCCTGTGCCAGAGCTGCACAAGAATTGTCTGCCAGAGAAGGTAAAGACTATGTGGATGGGAATATCAGACTAAAAACCTCAATATAAATATTACAAAGATACAAACCTCTTGGCCATCTTGTGTATGCTAACAAGCTTCAATACCATTTGTCAATGTTAGGTATGTTGCTTCAAAATTAGCAACATGTTTGTTCCAAAGAGTACACACTGATCTTCCAAACTCTTTTCTCGCAGCAGATCCTGAGCAGCAGGGAAATGACCCACCACCCAATGGGATCGTTCAAATCCCACCCGATGCTGCTGGGAGGTCAGAGGGGAATCCAGAGCTGCCTGTAAGTATCCTATTTGTAGTAGTCTGTAGTTGTAAGTTGCCTACATGTTAAGTTGAATTTGGATTTTTCCCTTACCAACTATATAAATCCTGCTAATGCAGTGTTGGTGGGCATCCCTTACTTAAAGTCAACACTTTTTTCAAGCTTACTATAATGTTTCCAAATTGAAAGGCACAAGTGATTTCACTTTGCTGCCCTCTTTAAGTTTGATGAAGCGGGTGTGTACATATACACTATTCCAAACCTCATCCTTCCTCACCTATGTGATAGGGTAGGGTAGACTACATCAGAAAACAAAGACTTCCCTTCATTCCCTTGTGCCTTTCACTTACACACAAATGGAGATTTTTCCATTGAAAACGATTCTTTCCAAAAAACCTACATGCTGTTTACAATATACATTCCTTTCGTGTGTGCCTTTTGTTTACACACATGTGGAGTTTTTTCCACTGAAAACAAATAAAGCAAAAGTGGAGATTTTGTTTGTGGGTCTATATAAACATAGAACATTTGAAACTTGAATTGCTTTCTCCTTGGCACACACAGGCTAAGGCATATCGCAAGCTTATTTGTGACCACTCTTGGCAGCCATGTGGATTTTCCAATGGTGTGAACAAAGATATATTGGAAAATGTAGAAAAATGTCAAAATACCGGTCTATGTGTAAACAACACTTTAATGAAAGAAAAGAAAAGGCTTGAACAATGGGCCTTTGACATGAAAATAGGGGTAATCATGCTCAAAAGCAGAATGAATGGGAGCCAATATAACACAGCTAAAAAATGTTTTTCTCATTTTTGTATTTGTCCCAAAGTACTAATATTAGGGTACATTGAAAACTTGCAGCAAACTAGGACTAAATATAATTAATTTAATCCATGTAAGTGATCTGCGCTAGCTCTCTCCTGTGCATGTCACTGTATTTCCATTGCCTAGAGTATAATGAAGAAAACGAAGTTCACGTCTTTGCCAACCAAAGGAGCCTGCTCAGCTATAGACTCCGCTCCTCTCTGACTCTTCAACACAGCAATACAAGACACTCACTTTTTTATGCACCACTGTGTGTGGTGTGTGTGTGTGTGTGTGTGTGTGTGTGTGTGTGTGTGTGTGTGTGTGTGTGTGTGTGTGTGTGTGTGTGTGTGTGCACGCGCATGCTGAAGTGTGTGTGTGTGTGTGTGTGTGTGTGTGTGTGTGTGTGTGTGTGTGTGTGTGTGTGTGTGTGTGTGTGTGTGTGTGTGTGTGTGTGTGTGTGTGTGTGTGTGTGTGTTGATAAAATGATTTTGCCATTACACAGCTACATCAGGGAATCGACTTAGCTCCACGTGTGCCGATTGAAATCCCTGATAGCACTGCGAGCACAGGCAGAGGTGCAGAGACATTCCTGATAATTTGACTTTATTTCAATAATGCCTTTTTCGGACTCAGTGGTCCATCGAGTGTGTCGATGACAGAGAGGGAATACCAAGAAGAGTTGTCTATCTACTGTGCTGTAAACAGAAGTTCACATGTAAACTTCATATTACCCAGGAACCCACCACAAATGTGATCCAGTGCTGTGCAGAGTCAGCTGATCGTATGTACACAGGTCTGCTGATTACTTGGATAAGATATCTATGTTGGAAGGAAACTGTGTTTCTGCTTTTTATTTTACTTTTACTTTTGACACCTCTGTCCATCATGTACTGTGGGAGCCAAAGATTATCTTTATACTAATTATTTGAAAACTGAGACAGTAACCATGCAGTACGCAGATTTTAGTATGGTTTGAACTAAAACTCCAGGACACATCTTGGATTGTGAAACAAAATTATAAACTTGAGTATGCAGGCAAAGAATAGGGGGAAAGCCTTCTGTGAGGACACAGAGTCACACTATTATGTTATGAAGACATACAGTAACAGAGAGAACTCAGCTCCAACTGGTTGTATTACAGGGGAGAAGAGGAGCTGCGCTTTGGAGAGCTCCAGCCCAACTCACACTCTGTGTGTAATATAATTACTGTATGTCTAATGAAAGCTGACAACTGACACAAATGATTGACATGTTTATCTTAGCTGTCCATTGAAGCAGCTGATGGAAGAGATGGTGTACCAGGAAAAATCGTCTATGGAGATTACGACTACGTTGTCGGACAAGGTACATACTACAAGATGGGGCATGTGCACAGTATAACATCCCAATACTAACCACAAATAACCTACAAAGATGGAACATACATGTGCCTCAGTGTTTATTGTAGTGATATTTGTGGAGAGGAACTATCGGTTACCTCTTTTGAAAATCAGATGTCTGTTCTTCCACAGCAGGTCCTGTGCCTTGGGGAGGCTACCAACCTGCAAGACATGGGGTAGTTGAAAGACACCCCAACACTTTGTGGATATTGGTGGATAACACACTTCCTGTAAGTATTAAAATCATATGGGACCAATATCTGTGTCAACTTTACAAGTTTTGGCCTTTCTAGTGAACTTGACCTTGACCTGTTTTTTTTCTGAAAAGTTGATCCATCATCTATTGTGGGCAGCCATCAATGTCTATGATTGCTAACATACAGACAGAAGAACTGGGGCAGTAACTATGCATAACCCAGATTTTGCTATGTTTATCACATCTTGGACTTTGAAAATGTAGTAGGCAAAGAATGGGGGTTGTGAATGTGAAAACATAGTAGTGCCAGAGAAAGCTTTGGAGAGCTCTGGCCCAATTGTGTAGTACTACTGTATGTCTAAAGACAGCTGCTGACAATTGATACAAAATATTGACATGTTTATCTTAGCTGTCCATTGAAGCAGTTGATGAGAGAGATGGCCGACCAGGAATAGTTGTCTATGGAGATGATGACTACCCGGTCAGACAAGGTACGTACTACAAGAGGGGCGTGTATGAAAATATCGATACTAATAACTAATATCCTCCAAAGACGGAAAATAAATGTGTCTGTGTGATTGCGGTAGTGTGATGTTTGGGAAAAGGAACTATATTTCACCTCTTTGGAAATACAGATGTCTGTTCTTACATTAGCAGGTCCAGTGCCATGGGGAGTCAACCAACCTGCAAGAGATGGGGTAGTTGATGGAGTAGGCATACAAGAATTGCTAGATCAAGGTGTAAGACCACGTAAATACCACATCTTTGTCCAGCTCTAACTGTGTAGGATGGTGGGCAAAGTAGGTATTGCAACTATGCTGTTCATTGAAACTGTACTGCCCATTGCTAAATTTGATCTTTTCATACATACAGTATATACTATATATATTTAGTAGGATTATTTGTGTTTATTTGAATGTTTTGTGTTGTTTTGAATCACCATGAATCACCATGAAGTCTTATTTTTTGTCAAATGATAAGGATAATCAATGCAACATCTACATGTAGTCTTTACTGTACATTCAACTTTTAACAAACAACAAAAAATACATATAGGAATTAGTGTCTAAACCTGCGGTTCCTCTCGTACTAAGCAGGATTACCATCGCAACAACACATGATCAGTAGGGTAAAACTAACCTGTCTCACAATCTATCGTGGTTTTATACAGCCCTAGGAACAAATGTGGAAGTCATTTCCATGGCCTTTTCCAGGCTTTTCATCACTGAGAAGACAGCATCTGATTTATGTAAGTTCATGCTCACACACTATGGCTTTTAGTGGACCAAATACCATTTCATACCCAACGTGTAAGACATATGAATCAAGCGAAAGGGAGTTTTTCCTCACCCCTGATGCCACCAGGGGCCGCACCTGAGCGCCCAATCTCTGTGTGACTATCTATGACTTATGATAGGCCCAGCCACTATGGACCTTACACATCTAAGAATCCTGGTCCTAACCTACGTTGACCTTATGACTCTACATTCTCTGTCTATCTCTTCTTCCTCTGCCTTCCTGCTTTTTCTGCCTCTCCTCTATACCTCTCCTTTTAAATCTATCTCTAACAATGTTTTTTTCCCATTTGTTAAGCACTTTGAGTTACATGCCTTGTATGACACAGTGCTATACAAATACAATTATTATTATTATTATTATTATTATATGGGTTCTGGTGCTTGCCTAGATACTGAGTAGGCCTACATCTGAGATCTGGCTTGTGTGCTGTATACAACAGGGACATTTGAAGCATCTCCGCAGAGGATGGAGATAGATGTCCCCTCCAGGAAGAGGAAGAGGGAGGACGGGACGGCCTGCATCCGCAGGGTGGACGAACCTGTCGTCCCTGCAAAGAGGGCGAACATGAGGGACATCTGAATCCGTAAGGGCAGCAGGGATTCAATACCGTCAAATAACCACACTTAAAAATACCATACAGTTGGTCATACAGTATATCTTTTCATAGGACGGCATTAAAGAAATTTCACTGTCATTATTAGTGACCTGTTCGCAACATAAATAAGCGCTTACATTTTTGTTCACTCACAAAAAATCAAACCACAGTCATCAACCTTTGACAAGGTGTAACGAAAGGGAGTACACCCCAGGTTAAAATCCTTTAGAGAGTCTGAGAAGGGGCTGTGTTGACCCGAAACGTCTCAAAATGAAAAGGGATTAAAAGGGAGGTCATCGTTGTGTGTTTTAACCTTGCCTTACATTGAACTTTTACATTTTGATTCTGCACCTGGCTAAAATAGATGGCATGCATCCCCACACCATGTCAGTCCCACTATCATACTTGACATGATAGATGATACACTTTTTTGTAAAACTCACTTGTTTACCACCACACATGATTGACACCATCTAAAGCCAATTTGATCTTGATCTCAAGAGAGATGAACAGACCAAGGATATGGATCACTGGAACCATGCCCCGTGGTCTGATGAGACCAAGATGAAAAAAAAATGCTTTATATGGTGTCAAGCATGTAAGGTGGTAAACAAGTGAGTTAAAAAAAAAAAATTGTATCATCTGTCAAGTCAAGCATGGTAATGTAAGCCTGTGGCGTTAAGTTCTGCGAGGAAGGGGAGACGGTAGCTCACTCTCATCACTGCTTTTAATTATCCAATCACAGCTCCCGGTCGGGGAATCCCGCCACGTCACTCGCTCATCCTCTCCTTTCAGCCAATAGAATGTCTACGCGTTCGTTTTAAAACTCTCTGTTTCCGCTCTTTGTTACCTCCGACACCCCGCCTCCATTCCTTTCAACCTCCATCTCCAGATGTCCTGGTTCCCTGTTCCTCTTCAGCCTTCTTCAGCTTTATCCCCATGAGCCACCTTCACCAGTTGGTCCCTGTCCTGTAATGGGGGTAGGCTTCACCGCCTGCCTCATCATCGGCAGGATATGAGCCTCCCTTTACAAATTTTATTCTGCAGGTCAAGGACCTGCGCCAAAGACAAATGTTGCCTCCCTGTTTATTTATAAATACCTTTCATTTAATTTTGTCTATCGAGTCTTTTATGGTAGAAGTGGGACTGACATGGTCTGGGTGCATGAATGATGTCAACATTGGAAATCTGAATTTCACCTAAAGAAACATGCATGTCAACATGCACTGTGACTACTGAAGCAGATCATGATACTCTCCATAGGATCTAATTCAAATCTCACACTCATCTACGTATTTTGGCCAGGTGCAGTCTCAATGTAAGGTGACCCCTTCTCAGACACTCTCTACAGGATTTTAACCTGGGCTGTACTCATTTTTGTTACACGTTTTCAAACGTTAATGGCTGTATTAAGATTTTTTGTGAGTGAACAACAAATTCAAGCAGTTATGTTGTAAACAGGTTGTTAATCATTAGGTCAAAGTGAAATTTCTTTAATGTTCTATGAAAACATATACTTACACATCTTTAAAAATGGAAGGGGTGTACACTTCTGTGACATACCGTATTTAATCTTTTTGAGGGGTCGTGTTTTTTCCTAGGCATTCTAGAATTTTCCATGAATATTCTACTGCTCCCATACAACTCTATGTTAAATATGGACTGAAACGAAGCTATTCGTCTATCACTCATGAGTTTTTTGTCTTTTTCTAAAACCCTTAATCCAACTTTAAATCAATTTTCCGGTCATAACTTGTTAAAATGGCAACTTTAAAGTGTGAATTCCATGCCTTTAGGGTGACATTAGCCACAAGGCCGTGACGTCATAAGGTTGACTCCCACATTTGCTAGTATGGCTGGCTGCAAAAACAACATAGGCCTACATTTGATGGACCCATATCTCATAAAGGAACGAAAATTCTGATACAAACATCAGCAAGTTGAAAGAACACACCTCTAACATTACGTGAAAAAACTTCAGTAGAATTCAACTCAAATCTAGAGGCTCTCTGTGATGATGCACCTCCTGTATGCCATGGGTTATGGAAATGGAAGAAAGTTACCAGTTTTGGCACAGGGTCGGCGGGCACAAAACAGTCATTGCTTCCTCTACATGCTGATTATTATTAACATGTTATCAATCAAATGACACAATAGTGTGTGTTTGCTGTGATCAACTGGAAGAGATTGGGACATGTATGCCAGTTTCGCAGATTATGGAACGTGGCATTCTGCTGCACTGAGTTTGATACGTTGAGACCTAGCGAAGTGGCACTATGAAATCCAGCTACTTTAAAAACGTATTAAGTGGAAATAGCATGGTTTTAATGTAATCTTAATAAACAATGGCGTTATCCCCATTATTATACCGACAATTTCTCGATCAACCAGCTACATCTAACTTTAAATTTGTTATATGGCAATGGTTGACAAGGAAGGAGATGCTTTGCCTTGACGCAGCAATGACTCAAAAAAGGAGTATTTCACAGGAGTGAGGTCGTGCAACGTAGTAGTCTCCTATTTCCAACCATACCCGTGATCTCCACCGTTTTTTGTGAAAAAGGAGGGGTGGAAATGTACGAAGCACAATACTGATGTTGAGGTCACTTCAAAGTCATGCCGAAGCCTCCGTACAAACTGTATCCACAGCCCTCTCGTTTTTGCCTTCTCCTTGTCAGTGTAGGTTCATTTTATAAGCCCTTTAAAAGTCCCTTTGAGCATTTGTGACATCAAAGTA
Organism: Engraulis encrasicolus; assembly: GCF_034702125.1. Classification (NCBI taxonomy): domain Eukaryota; kingdom Metazoa; phylum Chordata; class Actinopteri; order Clupeiformes; family Engraulidae; genus Engraulis; species Engraulis encrasicolus. The sequence continues at coordinate 16,893,972 of NC_085864.1, read as the reverse complement.
AGAGATCACTACTAAAAAGAGTTGTGTGTCTCTGGCACTGCATTTAGCTCTTTTACTGTTCTAATCATGTATGGTGTTTTATCTTACTCCTAAATACTGTTTCATTCAATTCATAGGGAGTCTCCATGGTGGCCGAGACTTGACTCCCAGTGGGAAAAGGCTGCCCAAAATTCAACGCTTCGGTGCTGCCCCACGCTCTGGAACAGTCTACCTCCCAACATATGCCAATCTGGCTACGTTCAAGAAGCACTTTAAATCCCATCTATTCACAGAGGTGTATGGACTTCAACCACACTGGCCCTTCCCCTGCCCCTTCTCCACCCCTCCCCCCCCCCCCTCGCTATATAAAACCAAGTTATTTTATTATTATTAGATTATTTTTAATAAATAAAAGCAGTGTAATGCAGAAATCCAGTTGGTCTTTGCATTTTTGACGGCATAGCAAGAGAGAGGAAGATGGGAGGAGAAGGATGTAGTGGAGCAAGGGTGGGGATGGTGGGAGAGGAGGAGAGACAGAAAGACATGGAAAGACAGTGGAATCATTCCATTTTTAACTTGATAAAAGAAGGAAAATCAATTCAAGCTGTCGGACAACCATTGGCTAAAGTAAAAGTAAGCTTAGAACAATTTGTAATGGAGTACTGAGCAAAAGATGTTGAAGAGGTTGGTCACCGAAAAACAATAATAGCTGATGGCAGAAATATTGTGAGAGGTGCAAATCAAAATACAAAAAAACAAATAAAACAAATCATAAGTAAATTACATCACTAACACCCGCTACAGTGCAAGGGAGGTCGTATTGCAATAAACTATTTGACCCATGTCAGCATAAGGCATCTGCAAAAAAATGCCTTAGTTAGAAATGCCTAAGCCCTTTTTGGGAAAAGGTGCCCTCAGCCTATGAAAATCTAAATATCTCAGCCTCCAAAACACATAAAACATGAAATGAGTAGCATTTAAAAGCTACAACTCTCCTCTTGCATTACAATGTGTTCATTCAGCTCTAACATACCCACAATTTTAATTTAAAAATCTCAAATCTCATGAGCCTGAATGCTGCGTCCATGTTGCTCCAGGCACCTAGGTCAGTGTAGCATATATACAGCGTTCAGCATCAATGGGTTGAAGAAGACTCCAAGAGTAGAGACACAGAAGCATTACCACACATGCAAAACACTCATCGGCAGCAAGAATCTGAAGGCAAGATAGAAATTGACAGAGAAGTACAGAGACGATCCACAAAAGTTCCACAATCTTGTGGACAAATGAAATCAAGAAAGTCCAAATGTCACAGGGGTGACAATGTCAAGTGGGGGAGGGAACCCCGATTTTGGCCCCTTGTTTCATAGGGGGTCATTGGAGTGCAACACACTGATAAACAGACATGGCGGCCCCCTAGGGGTTGCCGGGGAAGTGCAATTAGATGAATGGCTACAGGTGTGGGGACTGTGGGGAGACGTGCGATTGGAGCGCACTGGGGAGGCCAACAGTTATAGGTCAGCTACGAGACACGGAAGGAAAAGAGGCGCTTTTGGGAAGAAGACGGCCAGCATGCAGCAGACGGAGGAGGCATACCCAGTCGGTACCCGGACATAGCCAGGATGGGAGATCGACCCGGGACTCTTGACGATCCTGGGGATCATGTTTGAGGCGCCCTGGAGCTCAAAGGAAGAAGTGGACGGTGTAGCGACTGAGCCTCGTGATGCCCCCGCATGAATGTGCTGCGCTCTCTCTCTATCTCTCTCTCTCTCTCTCTCTCTCTCTCTCTCTCTCTCTCTCTCTCTCTCTCTCTCTCTCTCTCTCTCTCTCTCTCTCTCTCTCTCTCTCTCTCTCTCTCTCTTCTCTCTCTCTCCTCTCTCTCTCTCCTCTCTCTCTCTTCTCCTCTCTCTCTCTCTCTCTCTCTCTCTCTCTCTCTCTCTCCCTCTCTCTCTCTCTCTCTCTCTCCTCTTCTCTCTCTCTCTCTCTCTCTCTCTCTCTCTCTCTCTCTCTCTCCTCTTCTCTCTCTCTCTCTCTCTCTCTCTCTCTCTCTCTCTCTCTCTCTCTCTCCCTCCCTCCCTCCCTGGTTGTGGCGGAGATGTTTATGTTTAACAGCCTAGTCATTCAACCCAGTGGGATCGCTACTCTCGTTTTGATTTAGTGTGCTCTGCCATTTTGTGTGCCACTGTTTCCCTTCTTATGCATGATGTGTGAAACACTTAATGTGTGGATTGATTCACGAATACTTGTAGTCCCCCGAGTCGTGACTCCCTGTTTGGCTGAGTAGCTTTACTTTAGTAGCCTGCTAGTGTAGCTCTGCCCGTAAACGCAGCAAACACTAGCTAGTGACTTCTCCCCCCTATTCCTCCAGCCACGCCCAGAAGAGGAGCCCCAGACGAGAACCTGATGTTGCCTGCGCCTGCGATGAACTTGGGGTTTGTGGGAAACTGAGTATTTGGGACTATTTTAGAGAAAAAGGACTGATGCAGAATTGGACATTTCTGACATGAGTGCATGGAAAAATAAATATCATTGTTAAAAGTTGATTCTGGTGTGTCTGTGTGTGTGCAGTATGTTCCTCAGGGTAGCTGGTAGTAGAAGGGGGCGCCGGTACGCCCCCCTATAACACAAAGTATGGAAAAAGAAAGGATGGCATGAAGCAGACGAGGTAGGCCTGGGCATGCATAACAGATTCTGGAACAGGCTCCTTCATTTTCTATTGATAATGTAAATGATCATGGTCCCAACTGAATTAATTCCAGAGTGACACATTTTGCCTGCCAATTTATGAACAACAACATTAAACATCAAACTAATTGGGATTGTAAACATGCAGCAGGATAATGGGGCAAACCACGCTGCAAGGCAAATGAATCACCTGACCTTAAGGTAGCAGATAATGCATTTCACCTCCTGAAGAATAGAGTGAAGGGAGAAACCCCATTGAAAAAATAGGAACCGAAAGAAGCTGTAAAAGCCTGCAATAGCATCTCAAATGAAGCATACAACATTTGGTGATGTACATGGGAAGCAGGCTTGAAGAAGTAATTGCAAACAAGATTATGTGTTCCAGTACTTTTGTGTAATACAAATGGTCATAAATCCAAAATTATTTTAACATATCTATATATAAATACCAGGAAATACAAACTGACATTCTGAACTTTAGTTTCATACTGGTCTTTTCATGTCAAACCCAAATGTCTTATATGGACAATAAAAACAGGGGGGAGGGGACTGTAAATATTATCACTATATACAGTAGTGTGTGTAATGATCAAAGTCAGTGGCCTGACGGGTTGTTGTTTAGAGGTATCAGGCAGGCCAGAGCCAATAATTCATAAAGAAGTCAGTCTGCTTACTATTCAAATAATTTGCACGACATAACATGGTTTAACAGATATCACATTGAATGGCTCTCACTCTGGTCATTTGTACAGAGATGCATGTAACAGTTACCTTTTTAGCCAGTGTTTGATAACACCTTTCCTGAAGGTTTCTGACCTATAGCTTCATCTATGACTTCACGACTACAGACAGGCAGGATAATACAGACAATAAGAATAAAATTAAATGGGCCTTTGTTGCAAAATATATTATGTATCGTGCACAGTATTTTTGTGAGGCATTTTTAATAGTGAGTCGGTGCAGCCTGCTGTCTAAATGATGAATTGTCTGCAAAAATCTACAGTGTGACCGAGCTAGTATTCAGACTAACTCTGCATAACAGAATGCAAAGGAAACTACCACCTGTAGCTAAGATGTGGCATGCAGTTCATATATTGTTAAATCGGTGTATTTGCAATTACACAGTTGCATTCAAGTCAGATGTGGTTCAATAGGAGTTTTTGTCACGGGGGTAACTTTGCGTGCGTTGGGTGGGGACCTTGTAAATTACAATCGGGAGGTAAACATTGGGAAACACGATTATGGGGTCAATTTAAGTAAACGGCTACAGGTGGGAGGAAATAGGTGAGGTAGGTGATTGGTGAGGTTGGGGGAGTGTTCATATGCAGAGACGCGAAGTTGGACGGGAGCGCAGAGGGAGAGAGAGAGCTGCCACGAGAGAGAAGGGGGGCCTTGGAGGAGAGATGCGGCTGTGCAAGAGGGACAGGAGTGGAGGTGGAGAGAACGTTTGTGACCCAAGCTCGTGACTCGAGCTGGAGTGGAAGTGCTGCTTCGCAGGATGACCGGGGGGTTAGGACGCTCCCCCCGTCCAAAAGTGAAGTGTCTGCCTGGTGCCCAGTAGGCCTACTACCTTAAAATCCACCTCCTGTCCGCGCATTCTCTCTCTCTCTTGCTCTCGCCCCTCACTCTCTCTCTCTCCAAACCCAAGGCCAGCGGTATTCCTTGGACTCACGTTTTACCACCGCTGGTCTAGTTCTACCCAGGTGGATCGCAAGCACACTTTGTTTGCAGTGAGATGTGCCGTGCGAGTGCTGTATAACCTCACACCCTATAATGTTTAAACTAGACTAGCGATTGCAGTGTTGTGATTCACGTATGAAATACGTAAGTGCAGCGATTACCTGCGTAGCCTACTTGTATTTATGAAAGTGAGTGCCATTTGGACTGCATATGAATGGAAACAAGCCTACTGTGACCAAGCTCTTCCTGTCTCCCCGCCTCCATTCGGAACTGATGACTGTGGGGGAATCTCTGTGCATTTGGACATGGGACTGGGGTTGGGATTTCAGTCTTTTAGACTTGGGGTGCCCCGGGACTCTTTTACATTTCTGTTTAGTTAATAAATATTATTTTAAAAATCAATCTTTGTGTCTTGGCGTATTTGGTGATGCACAGTGTACTCTCCAGGGTATTTGGTAACAAGGAGAGGTGTCGCCAGAAAAATGTGCACCTTCTCACTGGCAACATTTTTAAAAAGAAGATTCACGTATGAGGTCTTTCAAAGAAGCAGACAGGGTCTACTGTTTGATTTACTTCTTTAAAGTTGTTTGACCTATACCTTCCTTGCTGCCATACAATACAGTTTAGAGTGTATCATATTTATAGTAGCTATATTAAACAATCTAAGAAAAGGTCAAGAAGATAATAAATGAAGAATTGGGAGCCAACAAGATCAGAGTACAGTAAGTGATCTGACAAATTATAGACTTTTGCTGTTGTTGCTGCTGTATTGGAACTGCTTGAATGCACAGAAGCTCTCTGTAAGTACACATGGTGCATTACTCTTTCTTAGGAGATATTGACAGTGGATTTGTCAGTCATGGAAGATTAAAATGAACTAATCCAACTCCAGTTCATAAAGGGAAAAACATGGATCAGTATTTATATTCCATAATTTTATGTCTCATTGGCTGTATTTTCTTACTTGATTTTAAACATATCTTTTAGGTAAACGTTATGTGTTTTAATCACTGACCACTAATGTAGAACTCTCCTAGCTGTCTGCCGCTTTGTGTCGATGACATAGAGGGCATACCAAGAGGAGTTGGCCAAGATGTAAGACCATGTAAGTACCATTAGCGCTGCATGTGTAAGGAAAAACAAAAAAACATTATATACCTGATGTTAAAGAAGGCAAGTAGCCAAAGACAACACCAACATATGAAGAGTTTCGCTGCAAATCGGTGTTTCCACCATTTTGACTTTTACATTTTATTATTTGAAATATAATAAAATAATAACAGTCCATATACTTGGACTGTTAAGAAGTCTTATCGTCTATGTGTGAATTCTTGCCATTCACATATTTTGAGAACATACTTTTTAAATCTATATAAAATGCATTTCGCAAGGCAACGCAATACAAACATGTCAATTTCCCTCAATGTTCCAATATGGATACTTCGGAGGATAACACACCTTGTAAACTTGTCTGTGTTTTAAGTTGATTGCAATGTTTGTGGGCAACTCTACCATTTGACAGTGTTTGCCATGTTGCTTCAAAAATTTGTGTTCTAACAGTTTTACATCTTTCAAAGTTCAAATATTCATACCTGCTCATTTCTATCACCACCAGGCCCTGAGCAGAGGGGAATTGACCCAGCTCCTGATGTGGTGATTCCTGTGATTTCAGGAAAAGATACACACTCCCGGTAAGACCATTTCATTTCAACAATGCCTTTTTCTACAGAGATTGACAGCTACTGTGTTGTAAACAGAAGTTCAAATGTTAACTTCATATAATCCAACTAAACCTTCAGTTAATTTAAAAAAGCAGTTGAAGAAGTTGAAGAGATTGTTTTCTAAATAGCTATTGGTTTTATCACTTTGTGCAGATCCTATGTTATAGCCTTTGTCATTAAAATTGTAATGACCAAGTCTTAATCTTTTACATAAGCCTCACAGTAATGTCATAGCAATGTTGTTATGATGTACACTCACCGACCACTTTATTAGGTACACCTTATAAGTAAAGGCTTGCATTCCCTTTTGTCTTCAGAGCAGCCTTAACTACAACAATACTCGGGTAGGCTGTGGCGTTGCAACAATGCTCAATTGGTACTAGGGGGTCCAAAGTGTGTCAAGGAAATGTCCCCTCTACACCATTACACCACCAGCCTTAATCATTGATAAAGCAGGATTAATCCATGTTGGCATTTTCGCCAACTGAATTGATGCCCCTGGATATTTCTTCTTTTTTGGCCCATTCTCTGTAAACCCTGAAGACGATTGTGAGTAAATATCCTAGCAGATGAGCATTTTTTTTTTTAAATATTCAGACCAGCCTCTGTCTGGCACCAACAACAGCCATGCCACGTTCAAAGTCACATTAATCACCTTTCTTGCCAATCCTGATGCTCGACTTGAACTGCAGGACATTGTCTTGACCATGCCTAGAGGCCTAAAAGCATTGAGTTGCCACCATGTAATTGGCTGAATAGAAATTTACGTCACTAAGTAATCGGACAGTTTTGTCTAAAGAAGTGGCTGGTGATTTGAGTTGTCAGCAAAGACTTTGGGTGCCCCATGGTGGACCCATCTGCATAAAAAGGCTACGATAGTATTGGGGAATTCATTATTTACATTATATGATTGTATTTGCTCATTGGCAGTCATTTATTACTTGATTTGAATTTATTTGCAATGTAGCCTACCCGTTAGGTAAACTTTATGTGTTTTAATCATTGACCACTAATGTTAAATTCTCCCTACTGTCCGCCGCGTGGGTCGATGACACAGAGGGCACAGCAAGTAGCTTTACCACAAAAGCTGCATGTGTAAGGAAAATCAAAAAACCGTATAGTCTTTCAATATACCTCCTGTTAAAGAAGGCAAGTAGCCGAAGACAACAACAACATACAAGTAGGCATATGGCGAGAATATAAGCCTTATTAGGATAATACTGGTAGACAACAAACCTTGTAAACTTGTCTTTGTTTAAGTACCCTTTGAAGTTATTTGCTATGTTTGTAGGCTTCTCTACCATTTGACAGTGTTTGCCATGTTGCCTCAAAATTACTATCCTAATAGTTTTACATCTTACGTACCTGCTCCTTTCTCTCATCACCAGGCCCTGCGCAGAAGGAAATCGATCCAGCTCCAGATGTGGTGATCGAAATCCCTGATGACACTGCAATCACATGGAGAGATGCAGAGACATTCCAGGTAAGTCGACTGCATTTCAACAATGCCCATTCCTTCAGATTGACAACTACTGTGCTGTTAACAGGAGTTCAAATGTAAATTTCATATAAACCAACTAAACCTTCAGTTCATTAAAAAAAAGCAGTTGAAGAAGTTGAGATCTTCTCTAAATAGCTATTGGTTTTATCACTTTGTGCAGACCCTATGTTATAAACTTTGTCATCAAAACTGTAATGCCCAAGTCTTAATCTTTTACGTAAGCCTCAGTAATACCAATGTTGTTATGATGTACACTCACAGACCACTTTATTAGGTTAGGTACACCTTATAAGTAAAGGCTTGCATCCCCTTTTGTCTTCAGAGCAGCCTTAACTACAACAATACTCGGGTAGGCTGTGGCGTTGCAACAATGCTCAATTGGTACTAGGGGGTCCAAAGTGTGTCAAGGAAATGTCCCCTCTACACCATTACACCACCAGCCTTAATCATTGATAAAGCAGGATTAATCCATGTTGGCATGTTTTTGACATCAAATACTGATCCTACCATCCCAGTGTTACCCCAGATACAGAGACTCAAGACTCATCAGACCAGAAAATGTGTTTCCAAATTCTGTTTTCCAATTTTAATGAACCTGTGCGAAATAGCCTCTGTTTACAGTTCTTAGCTGACATGAGTGGTCTGGACACGGTGACCACGGTGTGGTCTTCAGCTGCTGTAGCCCATCTGCCTCAAAGTTCGGGGTGTTGTGCATTCGGAGATGCCCTTCTGCATACCTCGATTGTAGCAAGTGATTATTTGAGTTACGATTGTCTTTCTATCAGCTCAAACGAGTCTGGCCATTCTCCTCTGACCTCTAGCATCAACAAGGCATTTTCGCCAACTGAATTGATGCCCCTGGATATTTCTTCTTTTTTGGCCCGTTCTCTGTAAACCCTGAAGACGATTGTGAGTAAATATCCTAGCAGATGAGCATTTTTTTAAAAAAAAATATTCAGACCAGCCTCTGTCTGGCACCAACAACAGCCATGCCACGTTCAAAGTCACATTAATCACCTTTCTTGCCAATCCTGATGCTCGATTTGAACTGCAGGACATCGTCTGTCAGGATTTCAGATTGGTGAGCCCAAATGCAGCACAAGAGACAGAGGTTGTGTGAAGACTGGGATTTTAGTTAACCAAAAACTATATAACACTAAAACAGGCTAACAAACAAAACACCCACGAGGGGGAAAACATAAACTACACATTAACACAGAAGGTGACAGGAACACTTACGACAAGATTTCGGACATTAATTCTTGAGAACAGAAGACAAATGACGCAGCACGGGACAACAGGAGCACAGGACTTAAATACACAGTGGCAATCACAGAGCAGGGACATGATAGGTAGAACACAACAGGAACCAGGTGGTTGACGAGACAGAAACGGGGATACAAACGAGGCACAGGCAATCAAGGACAATGATAACGAGAACAGATAATGACACAGGTGGAGACAATGACTAGGGAACAGGAGGCAAGGGACAAGACCAATAACAAGAACAGAACACAGGTGAAAACAATAAGGAAAACTAAACGGGCCAAATGAGAGAATCAAAAACTAGACCACAAGGGGCAGGAGACAAAAGAGGGGCGTGGCAGGTAAACACAGGAGCACATAAGGAAATCAAAACAAACCAAAGGCACATTACACTAGCGGGGCAGAGATGAGAATAGAGATAAAGACAGGAAGAGAGAGAGACAGACAGACAGACAGAATCAGACAGTCAGGGAGACAGAACCAGACAGAATGAGATTGAGTGTCAGAGAGAGAGAGGGGGAGGGGAGAGAGAGAGAGGGAGAGAGAGAACCAGACAGGTAGGGAGACAGAGCCCTACAGGCAGAGAGAGAGAGAGCACGAGACAGAACCAGACAGGCAGACAGGCAGAGAGAGAGAGAGAGAGAGAGAGAGAGAGAGAGAGAGAGAGAGAGAGAGAGAGAGAGAGAGAGAGAGAGAGAGAGCACAAGACAGAACCAGACAGGCAGAGAGAGAGAGAGAGAGAGAGAGAGAGAGAGAGAGAGAGAGAGAGAGAGAGAGAGAGAGAGAGAGAGAGAGAGAGAGAGAGAGAGGGGCAGAGAACGAGACAGGCAGAGAGAGACAGAGAGCGAGATAGAGAGCGAGATAGAGAGTACGAGACAGAACCAGAGTAAAGGCAATGGCAACATCACAATTCTACAATGGCAGGGGAGTGACATCATGACATTGTCTTGACCATGTCTACAGGCCTAAAAGCATTGAGTTGCCATCATGTTGGCTGTCTTAATACTGTGTGTAAAGTATAGACAGTTTAGGCGTGTACTTTTCAGTGATCTTTCCGATCTTGGTGTTACCACTGTTTCTATCCCCGTCCTGTTACAATTGAAGGACTATAAAGTTACCACCAGTCTTCTCAAGTTTTTAAAATCCTCTGGCCTCTATGCCAGAATATGAGGCCCATATACTGTAGTGAGCTCTATTATCCCGTAGGTGGCGGCAATACGCCTGTAGGCGTCCAGTCCGCCATTAAAATTCCATAAGAAGAAGAAGAAGAAGAAGATGTAATTGGCTGAATAGAAATTTGCGTCATTGAGCAATCGGACAGTTTTGTCTAATGAAGTGGCTGGTGAGTGTAGTTGAGTTGTCAGCAAAGGCTTAAGGTGCCCCATAGTGGACCCATCTGCATAAAAAGGCTATGGTAGTATTGGGGAATTAATTATTTATATTCCATAATTTTATTTGCTCATTGACAGTCATTTGTTACTTGATTTGAATTTATTTGCAATGTAGCCTACCTGTTAGGTAAACATTATGTGTTTTAATCACTGACCACTAATGTTAAACTCTCCCAGCTGTCCACCGCGTGGGTCGATGACACAGAGGACACAGCAAGAAGAGTTGACCAAGATGTCAGGCCACGTAAGTACCACAAAAGCTGCATGTGTAAGGAAAAACAAAAAACCATATAGTCTGTCAATATACTGTACCTCCTGTTAAAGAAGGCAGGTATCTGAAGACAACAACATAGGCATGTGGCGGCAATATAAGCCTTATTAGGATAATACTGGTAGACAACAAACCTTGTAAACTTGTCTGTGTTTTAGCAGCCTTTAAATTGATTTGCTATGTTTGTGGGCTACTCTACGATTTGGTAGCACATGCCATGTTGCCTCAAAATTCGTATCCTAACAGTTTATTAGGAGCTTTAGTGGCTAGCCCCTTTTTTAGGGGCTTTTATGCCTTTATTTGACAGGACAGTTGAAGATGTTGACAGGAAGCGAATGGGATAGAGAGAGAGGGGAGGATTGGGAAATGACCCCGTCCGGACCCGAACCGGGGTCCCCGTGGGTGGGCATGCAAGCCCAAAGGTGGGGGGCCTAGCGCGCTGTGCCACAGCGCCCCCCGTTTTACATCTTTCAAAGTTCAAATATTGATCCTACCCGCTCCTTTCTCTCACCACCAAGCCCTGAGCAGAGGGGTATCTAACAAGCTCCAGATGTAGTGATTGAAATCCCTGATGACATGTGATGTGAGTGCACATCTGCGCCAGAGCCATTGGTCTGTGCTATGTTGTTGTTGAGTAACTGCCAGCGATTGGGTGAGAGGTGTCCTGTCCAATAATTTCAAACCATAACTGAGTGCAAACTTCCTGTTTCATACAATCACTTCAGAGCAAACAAATGCCAGACCATAAATACGAAATGAAATGGTAGTATTATGGGATGGTCAGGACCAGGCTAAGTCTAACCTCGGACAATGCCCCAATGTCCTGAAAGCAGACCAATCACAATGCAGAAGATTTGTTTTGATTTGTTTTGAATCTTTGGATGCAAAGCGGACAGGGTTTTGAGGGAGTGACAACAAAGCGTTGGACAATAGGCACAGACACAGTTTGAAAATCAACGGGTTATTCCCATCAACAATCTTCTGATGTGTCATTGATCGGGGCCAGACTGAATATTCACATTCAATGTCACATTTAGTCTGGCTTGTCAGGCTAGGACAGTCCAATGATAGTTTGAACTTTGTTTCACTTTAAATCTACAAGTTCCACATGGCCCCCACCCCCACCTAAAGCACTTGCACCCCAAAATGTCTGTGCATGCAACAGTAACTCATCCCTTTCGTGAGATCTTTACGAGAAAAACTGAAAAAAAAAACAACTTTAAGCCTTGTGGTGCCTTTACGAATAGCCTCGTTTCTCATGGTTGGGCGACGAAAGGGGGAACTGACAATTGGGGTAGTTTAGTTCTGGGGGGAAAAATAATGCGGACGGACGTCAAAACTCAAGAGAAAGTGAAGGCTAACTGGAAACGATGGTAATCAAACTTTTCAAACAAGTGATTTACAGTTAAGTTTTGGGTTAAGGTTAAGGTTAGGGTTAGGGTTAAGGTTAGGGATAATGTTGGAGGAAGGGAGACATGGCATGAAGCTGACACAACGACAGCGCTCCCCTCCCGGAATGCACGCTTATCTCTCTCACTCGCTCTCTCTCACCCTCTTTCTCACCCACTCTCGACAACAGCGCGCGTTGTCCAACTACGAAAAAAAGAGGCTATATCGTAGCGGCACCACAAAGCTTGTAGTTGATTTTTCACGAGAATGGGCTCGTGCACGCCACTGGACGCCATGTTGACCCCATTTGAAGCTTCTCTCCCGGGTGTTTCTCTTTCTCTCTCCCCGCTGCTCTCTCGCCTGTGCTCTCCCTCCTCCTCTCCCACACAAGCGCTCCCTCCCTTCCCCCATGCCCCCAGTAAAATAGAGACACTGTAATTCCTCTCATCAAACTGATGAGCTGTGTAGACCCTCCACTGTAGTGTGGATTGCCGTTATGGAGTGTTTACCGTTTACTGTACTGGTTTGTGATATCCTAGTGTGACTTAATCCACACGAAATATGCTGTGAGCATCGAATCAGTTGCATTTAGTAAACAATGAGAGCCTCTGTCTTTGGAAGAACTGAAGACTGATAACCTTGACTAGTAATGTCCTCCCCTGTTTCCCCTCAGCTGCCACCATGGACCGCGATGGACGTGAGCTGGGGCGATGCTGAGGTCGAGGTGGACGATGGACTGCACCCCACGGAAGGACTGGTTGCGCGCACACACACACACACACACACACACACACACACACACACACACACACACACACACACACACACACACACACACACACACACACACACACACACACACACACACACACACACACACACACACACATATCCTAACATACAGTGCCCACTGGACAATAATAAATATTGACTTAAACTCGATCTCTCTGTGTCTTGTTTGTGGGTGTTCAGTTGCTCCTCAGGGTAGTGTTGGTAGCTAGGGGGTGCCGCCAGAAAATGTTCACCGGAGAACATGAAGATTATAATATTCACCATGGATGCCCAATGCTCTTCACAGATGAGAGCATCTGTATACATGTATCACACACTGTGTAAATGTGACGAGTCTGGAGTCACCATGGGGAATGTTATGCTGCCTGCAACATCATCTGCGAAGAGCACAGGGTGCCAATGATGAATATGCCACTCCATGGTGTTGAGCAATGGCCACATGCTGAACATGTGAATGTTGGGCCCTCAGACCCTCCCCAAGAGGTCTTTTCCAGACCATTTGACTGTCCTGCTGAAACTCATTTTGCAGGGCTTTGGCAGTATTACTCCTGCACCACCTCTTTGCACAAAGAAGTACAGAATGGAACAATCCCATTGCACTATCAATACTGTATGAAGCTTCGAGAAGGAGGTTTACTAACTTTCTATCGCCAAACTATGCGTCTGTTAGTTGGCATCTGTTACACTGGGTTGTAACCCTGCTCTGCCCCCTTTCCATGTTGCCTGGTGTATTGGCCTGTCTTCTGATATCTCCTCCATGCTGTGCAGACCTTACCATAGCCAACACTGATGTACTGTACTATGTTGGATGAGAAGCACTACCTGAGTGACCTCAGCGTGTAATACACACCACCCTTTGTTTTTCCAGGGTTGGGGTACTGACAAAATGTGAATCTGACCAAATCATTAGCCATAAAAGATGATAACACAGAAATGGCCCGTGTGCCCACCACCCTGCGCCATTCCTTTACTTTTTCATTTCCACCTGTTGCAGGTCAATTTGCACAGGAAAATGGCATCAGTTGTAGTGCAGCACCCCTACTGAACTTGAACAGACCTACACAAAGCATATGATATTTTTGTCCATAATGGCGTTTCTATAATTATCTGATCATATGAAATCTATGTATTTTGCGGCATCTTTTAAAACACAATTTTTGGGTTTTAGCATAGGGAGAGACCCGGGTCCCTGGATTTTAGGGTATGGCACCTTAGCTTACTGAGCTATGGCACACCTTTGTAACATTTTTAATCTCCACCTATAATATGCTGATTTAGGATGCCACAAGGACATGGAAAAATAGGGAAGTATAGGGATAATGCACACATTTTGGTGAGCATTGAAAGATGGACGTTATTCCAATGTGATATCCCAACTGTCCACTCTTCTACACTACATCAGTGGTTCCCAAATATGTTCTGCTGGAAAGCCCTTTTGGACCCAGAATATTTTCACGTCCCCCAACCTACCATATTCCAAACACTCCTTTTTTATCCCTTAATAAGTTGAACATGTAAACAATAAGAAAAGTAGACATTACGTTTGACCAGTGTTTCAAACAGTCGGCTATATTTCATGAAAGCATACCTTTAAGGTTTTACGCAAACATTATTTTCTCTCTGCAACCCCCTTCTATTATCTCCAAGACCCCCCTTGGGTCTTGGCCCCCAGTTTGGGAACTGCTGTACTACATGAGGTTCAAGTTACTGTTTTATTTCATGTATAGTGTACTGCAGTGCACATTTCAAATTTGGTTAATTCATACAATATCACTGATATTCCTGTAGGCCTACAACCATGTCAGTACAGTTAAATGGGGTTTAGGGCTGCAATATTTTCTGCAGCCATCAGATGTCACCGTACTGTCCATGACATTTTGATGCTTCTACCGGAAAAAGTTACACATAAACCATTAGAATAGTAAGTGACTTTAGTCTTCCATGCACTACTGCACATAGATTTTGCCTAGGGGCGATCACGGGTAAATGCAGACTGAGTGGGATTCAGTATAACACAGCAAAAAAAGTGTTTTTCTCATTTTTGTATTTGTCCCAAAATACTAATATTACATTAAAAACGAGCAGTAGGCCTAAACTAGCAGCAAAATGAATTCATTTCATCCATGTATGGATTTGTGTGCCTCTAGACTATTATCCCTTGAGTCGTCAAACTGTATGAGACCATACCCATTCAGTACAGGTTGAAATCTCTCCTCCATTTGGCCTCATTAACTCCTCTTCATTTTCCCCATTCATAACTTGCCCACAATTGCCCCTTATGTGGAAATGCTAGTTTTCTACACAGTACGATGAGCATCAATGGCAGTGACAATTCTAATCCATTAAAGTTTCTCCGATTTGACACATTTTGAGACACAATCCAGAAGATGTAGTCATTAGTTTTCTTTCGTTTCCAACATGCCAACGTTTTTTTCCCCCTTCGCCTGACATGTTTCGATGCTGTTACTTCATCACCCTCTGATGAAGAATAGAAGTTACACTGCCGAAACGTTCTGGTAAAGGCAAAAACATGTGTACATGTCTGAAACAAAAGAAAACTAATGAACATAATACATCTAATCCAGAAGACGCTTCAACAGGTTAAAGCTCTGCCTGACAACCCTAATTTCTGTCGGACCTACAGAATAAGATTCTAAAAGGGGCCAGGGGCCAAGATCTTGGTTAGTGATCTGAGTTGGGCCAGAGGTGGTGTCAAGGAATGTTTGGAAGCAAAACATTCTTTTCTCAAAACAATCTTTTCACATAGAAAACAATACATTAATTTGTTATGAATAATTATCATGTATTAATAGTTAACTTTAGTTCATAATGAAACAGTACCACAATGAATGACACCGAAGGTTGAGCTTAATATATTAGTGATACAGTATATACGTACTGTAATAGCGTGGGAGTCACCCTATAATACAGATGGGCTATTTTGTCTTTATTGTGGACAGGACAGTGAAGATCACAATCAAAAGCAAGAGAGTGGAGGAGAGAGCGACATGGTAGGGGTGGGAGACCAGGGCTGTGTTTCCCAAAAATTCTTAGTAGTACTTAAAGCGGAATTCACCTTTCAAACAATATTGTGCCCTATCTCTGTATTAGACCACATTATAACAGGGGATTATGTAGCCACTGGATATAATATCTTTATATTAATATATAAAAGCTTTTTATTGTTTTAGCAATGGTGATTTCAAGCGTCATCAAATCACCGGAAGAAAAAATAACGACTAGGCCACAATGCCATTAGAACGTTGCTGGGTGATTTGATTGAACGCGTCATCAAATCACCTCGGCATGACAGGCGGCATGGAACAGAACAGCAGGCAGGCAGGTGACACATTTCGAGGATGGAGATATTTACATTGTCCGGATCAGGCACGTGCACTCCAATACGGCAGGGGAGGCACGGCCTCACCAGCTCCTGATGAGAATGATGAGATGCAGTTAATGTGAATAATAGTAACAATAACAGCTATTGTTTTCGAGCATCTGCACCATAACTACCATTTGAGCAGTATTTAAACAGTTTCACTCATTTTCAACCATTTCCGTGGCCAAAATCGTAATATTTGCCCATTTCATGTCAAATTGCTCCGAATACGCTGAATTTGGGGCAACTCTGAACTGGCCTCACCCCGGATTGCGCAATCCCTCGTTAACAAGCTTGCGCGCATGCGCCATGTTGCTCGTTCTGTGAATGCAATCTGGTAATATTGTATTAAACGTTTTTATACACTTAATAGAAGTATGTATGGTGTGCCCTCATTTCCTGATATTTTTTAAATATTTTCTACGTGTGATTATCATTTCTTTACTCTGGACGCTTTGGCATAACGCCCACTGAAAGATACAATGGTGAGGCGAGCTGTAGCCTGGCCGCAGACTCCTTCTGGTGTTGAGTCTTGCTGGACAGTTACGTCATAGCGAATCTGAAGTTCACAATACAATCACTCGGTGTTGTTGGCTAGCTTGTTAACTTTGTGTATTACTGTATGTGTTTGATTTTTATCATTCGAAGGTCCTAGTGTCTAAACATGTCCAAAACTATTTTGATACTGTCCTCAACACAAAATGAACACTAAAGTTGGACTCTTAATATAGCAAAAAGTAAAGAAAAGAAAACTATTTTAAATATGCATAAAATGTTTGTATTGATCTATGTGAACCACGGACATGACGTGAACTTTGTACTTTGTATTATATGTGTATATATATGTATGTTGAATCTCTTGCACTTTATATATGGAGAACTTGCACAGATTACACTGTTTAATTTATAAATTTGTAAATATGTAAATATGGCAATGAAAATGATCTGTGATGTCATGCTCACGTGGTATGTAATTTGTAATTTAAGGGTCAGCTGCACAATCACCTGTTTATGTCTGAGGAAGGGCCGGGGTGGCCCGAAACGTCACATTAAAATGAAGTAAATGGGAGCATCGGTGTTGCGGTTTTTTCCTTTTTTCATTTTATGAACTTAACGTCTTTTGAACCTGCACCCGAATAAGCATCTGGATGTGCGTGAGATTGGACTTTGATTAGCTTGTTAACTTTGACTGCTACAAGTGGATTTCATAACGAAACTAAGAGCATTCTCAAAGTTGGATTTCCAAGGGGAAAATATGTGATAAAGAATGGAGGACCGACAGAACTGAAGGGTTTGCTACTCAGGTGACCGGTCAGAATAACTTCCCGATCATTTCAAAGTGAGTGGTACAACACTGCAGAAAATATTTGTTTCCCCTGTGTCTTGTTTGCAACCGGGGAGAATGTGTGGAAGACCATTCGCATGGGATTTTACGATTTAACAATTTACTAAGGACTAAGGAGCCTCACGAAACACAAATCCTCGCGGCTACTCATATTCAATGCCAAATGGGGCGACGTTTGGGGCTTTGGATGAACAGCACCAGCTAAAGTAACGTTAGCATGCACAACGCCAAAGTGAAGGAAAAGAGCGGCGCATGGACCTGATGCACGAGTTCAGGTAAGACCAATTTCCTATGTGTGTGAAGCCTGTGTTTGTGAGACCCGTGGGGAGAAAGGGAATCCACCGTGATTCTGTCCAGTGTGGTAGCTTTTGTGATGGGCACCGGATTCTCATGTGCCCGGTAACTGTTTGTAAAGTTGAGTACAGGGTACCGTTGAGGTAAATCAAATATACCCGTGTAACTACAAGACTCTGATTTAATTCCAAGGTGTAGGCATAACAGAAATGACAGTCCCAAAATATTTGGTGACCATATCGAAGCGTGTAATATCTGTTTACGTTGACATTCGCTTCCTGCCACACCTTTGTCCCACATCTACTCTCCCCTCACCTCCTCTCCTCTCCTCTCCTCTCCCCTCCTCTCCTTTCCTCTCCCCCTCTCCTCTCTTCTCTCCTTTCCTCTCCCCCTCTCCTCTCTTTTCCCATCTCCTATCCTGTCCTCTCTTTTCCCATCTCCTCTCCTCTTCTCTCTTCTCCTCTCCCTCTCCTCTCCTCTCCTTGAGCTCCTCTCCACTCCTCCTCCTTTCTCCTCTCATCTCCTCTCCTCTCTCTTCTCCTCCCCTCTCCTCCTCTCCTCCTCTCCTCTCCCCTCCCCTTCTCTCCTCTCCTCTCCTCTTCTCTCCTCTCCACTACTCTCCTCTCCTCTGCTCTGCTCTGCTGTCCACATTGGTGATGTGTGGTTTATGTGAGACCACTGTTTGAATCCTGTGTGTGTGTGTGTGTGTGTGTGTGTGTGTGTGTGTGTGTGTGTGTGTGTGTGTGTGTGTGTGTGTGTGTGTGTGTGTGTGTGTGTGTGTGTGTGTGTGTGTGAGAGAGAGATCTAATAGCATTTTCTCTGCGGAAATGCAGTAAGCTTATGTCAAAATATGTAGGCCTACCTTATGTTAAGAAAGCTGCTATGACATATGGAACTTGTCGGTAGGCCTATTTGGCAATTATTTATTTGAAAATCTGATATTGAAAAAGTTGCCTCACCAGCCATAAATCCCAGCGCACGTCACTGGTCCGGATAATAAGCCTACTTCAAGTAGGCCTATAGGTTACTGCACAGTGGTAAAAGCCTTGGTGCATTCAATCCAACTGCTTAAAAAAAAAAGTTTTGTCCGCATTGTTAATATGCGCTCATTGTCATGTCATTACAAATCACCTAGGCTTTCGGAGCGCACCAGTCCACGATGTCTAAGCCTGCCAGGTGTAGCCTATTAGGCCTGCAAGTTGTAATAACACATGGTAGGCATTGCCTACACGCTTTTTGTTTTTGTTTTGCGTTGTTATTAATTTTAATATGCTATTAATATATTTTTTTAAAGCTTGCTGAATTATTTGAGGTCCGGTCCGGATCACGGTGCAGCGGCCACGGACACTCCGAGTCCTGGGGTAAACAATAGGAGCTCGACAGTGAAGTTGTCTTTGATTGAAACAGGCTTTATTTTAAGATTATTCAAAGTTATTTGATGGATTGCTGAAGGAGGCTGCGACCATTTCTACCCTCAAACGTGGCGTACTCCTTGCACTGTTGGCGATGTTCATGCTCCTCTTACGCAGGTTGCAAACAAGGTAGCCATAAATGCATGCGCTGGCTATCATTACTGCACTTGGACTTCATTGCATTTAAACAACACGAGCAAGAACAAGGCACACTCAGGCAGGCTACTGAAATCTACTGTCAAGTCATTGTAGATTTCAGCTCACTCCCCAGGCAGTCAGGGCCGCCTATTTTGCATAAATTATAAACACAGACTTCCTCTCGAGGGACAGTTGAGACGCGAACGGACAAATCAAATTAAACACTTGACCAAAGTAAGCGACGATACCCTACATCTTCAAAATGCAGGTCTAACCCAACACCTCCCTCAAACTGGCGAGATGGAAACGGGACACCGATGCGCTATTTAGACCTGGTTTGTAAGCTATGTTTCACGCAAGTCATTTCACATCTTCTAAAAACAGAAAGCATAACCTGAACAGCTGAATGCCCAGAAATGCGTGCGCACGGTGCCACTTACCGAGGGGCGATTTTCCTTCATGTTGCACTTGCATTAGAGTTAATGAATGGGATGAAGACCATTTTTAAAAGGCAGGATGCACATTTGTTTTATTTAGGCCTATAAATGATCAATTCCCTCTGGCTTGTAGGCCTATTTGTTAGGGACCAACAGCAGAGGTCCGGATGAAACAGCTTTTGGTCAAACACCAGCGCGAGAGAGAGAGGGCGAGAAAGCGTGCGCCCTTTGATAAAGTTGGTTGAACGGAGACAAGTCCGCCTCGCCTTTGGATTTGTGGGATTAAACGGATAGATAGAACATGAGCAGAGATAGACAGGCTATTTACTTCTTGAATGAGTATTACATTTATTTATTTCTTCAAAAATAGGCTAAATGTAAGGTTAGGCTAGCCTTCTCATTTTCCGTTTCAGCACTAATCTGAGGACAGCGACAGTTGCGACACGAGCTGCACTTCTCAACAGTTTATTTTTCCATTCGCTTTATATTCGCTGTTAGTAGCTAGGCCTATAGTTTGCGCAATAAGACCCAGTGAGGAAAATGCACGATTGTTATGTTTTTCAACAGTCTACATTAACAACATCAATCTGTCTCGGATATCAGCCTACAGAGTTTAAGCAACACATTCACTTCCCGACGAGGGGCGACAACATCTTAGACCACTGCTACACTCCGTTCACAGAATGTTACAAAGCGCTTCCGATGCCCGCTTTCGACAAGTCTGACCACGTTGCGGTGTTTCTCATACCAAAATATAAACACAAGATCAGGAGGGAAGCACCAGTGACGAAAGCAGTACAACGCTGGACTGACCAATCGGAAATGCTGCTCCAAGATGCGCTTGAGAACACGGACTGGGAGCTTTTCCGGGTATCCTCAAATGACGTCAGTGAATATGCAGACACGTAGGGTGCTACATTAATGGCTCATTCAAAAAATCGAGAATCCCCAGAAAGCCGACCTAAAACCTCGGGAAAGTGGGAGTGAACATTTGGTGACGCAATGTCAGATCGATAATTATCGAGGTTGATCTCTGGCGGAAGTATAGAAGAACGAGTTCCCGAGCTTATGTTTTGTGTGACGACACACGCATCATCAACATGGCGCCCATGCATGCAACTGACATGTAAACAGTATCATAAATGCTAAAATATCATCTTGTAATCACTATCAACAACACCAGTCAATGTCATTCAATTGCAGATGCACATATGTCAGTAATGCTGGTCTCTGGCTGTTTAATTTAGCTTACTTCAGCTAAAATTATATGTCGTGGGTATGGAGGCTCAAGGTGAGGTGAAAAAAAGAGAAGAGAACCAAAACAAAACACGCATGAATCCCGATTGTTCCGGGATCAGTGGCGTTCATGCGCCAAACTCCAGAACTCGATTGTCATGTGATCAGTGTCGTCAGCTGTCTCGAGAGGTCCCGAGCTGGTGAAGGCAACATGAAATTCCTGATAAATGATATCATAGAGACTGTCAATATAAAAGTTTACCCAAATCAGAAACCCTGGGTAGATAAAACTGTGAAAGCAGCACTTGCAGCCCGTTCTGTTTCATACAAGGCTGGTATTTTATCAGGTGATATGTCAGGCTATAAAGATGCAGTTTATGGACTTAGGAGGACTGTGAAGTCAGCAAAGACCCGCTATAGAGACAGAGTGGAAGCTGACTTTCAGGCTGGTGATCCTGCCAGCGTCTGGAAGGGCCTTCGGGTCATGACTGATCTAAAATCCAAGCCCAGCTCCATTGATAGCACTGAGCTCTCTTTTGCTGATGAGTTAAACACATTTTATGCACGTTTCGACCTTGCCAACCCCATGGTGGCTGTCACTGAAGAGTCTAGTGGAACCGGGACTCCTCCTTTCATTATCAGTGAGAGTGATGTGAGGGGAGTGTTCAGAGGCGTAAATGGAAGAAAGGCAACAGGCCCTGATCATATTCCTGGCAGGGTTCTGAAATCCTGTGCTGATCAACTAGCCCCCGTATATGCTGAGATCTTTAATTTGTCACTTGCCCAAGCCGTTGTCCCATCTTGTTTTAAACACTCAATCATAGTTCCTGTGCCCAAGAACAGCAAGCCAGCAGGCCTGAATGACTATCGCCCAGTGGCCCTTACATCAGCAGTTATGAAGTGCTTTGAGAGGCTTGTGAAAAAACACAAATGTCACACCCTGCCCAGTGCTTTCGATCCTCACCAATTTGCCTATAGAGCAAACAGAAGCAGGGACGATGCCATCTCAAGCCTTCTACATACCACACTGTCCCACCGGATGAGGGGAGGGGAAATTATGTTAGAATGCTGTTCATAGATTACAGTTCAGCATTTAACACCATTATCCCCCTGCGTCTGGCTGACAAGATGAGGGGCCTGGGACTCAACACACAGTTGTGCAATTGGGTGCTCAGCTTTCTCACTGATCGCCCTCAAGTGGTCAGAATAGGTGGAGGTGTCACTTCAAGTCAGCTGACCCTCAACATTGGCTCGCCCCAGGGTTGTGTTTTGAGCCCACTGCTCTATAACATCTACACGCATGACTGTACAACCACCAGCAGCTCAAATTCCATCTTAAAGTTCGCTGACGACACAGTGGTGCTGGGTCTCATCTCAAACAACAACGAGACAGCCTACCTGAATGAGGTGGATGACCTAGCACTGTGGTGTCAGTCCAACAACCTGGCCCTGAACGTCAGCAAGACGAAAGAAATGGTAGTGGACTTCAGGAAGGTGCAGAGCAGGGCATACACGCCACTTACCATCAGTGGGGAGCCTGTGGAGAGAGTCTCAAATTACAAGTACCTGGGAGTACACCTGACTGAGGACCTCTCCTGGTCACAACACACTCAACACCTGACAGCAAAATCCAGGCAGCGGCTGTACTTTCTCCGCCTACTGAGGAAGTTTAAGGTCTCCACTCCCATCCTGACCACCTTCTATTCATCAGCGGTGGAAAGTGTGTTAACAGGCTGTTTTACAGCCTGGTTTGGAAGCTGCACACAACAACAACAGAAGGACCTACAGAGAGTGGTGCGCTCTGCAGAGCGCACTATCAAAGCCAACCTTCCAGGACTCTTGGGCATTTACACTAAGAGAGTGGGAGCCAGGGCTAGGAAGATTATGCAGGATGTCTCACACCCCAACTCTTACATGTTCACCCTACTTAAGTCCTGCAGACGACTCAGAACCATTCAGGCCAGAACAGAAAGAATGAGGAAAAGTTTTTACCCCCAGGCAGTGCGACTGCTGAACAGAGACTTTTTTAAATAATAATTTTCTTAGTTTTTTTCTTTAACTTATTTCTCACCTTTTATTTCCTTTTTTACTTTACTTCTTTAATTTTTAATTTTTAAGATGCAGAGCTGATGACCCCATCATCATTTCACTACAATTACCATGTACAGTATATCACGAAAGTGAATACACCCCTCACAGTTTTGCAGATTTTTGAGTATATCTTTTCATAGGAAAGCATTACAGAAATGTAACTTTGACACAATGATTAGTGACCTTTTAACAACATATTTAACCGCTTAAATTTCTTGTTCACTCAGAAAAAAACAAAATACAGCCATTAATGTTTGAACATGTACTCACAAAAGTGAGTACACCCCAGATTAAAATCCGGTAGAGAAGGGGCTATGTTGGCTCGAATCGTCTCGAAATGAAACAAAATGAAAAGGGATGACAAGGGAGGTCATCAGTGTGCTTTTCAACCTTTCTTTGCATTGAACTTTTAAATTTTGAGTCTGCATCTGGCTTAAATAGATTGGTGTGAGATTTGAATGCAATCCTATGGAGAATATCATGATCTGCTTCAGTAGTCACAGTGCATGTTGACATGCATGTTTCTTTTAGGTGTATTTCAGATTGCCAATGTTGACAGCATTCATGCATCTCCAAACCATGTCAGTCCCACTACCATGCTTGGCTTATGAGAGGATACACCTTTTTTGTAAAACTCACTTGTTTACCACCACACATGCTTGACACCATCTAAAGCAAATTTGTTCATCTTGGTCTCAAGAGAGATGAACAGACCAAGGATATGGATCACTGGAACCATGTCGTGTGATCTGAAGAGACCAATATAAACAAATTTGCTTTAGATGGTGTCAAGCATGTGTGGTGGTAAACAAGTGAGTTTTACAAAAAAGGTGTATCCTCTCATAAGCCAAGCATGGTAGTGGGACTGACATGGTTTGGGGATGCATGAATGCTGTCAACATTGGCAATCTGAAATACACCTAAAAGAAACATACATGTCAACATGCACTGTGACTACTGAGCAGATCATGATATTCTCCATAGGATTGCATTCAAATCTCACACCAATCTATTTAAGCCAGATGCAGACTCAAAATGTAAAAGTTCAATGCAAAGAAAGGTTGAAACGCACACTGATGACCTCCCTTGTCATCCCTTTTCATTTTGTTTCATTTCGAGACGATTCGAGCCAACATAGCCCCTTCTCTACCGGATTTTAATCTGGGGTGTACTCACTTTTGTGAGTACATGTTCAAACATTAATGGCTGTATTTTGTTTTTTTCTGAGTGAACAAGAAATTTAAGCGGTTAAATATGTTGTTAAAAGGTCACTAATCATTGTGTCAAAGTTACATTTCTGTAATGCTTTCCTATGAAACGATATACTCAAAAATCTGCAAAACTGTGAGGGGTGTATTCACTTTCGTGATATACTGTATGTGCCAAATAAAAGTACTTGAACTTGAACTTGAACATGTGTCCTAAAACCAGCCATGACTGCTGGCAGCGAGCACTGAGCAGCCAGAACGCAAGATTCCTTCGAATTCGGTGACTCGTTAACCTGGCAACGATTACTTAGGTTCCCGCAGTGCATTCTGGTTAACTGAGTACGTTAACAATCGCGGCAATCGCGGTTAAGCACATAATTGTATTAAATTAAACTAAATAATGCAAATTACTTTATTTTTCTCATGTAAAATGCAAAATGAGGACAATTTACATGTGATAACAGCACACATTGTCCAGAAGTGAATTCCGCTTTAAGTATACTATGAGGGGACCCCTCGGCAATATATCACATCACTAAACGTTTATGCATACAGTAGGTTAAATAGGCGTACATACAATATTTTTTCTCACACACGCAATTAAAATGCTTGCACAAATGCATGTGTGAGGTAAAATAGTGTATGTGTAAAGTTTTAGTAATGATGTGAGACCTATTTCTGATATATTGCCTACAGGGCACCTCATACTTAAGTACTATTTAGGCTTAAGAGTACTACTGAAGGTCAGATATGAACCCCATGGGCATGAAAATCCTTTCATGGTATGTTGCATTAGCGCAATACGCCACCTCATCCCCCACACTTAACAAGAATGAACAAAGAACTAAGCAATGACTAATTTGCTATTTATTACAACACTAATTTGCTATTTGTTATGAATGTTCCATGTCTACGGAATAAGTCCACCTATCCAGCCTAGCAGCCTGATAAAGCCTGAGGGGTGAGGTGACAGTTTCCCCAGTGAGGAACTTTTATGTTCCGCTCTTTGTCATCCAAACTGCAAAGTGGAAAAGTTGAAGTAAGCATCACTTCATTGTGTGTGTGTGTGTGTGTGTGTGTGTGTGTGTGTGTGTGTGTGTGTGTGTGTGTGTGTGTGTGTGTGTGTGTGTGTGTGTGTGTGTGTGTGACTCAGACTCTCTGTGATGGTCTTGTTGTACATGGGCATTCATGTTGGAAGTCAACATAATTAATTTTGAAATGTTCTTTGTGTTGTTTTATGTTGATTTAGATGTTTCACGGATTTCTGTTCCAACTTTTTTTTTGTTGCAGTTATCAACTTTGAAATGAGCACATATGTATCGTAAAATAATATTTTCCCTAAGTTTTAACAGTTAATATGTTGTCTTTTCAATATTGTCCATCTAATGAATGGCTTGAATGTATTGAAAATGAGTATTTTTATTTTGACACTGCCATTTAGCAGGTTAACAACTTTGCAAGATACAATCGTTAGTAAAATAACTGAGGTTAACTCAGTGACTGCACCAATACTTTTTAGCAGCACCTACTTGCAAATGGGAGATCAATATTAGCGTTAATATTGAATTTGACTCATCTGATGTGTTTTTCTGTCTGTCTGCATGTAGGATTTCTATATGAATAATGTTTATTTCCTCCAGTCTACATGTAAGTCAACGAGGAAGGTCTTCCGTTTTCCCCCAAAAGGGGCGGATCCGTGTTTAAAGAGTCAAATGCCCGGTTATACCAAGTCAGTCTCTGGTGCAGGTGCTATGCCAATCAGTTCTATAGGGACCGTCATAGTCACACCACAAGATCAAAACAACAAATGGGAGTTGAGAAAAGGCCTCTCCCCTGACTCTGATTTGTTGTTTTCTTTGGGATGGGGGGTGGGGGGATGATCTAAAACACCTGCAACAGAATATCTGCTTCAGTCAGAGCTCAAAAAGGCTGAACATGAAAATGCTACTGGAACTGAAGAACCAGGAGTTTCGACGATGCAATCCAGTTTTCTCTCTCTTCCTCTTTCTTTTCAAAAGGAAGATGGCTGTGGAACAAGGATTTTTTTATCGCATTGAATTAGAAAGAATTTGAACATCCAAATCATCATTCAAAGTTGCTAAGTTTGTTGGGTCATATACGGTACCTCTTTGCCTTACTGATGGAGACAGAGCTTGTATTAAAATGATGCTAGTAGCAATGCAGTGATTTACCCATGATGACTATGAGGATGTGTTCTCTTCAGCCGAATTATGTACGTGGTGACAGCCCACTTGAGAGGGTTTGTGTTCAGATATCTTTGGATTACTCAAGCACCTCTGCTTCCAACTGCAAGTTTCAGCATCTACAAAGGTAATGTAATTATGTTTAAGGGCTTCCGCACACCGGCTCCGACAAAGTACTGCGCACTGCTCAGCTAAAATTCGATTTCATTGTTTTCAATAGAACCACGCACACTGGTGCCGATGTCCGCGGACATTCGCCAATGTCGGATAGCAATTAGAGACAAGTTCTATTTTGTCTGCGCCGCCCATTGACTTTCAATGCAATGTTCGTGTGAAATTGGGTTTGGGGGTCCGAATTCTGTGGGAAGCAAAAGTGCGCCGCACTTTGTCGGCGCCGGTGTGCGGAAGCCCTAAGTAGCATATATTCAATGTAAAGAGTTTAAATAATGTTAATGGAAATGATTCACACTTCACATGTTGAGGCATTTTTGGATCTTGAAGAAAATAGGTCCACACAGTAAAAATAGCAGTGTCGATTTAACTCTTATAGAGTTGAAATGAACTCCATATAAGATAAATGTTGGTCCCATTCAAAAATAGAATAGTAATAGTACACTAATATTAACACCCCAATTCTTACTGTGTGGTATTTCAAACTTGAAAAATAAGTGGGAATTCCCTTTCTTCTATGAATGTGTTTTTGCTATTTACGCGTTTTATTTTGCGTTTTCAAAATACTACTGCCTTCTTTAAACGTTAATGTCACACTGACGTAATTAAGTCATATGACTATGTCTACATTACAATAGTACGTATGACGTAATAAATGTGCGACTGTGCACGCTTCGGACACTTTTTACAGCTCAGCTACACTAGGCTATATACTGTAGCAATCAACCGTAAATGAATCAGGTAAGACATTTGAATGAACATGAAACTATGTGGAATCTCATCCCGTTTTTCTTATGAAAGAGGAGATATTAGCTGCACTAAAACTGCAGTTTTATTCTTAAGACAGACAACAGACAACTCAGGCGTGAGCACTGCCGTTTACGGCCCGGAGAGTTGTTACAAGTTCTGGTCAACACTCCGGAGTCACACGGTTCATACATCCTTTTATACAGATCATTCCTACCCTCACACGGAGGGGTGAGGTGACAGTTTTCCGAGTGTTTGTTTACCAGTATGCGTAATTGAGTATCTCAATACTCTTAAGCATCGGGACCTAGTTTCTCGAAAAAACTGTTGTTAACGTTGCTAGCAGTTAGCAACTGACGAGGTTTCCAACGGGAAATGGCATTGCACCAAGTAGCCTACAGTAAGTAGCCAATTTAGTTAGCAACGACATTGTCGAACAACACAACCCTGGCCCTGGGTAATATATTGCCGTACCTTCCTTGCTGCCATACAATACAAATCAAATTAAAGTAAAGGGGAAGATCTGTCACTACATGCACCAACTGTTGTGTCGAGCTATATGCTGTAGTGTACACAGAGTTAGATGAGATAACTGTGTAGCTGTGGGCACACTTGAGCTAGCTAGCTGTGTGATGCTAGGTCGTTGAGACCTTTAGTTGTAGCGTTTGTTCTACCTCTCCCGTGCTTGCTTGTATGCAGGCTGAGGTGCGGGAGGGGTAGGTTCACCTTTTAATCAAGTTTGCTGAGAAGAAGCATGTCTGGTTTGTTAGTTACTGCCCATTTTGAGCTCTGCCGCAGTGTTGATATTCCACTGGTTGGCGTGGGGTTGAATGGCAGTCTGTTGTGGTGTTTACCACTCCTATCCCTTGCCAGGCAAACTACCAGTATGGTGGCGTGCATAGTGGCGGGATGTGTGGTTACTACTTGTGAGCCTGGGCTATCTGAAGGCTTCTCCTCGATGTGCTGTTGTCCGCTGGAATCCGACGTGACTCGTGTAGCCATCTGATCAGGAGGAGGAAATTGTGCCATCATTGTTACTGTGCAGCATCCCCAGAGGGGGGCACCACTGTTCTCGTCCCAAATTGTTTGTTTGGTTTGTTTCCATTTTCCTTTGACATCCGAGACGAAGGGACTCGTGTAAAGT
The DNA here is from genome assembly GCF_034702125.1 of Engraulis encrasicolus. Lineage (NCBI taxonomy): Eukaryota > Metazoa > Chordata > Actinopteri > Clupeiformes > Engraulidae > Engraulis > Engraulis encrasicolus. The sequence continues at coordinate 16,865,488 of NC_085864.1, read as the reverse complement.
GATTCATGTATGAAACTAAGTGTATTTCTTGGGCTAGTGCAATTATTATAGTGCAACCCATGGGCAGTATTGCCAATGACCTTTGGAACAGTTGTTTTTGGTTGCTGTAGTGGGAGACCAAACGTAGCATAATCTAACAAGTGCGTGACCAATCCAGACTTTGCCTACGGGCAGTTTTGTGTGTTTCTGTTTTTTTTTGTTCTATTTACTCCTTTTTGTGTGTGTTAATTATTTTTTAGTTTTTTACTAGCAATGTTTGCAGTGCATTGTCTGCTATTTGGTCCCCTTCTTGTGCAACTGCACATTTTGCACATTATTGTAACTATTGGTAATTGCCTTTAATGCCTTTTTGTATTGCACTTGTTCAGCATTCACATGAGATCCATGACTGAGCACGTGAGGTAGATATTTCAAGTAAAGTAAAGATGATCAATGAAAGAAAATAAAAAGAATGCTGAATTGTATGACAGTTGTATTTCCAGTTATTCATGTAACCTGTTGCGAGGAAGTTGAGTTAAGTGTTTAATGGTTGGGTTCTCTCAGCCTAAAAGATGAGAGTGGCGTAGTCATTAATAAACTTGAAAATACTGTATTACGGTAAAAACTTCCGCAGGCCACAACTGAGAGGACATCAATGGCACACAAAAATAAGAAATATATTTGTTTTTTTAGTCAAGTCAAGTTGTGTACTTTTATTGTCAAAAATCTATGTACTGACACATGGGTTTACATTCTTTCTCTGACACATTTACTCACGGCACACACCCACACACACATGCCGTAAAAACACTAGCATACTGATACAAACATGTAGGCAATAGCAAACACAGACACAATTCTGACCTGCCTTGGCGAAGGTGTTCTAGTTAATTCTGCTTATATCAGTTATTTTTGAAAAATGCCAAGCAATCCGCCATTATATATAGGCCTACCGTATATTTAGTAGGACTACTTGTGTTATGTGAATGTTTTTTTTGTTGTTCTAAGGCAGAAATTACCATAAAGTAATAGTTGTATCCAATGGGATTTTTTGTCTTCTTTGTCACATGATATGGATAATCAATGTAACATCTTGTCTTGTTTATTGTACATTCAAATTTTAACAAACAACAAAAAAGAAATGAGAATTAATGTCTGAACCTGTGGTTACTCTCGTACTGAGCAGGATTACCATTGCAACAACACATCATTAGTAGAGTAAAACTAGCCTGTCTCACGATGATTTATCATGGTTTTATACAGCACCTACGACAGTGGTTTCCAACCTTTTCTGGCATGGAAAACCATTTTGACATCCCAAATTTCTGGGGACCCCATACACATTTTTTCACAACAAAACATGACTGAGCTGAATAAGTTATAGGGTTTTAAACCTATAGAAATGTACGACAGTCTAAGATTGTACATTGTGTTTCCAAGAGAATATTGAATAGTTATGCTGTATGAATTAATGAATGAATTATAAGTAATATTTACCAGTATTTTTTTTCTCACACTTTCAAACATTTCAGGCATTGCAAAATGGAGCTCCGGCTCAAGGCCCTTCGACACAGTCCATCCCAGCAGCTGTTGTATGTAAGTACATGCTCACCTAAGGGTGGGCGATACATATCGTCTGCGAAGTTATCGTGAATGTTGTTTTGACGATGAGTAATTTTGCAATATCGAGATATTTTTATGAAGTCGCTAAACTCAACAAAGCGCTGTGACAGGACTCCTCCAGACAGCGACGACAGCCAAGCCTTTGAGCCAATAGTAATGTTGTTGTGAACTGGAGAATAAGTCTGTGAACCAATGAGCAGACAGTGCTGAGGGGGGCGGGCTGCAGCGTTTTTAGCAGACGGGGAGAGAGAGATCTCTCGTGTCACTCGTGCAGCGCTTCTGCTGCTGGGCAGTGAAGGAGAGTTGCTGTTATCCAAATGGTGGATTTACATGAGGAATTCAACCATTAAACCAGCCATTGCATGATGCTGAGGGCGTTTTGGAACTATGTGCTTTAATCAGCAACTGTCTGTGATTATGGAAAGCCAAATAGTTTGGAAGAGAAATAGCTTTGTCTCTGGTCTGAGAAATCGCGTTAGCATGCTAGTTAGCAAACTAAGCTAAGCAATGTTGTTCTCTACAACTAGATTGGCTGTTACTCACTACTCAAACACCCACCTGCATGTATAGATATCATAACTGCGTAGGTGGACAAGTAATGTTAAGTTAGACTCGCGCAGTGAGTTAAATTACAATGTGTGAAATCCAACACATGCAATTTGCAGCTGCCATAGTTAGGTTCTGATTCCTATCTACAAATGCACTGTTTCCAGTCAAAAATGACTGTCCTCTAACAGAATCATTAGCAATACAGCATAAAACTATTTTTTATTTACATGGATATGTTTTCATGACAAGTGATGAAGTATTACTTTACAGTCCAGCATATGCATATTATTAAATTCAAAAAGTGAAAGCTCTTCAGCACAGCATTTTTTCCCAACTCTCTGTCCCTCCCCAGTTAAAACACAAATGCAGCACTACTAGGCTACCTCCAGTGCAGAATTGAAATTAGTCTGGAATCATGCACGCACCCCTCCAGGCAATCGTCAAATTATCGTTATCGTGAAAATTCTAAAAATTATCGAGATAACTTTTTTTGCCCATATCACACACTATGACTTTTAGTGGACCAAATATCATTTCATACCCAACATGTAAGACGTATGGGTTCTGGTGCTTGCCTAGATACTGAGTAGGCCTACATCTGAGATCTGGCTTGTGTGCTGTATACAACAGGGACATTTGAAGCATCTCCGCAGAGGATGGAGATAGATGTCCCCTCCAGGAAGAGGAAGAGGGAGGACGGGACGACCTGCATCCGCAGGGTGGACGGACCAGTCATCCCTGCAAAGAGGGCGAAGAAGACGGGCATCTGAATCCATAAGGTCAGGACAGCAGGGATTCAATACCGTCTAATAACCACACCATAGAGTTGGTCATACAGTATATCTTTTCATAGGACGGCATTAAAGAGATTTCACTGTGATTATTAGTGACCTGTTCGCAACATAAATAAGCGCTTACATTTTTTGTTCACTCACAAAAAATCAAACTGCAGTCATCAACCTTTGACAAGGTGTAACGAAAGTGAGTACACCCCAGGTTAAAATCCTTTAGAGAGTCTGAGAAGGGGCTGTGTTGACCCGAAACGTCTCAAAATGAAAAGGGATTAAAAGGGAGGTCATCGTTGTGTGTTTTAACCTTGCCTTACATTGAACTTTTACATTTTGATTCTGCACCTGGCTAAAATAGATGGAATGCATCCCCAAACCATGTCAGTCCCACTATCATACTTGACTTGATAGATGATACACTTTTTTGTAAAACTCACTTGTTTACCACCACACATGCTTGACACCATCTAAAGCCAATTTGATCTTGATCTCAAGAGAGATGAACAGACCAAGGATATGGATCACTGGAACCACGTTGTGTGGTCTGATGAGACCAATATGAAAAAAATGCTTTACATGGTGTCAAGCATGTAAGGTGGTAAACAAGTGAGTTTTACAAAAAAAAATATCATCTGTCAAGTCAAGCATGGTAATGTAAGCCTGTGGTGTTAAGTTCTGCTAGGAAGACGAGACGGTACCTCACTCTCAACACTGCTCTTAATTATCCAATCACAGCTCCCGGTCGGGGAATACCGCCACGTCACTCGCTTATCCTCTCCTTTCAGCCAATAGAATGTCTACACGTTTGTTTTAAGACTCTGGCCCAATTCGAAACGGGAGGTAGTGACTCTATGACTCTCCTCCTACATAAACATGTCACTGATCAGATAGGTCAAGTTAGCTGATGAGGCAGCCGTTACGAACGGCACTAACGAGTGCGCCGCCTTGCGCATTTGATGTTACGGCGATTCTATGGCGGGAGTTACGTTCATCACGTTAGCGCTTAGCTTACGCATGCTATTTGAACGGTGAATGATCGTCAGACGGCGGAATCGTAAAATAGGCTATAAATAGATCTAGCGACAGCATATTTAGATACTACAATGTTGATTTATGCATTCGATTTTCAATATCTACATACATAAGAGTCAGAATAAAGAGTATGATAAGGTAGTAGCTTGGGTAGTAGCCATGTTTGTTTTTCAGGTTTCCGGTTGAGAGGGAGGTGGCGCACAGCATGTTGGGTACCAAGGCAGCGAAGTCAGCATCTGATGTATCCTCGAAATATCCTCGTTACGCCCACAAATGCAGTCAACTGTCGAGAGAGGAAATAAAGCAATTTTTCGTTTCGATCCACACTTCATGACTCGATGTCCAGTTAGCTCACTGGAAGGACAGCTGCCTTCCCTGTTTCGAATTGGGCCTCTGTCTGTTTCCACTCTTTGCTACCGCTGACACCCCGCCTCCATCCCTTTCAACCTCCATCTCCTTCAACCTCCATCTCCAGATGTCCTGGTTCCCTAGTCCCAGAAATGTTCTAAGCTATGAGATAGGCATCTGTCATTGGCTCCCATTATAGCCCCGTTGGCGCACGCAGCCAAGTAAAAGATGAATGGGAGCCTATTGGGCTAAATGGCTCAGCAGGGATTTGTGACGATTCTGTTCTCTGGTTTGTAAAGATATGTGCACATTCTGTACCTTATCATGGAAGTTGTATTAGAAGTGAAGTTAAAGGTTCCTGACATGGCTTTGTTCTCCCAAAGACGTGTTAGTTTTGTCCTGCAACACGCTAGCATTCGGCTAATACCTGCTGGCTGAGGAATCTCTGCGACTATTCACGACCAGAGCTGACGAGAGACGTACTCTGACTGATCCTCCTAGCAGAGACATCTACCGTCACACACCTCAACCCCCACCACCGTCCAACATGTTAATTGAAGGTGCCCAAATTCTTAAGGATGAGCGCAGTCATTTCCTTTACCCCATGTACACATGCCGCTTTTCCACCACCTTAAATGCAATAAATAACAGGTGTCCGCAACATCCTAAGGCCACACCAATTTAATTTGTTGGTTCTCGGATTTTTTCAGGAAAAAGTTGAAGCGAGAGGGCGAAAAAAAAAAAAAAAAAATTAGTCGTGTGGTTATACCACCTGTATATCAGCCTCACATGGACCTCCAAAGGAAGGTGCAAGACAGGCAAACACCTGGACATGGAGAAGGACAGTGTAGAAGGGAATTAAGGCAGCCAAATAGACCAGGCACAAAATTAGCTCACAGGGCAATTATTATATTAATCTGGTTTGAATAAACTGAGATGATTCAACAGTTGAATAGTTGTTGTTTTTCTTTTTTAAAACTGCTATCCCACTCCACTAATTCCACTAAGAGCAATACTGTGTTTCACCGCTGCTACTGCTAACCCACAGGGGCTTCAACTTGCCATTGCATGTTTGTCTGTAAATGTTTGAATGTAACACGTTTCCTGATTCGCTAGTCGTAATCGGCATGTTGAAAGGAGTGGTTTTATTGGTTCTCTACGTCACATGACCTCCAACTACTAAAGAGACACCTCCCCGTTCATGAAAACATGCAGTCTTCGTTTTTTTTTAGCGATTTCATTTTTTGGGGTATTGAAACTGATTTTTTTTTTTTTCCATTTTGTTACAAAATACAAGAGGCGAATCCGAGAACCAACAAATTAAATTGGTGTGGCCTAACATAACTTTAAACACATCGACATCTGAAGTCAGACTTAAAACTACAAAACAAATGGCGTAGTGCCGTAAAGTCGATTGTCACGTGTTATGTCATTGCTATAGTTGAAATAAGGGTCATTTTCACGAATCTAACACTTGACAAGATGCAAACGTGTCGGCAAATGCTTTCACTTACTCATATCTATCGAACGCGACTTCATTGTTTCCAGGGAAAAAATCACACGGGCAGATAGTTCTATGAGAAGCGTACAGCCCCATTGGCACCCATTCATTATTTACTTGGCTGCGATAACATAGCTGCAGTGCCACTCCTGGCCACACCAGCTAGTGGTCGTTCTTGTACAAGATTCCATTTTCTTTGCCTAGTCCTCTTCAGCCTCCTTCAGCCTTATCCTCAGGAGCCACCTTCACCAGTTGGTCCCTGTCCTGTAATGGGGGTAGGCTTCGCTCCCTGCCTCATCATCGGCAGGATATGAGCCCCCCTTTACAAATTTTATTCTGCAGGTCGGGGACCTGCGCCAATGAGAAATGTTGCCTCCCTGTTTATTTATAAATACCTTTCATTTCATTTTGTCTATCGAGTCTTTTATGGTAGAAGTGGGACTGACATGGTCTGGGTGCATGAATGACGTCATTGGAAATCTGAATTTCACCTAAAGAAACATGCATGTCAACATGCACTGTGACTACTGAAGCAGATCATGATACTCTCCATAGGATTTAATTAAAATCTCACACTCATCTATTTTGGCCAGGTGCAGTCTCAATAGGCACGGTCGCAACCAAGAAAAAAAAAGCTTGATCAACACGAGATCTAGCCTGGTCCTGACCATCCCATAATACTGCCATTTCATTTCGTATTCATGGTCTGGCATTTGTTTGCTCTGAAGCGATTGTAGGAAGCAGGAAGTTTGCACTCAGTTATGGTTTGAAATTATTGGACAACTCTCACCCAATCGGTGGCAGTTACTCAACAACAACATAGCGCAGACCAATGGCTCTGGTGCAGATGTGTACGTCATTGTCACGAGCGTCCTCCCCCTATCACCCCCACGTGGGGGGCGTATTCAATTATTGGCTGTTTCCTGGGGGGGCGTTGCGATCAAAATTCTACAGCTCCAGGCACTCCACAGAGAAGCACGGCCAGACTACAGTACTGGAGCCAATCCTTTGGCGGAAGTACGTAGGATGGCTCGCGAGGCTACACGAGATCTGCTTAGTCGAATAAAGGTGGAGTTGAATGCTTAGCAAACAAGTTGGACAGTTTTTTTCTAATGTGATTTCCCAAGACATAAAAAACGCTGCTTCCTACTTGGAGCAGCGAGTGAGCTGCCTAACAAGCATGTGGGCTACACCTGCAATTCACGTCAGATTGATGAATGCCAATCACAGCAGATTACCGACGGCATGGAGGAGGTCTTCTGCCCAGCAGTAGCTCTTGTGGTACTGCGTGGCTGCTTGACAAAACTTTTGTTCCCGTGATGGTTTAACGCCATGTGACACGACTGCTGCGCAGAGGTCACTCCCTTAAACTGTGTCGTGAACGGCAATTCTAACCAGGATGCTTGACGCAGACACAGTGAGCATGCGCGCTGCCTAGCAAATTTGCTGCCTGGTTGAAAAAACGCCATCATGAACGCCCTTAATGTAAGGCGACCCCTTCTCAGACACTCTCTACAGGATTTTAACCTGGGGTGTACTCACTTTTGTTACATGTTGTCAAATGTTAATGGCTGTATTTAGATTTTTTGTGAGTGAACAACAAATTTAAGCATTTATTATATGTTGTTAACAGGTTGTTAATCATTGTGTCAAAGTGAAATTTCTTTAATGTTGTCCTATGAAAAGATATACTTGTCATGAGCTCACCCCCTGGCATGCTCCTTTTGAGCTCTTGACTCTTATTTCGCTCTCTCTCTCTCTCTCTGCCTCTCTCGCGCTCTCTCTCTCTCTCTGCCTGTCTTGTTCTCTGTCCCTCCCTGTCTGCCGGTCTTGCTCTCTGTCTCTTTGTCTCTCTCTCTCTGTCTCTCTCCCTGTCTGGTTGTATCAGTCTGGTCTGTCTCTGTCTGTCGTTATATGTGGGTAGATGACGGATAGGCAGCAAAAAACATTTTTTTCACAAAACATTGTTTATGAGGGGAAAAAGTATATGTCTACGTAGTGCAGCAATTAATCTTTCAAAAAATCCAAGTGGTCACAATGTTGGTCTATTCATTGATTATTTATTTACGTTGATAAAGCAATTTGCTGAAAATATGTCCTTTGGTGTGACGTTAAGAAATAAATATATTAAGTAGTGTAGAAATGGCTTGATGGAGTTTTATGAACATTGTTACACTCTTCATATTTATTGCAATTTTTTTAAGTCTTAATTTAATGAGAAATTACCATTTAAGTATTTTTTTTTCCCATTAGATGTGAGATTATTAGAAACCTTCGAGGAAAAACAGGGATATCTTTCTTTTAAATGTTCAAAATTGTCCGAATTTATACTAACTTTTCAGGGACGATAATTTGTTCTTCCCTAATGCAATATTCAGTGTTTATCAAACATATTGTTTAGCTCAAACAAATATTTGAGCGTTTAAAACATGTCACACCGTAGGACATTCATGTCACGCTAAAGGACAGAAATGCAAAACTGAGCCAGAAACAAATATATCAACATGATTATTTTGTCTTTTGATCATACTATAATGTTGTAGTCAATATGGACCTACACTTTACACTTATAAGTCTTTGAATCGTCGATTATCAGCCTATCGTAACTCTTAATGACAGCCATGCGGTCATTGAATGTAACCTGCAGAGCTCATAAGACTCATACTGAAGGGTGACCTTGGCATGACCATCACACTTTTGTAGGTATGCTATGACTGTCACACCATTGAACCTGTAGTGTGTAGTGGCCAGTGCCTGTTTGGTATCTCAAGCTGGACAGCACATTTATGCTGTATATTGAGCTCTCCACAGCATACTTTATTCATCTATACTCCTCTATATACTCTCTCACTGATCTTTCCTTCACTGTTACCGTTATATTTTATGGTTTCAAAGCAGCATTAAAAATCAACAGCAAATATTCATCAACAATGCATCAAAGTATACATTCCAAAGGCCAATAAAGGAATAAGTAATTTGAATACACAATATTTATCTAGTCAAACAACAAAACAAAAAAATATGTACTACCAGTTGTTTTAAAAGCTATTTCTCAAATATCTAGTCCATTGGTGTGACCTGTTTGTCCTTTGGTGTGATACTCCAAAGTGTCACACCATAGGACTTTTACCATCACACCGTAGGACTTTTGACCTTTTGAGTTAATTTAAAGCCATGTCGTTGCCAACTGAAATACAATTTCACCTTTAGTAAGATGCATTTTCATACATCTACATAAGAAAAAAATATGAAAAATATACACTATTGTCAAAATGTATTTTATGGCTGTCACACCAAAGGACTACAAAACTAATACATCTTGTGGTAGCAAAACATAATTGATTGACTGAAGAACTCTGAGAGAAAAACCTAAAATCCACCCTTGCCATTGGCTTCTTAAGGGTCTAAAGTCACAATTTATGTACCGCTGGAGCTTCAACAATAAATAATTATCCACAGAATTAACCAAAAAATGATGTCACACCACAGGACATTATTTTCTGCGACAAAGTTTCATAAGTCCATACGGTCTCAGAAAAACAGGAAAAAAATTAAGCATTGCCACTTGCTAAAATAGACACCTTGAAAAACATGCCAGGGTTGTTTAGACAAATGTCTGAGCTTTGATTATTTATTTAAAAATGTTTTAATATGGAGAACCAGGCTTGCCTCAGTCACTCCATAGGACAAATGTGACATTTGACTCAAAATTAAGTATACTTATTTAAGCTCTGGATTTATTACACATTACTTTTTCACAACAACGACATTAGTTTAATCATTTAAAGCATTGACAATTTTGAAAGCATGAATTTACTTAATTTTAAGAGCCTGCGACAGCAAAATTTACACGTCACGTCATCTACCCATGTATCTGACTATCTGACTATCTGTTGTCTCTATCTACCTGATTCTCTCTACTGTTAACTACCTCAATTGCCTTCTATCATCTGCCACTCTCTCTGTTCTGTCTCTGCTCTGTCTGATTGTCCTCACCTGTCTCTACTCATTGTCTCTCGTTAACCTCCCAGCTGTATCCCATCTCCCTCCTGATTCCTCTGTGTATATCTAGTCCTGTCTTTGTGTTTGTCCTTGTCGGATCGTCTTCAAACCTGGCATCCTGTTGTTCTGTTTGTCCACGTCTTGACCACCAGTAACCCTGTCTGTTGTCCTGATCCGATTCCTGCTCCTGCTCCTGACCCTGTTCCCGTTCCTGTTCTGTGTGTGTGTTCCCCCCAGGACTTCCGGAAACTCCACCACCTGATCCAGACGCTTCTCTGCAACTGGGACACACACACACACACACACACACACACACACACACACACACACACACACACACACGGGTTCCAGGGTCCATGCTCTCAACTCCCTTTTGCAAATTTTCAATAAACTCTGAAAATGTGACGCACTTGGGTCCTCGTCTGTTCAGTCCATGACAATACTTAAAAATCTGCAAAAATGGAAGGGCTGTCCTCTTCTGTGACATACTGTATTTAATCTTTTTGAGGGGTTGTGTTTTTTCCTAGGCATTCTAGAATTTTCCATGAACATTCTACTGCTCCCATACAACTCTATGTTAAAGATGGACTGAAACGAATAAGCTATTCATCCATCACTCATGAGTTTTTTTTTGTCTTTTTCTAAAACCCTTAATCCAACTTTAAATCAATTTTCCAGGCATAACTTGTTAAAACGGCAACTTAAAAGTGTGAATTCTGTGGCCTTTAGGTCGACATTAGCCACAAGGCCGTGACGTCATAAGGTTGACTCCCACATTTGTTAGTATGGCTGGCTACAAAAACTAAATAGGCCTACATTTGATGGATCCATATTTCATAAAGGAGCGAAAATTCTATACAATTCTATACAAACATCAGCATGTTGAAAGAACACACATCTAACATTACGTGAAAAAACTTCAGTTGAATTCAACACAAATTTAGAGGCTCTCTGTGATGATGCAACTCCCGTATGCCATGGGTTATGGAAATGGAAGAAAGTTACCAGTTTTGGCACAGGGTCGGCGGGCACAAAACAGCCATTGCTTCTTCTACATGCTGATTATTATTAACATGTTATCAATCAAATGACCCAATAGTGTGTGTCTGCTGTGATCAACTGGAAGAGATTGGGACATGTATGCCAGTTTCGCAGATTATGGAACGTGGCTTTCTGCTGCACTGAGTTTGACACGTTGAGACCTAGCGAAGTGACACTATGAAATCCAGCTACTTTAAAAATGTATTAAGTGGAAGTGGTGGTTTTAATGTAATCTTAATAAACAATGGCGTTATCCCCATTATAATACCGGCAATTTCCCGATCAACCAGCTACATCTACCTTTAATTTTGTTATATGGCAATGGTTGACAAGGGGGAGATGCTTTGCCTTGACGCAGCCATGACTCAAAAAAGGAGTATTTCACAGGAGTGAGGTTGTGCAACGTAGTAGTCTCCTATTTCCAACCATACCCGTGATCTCCACAGTTTTGGTGAAACAGGAGGGGTGGAAATGTACGGAGCACAATACTGATGTTGAGTACACTTCAAAGTCATACCGAAGCCTCTGTACAAACTGTATCCACAGCGCTCTCGTTTTTGCCTTCTCCTTGTCAGTGTAGGTTCATTTTATAAGCCCTTTAAAAGTCCCTTTGAGCATTTGTGACATCATAGTAAGAGAGCACTAATAAATAGAGTTGTGTGTCTCTGGCACTGCATTTAGCTCTTTTACTGTTCTAATCATGTATGGTGTTTTATCTTACTCCTAAGAGTCTCCATGGTGGCCGAGACTCGGCTCCCAGTGTGAAAAGGCCGCCCAAAATTCAACGCTTCTCATTTGTGTCTTTGATTGCATATACTTATATGAGGTTTTTTATATCTATGTCTTGATGTTGTAACTTGTTATAATGTGGAGCCATGGGTTTTTTTTCCTCATCATCCTCACCTGATGTGTACTGTACTTTGTGGCCTGAGCAGCAGCTATTGTACCCTAAATGTCCCACATGGGAGTAAGTTACTCTATCTACTGTACTTTTAATAAATAAAAGCAGTGTAATGCAGAAATCCAGTTGGTCTTTGCATCTTTGCAACATAGCAAGAGAGAGGAAGATGGGAGGAGAAGGATGTAGTGGAGCAAGGGTGGGGAGAGGAGGAGAGACAGAAAGACATGGAAAGACAGTGGAATCATTCCATTTTTAACTTGATAAAAGAAGGAAAATCAATTCAAGCTGTCGGACAACCAGAACAATTTGTAATGTCCTGGAAAAGAGAGAAACTACTGGAGTACTGAGCAAAATATGTTGAAGAGGTTGGTCAACGAAAAACAACAATAGCTGATGGCAGAAATATTGTGAGAGGTGCAAATCAAAATACAAAAAAAACAAAGAAAACAAAACATAAGTAAATTACATCACTAACACCCGCTACAGTGCAAGGGAGGTCGTATTGCAATAAACTATTGACCCATGTCAGACTAAGGCACCTGCAAAAAATGCCTTAGAAATGCCTAAGCCCTTTTTAGGAAAAGGTGCCCTCAGCCTATGAAAATCTAAATATCTCAGTCTCCAAAATACACAAAACATGAAATGAGTAGCTACAACTCTTCTCTTGCATTACAATGTGTTCATTCAGCTCTAACATACCCACAATTTTAATTTAAAAATCTCAAATCACATGAGCCTGAATGCTGCGTCCATGTTGCTCCAGGCGCCTAGGTCAATGCAGCATATATACAGCATCCAGCATCAATGGGTTGAAGAAGACGCCAAGAGTAGAGACACAGAAGCATTACCACACATGCAAAACACTCATCGGCAGCAAGAATCTGAAGGCAAGATTGAAATTGGCAAAGAAGTACAGAGACGATCCGCAAAAGTTCCACAATCTTGTGGACAAATGAAATCAAGAAAGTCCAAATGTCACAGGGGTGACAATGTCAAGTGGGGGAGGGAACCACGATTTTGGCCACTTGTTTCATAGGGGGTCATTGGAGTGCAACACACTGATAAACAGACATGGCGACCGACCCACTAGGATTTGCCGGGGAAGTGTGTGCAATTAGATGAATGGTTACAGGTGTGGGGACTGTGGGGAGACGTGCGATTGGAGTGCACTGGGGAGGCCAACAGTTATATGTCAGCTACGAGACACGGAGGAAAAAGAAGCGCTTTTGGGAAGAAGACGGCCAGCACGCAGCAGACGGAGGAGGCATACCCAGCCAGTACCCGGACGGGGCCAGGATGGGAGATCGACCCGGGACTCTTGACGATCCTGGGGATCATGTTCGAGGCGGCCTGGAGCTCAAAGGAAGAAGCGGACGGCGTAGCGCCCGACTGAGCCCCGTGATGCATGGCCGTGATGCATGGATGTGCTGCGCTCTCTCTCTCCCTGGTTGTGGCGGAGATGTTTATGTTTAACAGCCTAGTCATTCAACCCAGTGGGATCGCTACTCTCGTTTTGATTTAGTGCGCTCTGCCATTTTGTGTGCCACTGTTTCCCTTCTTATGCATGATGTGTGAAACACTTAATGTGTGGATTGATTCACGAATACTTGTAGTTAGAGTCGTGACTCCCTGTTTGGCTGAGTAGCTTTATTTTAGTAGCCTGCTAGTGTAGCTCTGCCCGTAAACGCAGCAAACACTAGCTAGTGACTTCTCCCCCCTATTCCTCCAGCCACCCCCAGAAGAGGAGCCCCAGACGAGAACCTGATGTTGCCTGCGACCAGACCCAGCGCTGCAGGCCACACGAAGATGAACTTGGGGTTTGTGGGAAACTGAGTAGATGGGACTATTTTAGAGAAAAAGGACTGATGCAGAATTGGACACTTCTGACATGGGTGCATGGAAAAATAAATATCATTGTTAAAACTTGATTCTGGTGTGTCTGTTGGTGTGCAGTATGTTCCTCAGGGTAGCTGGTAATAGAAGGGGGCGCCGGTACGCCCCCCTGTAACACAAAGTATGGAAAAAGAAAGGATGGCATGAAGCAGACGAGGTAGGCCTGGGCATGCATAACAGATTCTGGAACAGGCTCCTTCATTTTCTATTGATAATGTAAATGATCATGGTCCCAACTGAATTAATTCCAGAGTGACACATTTTGCCTGCCAATTTATGAACAACAACATTGAAACTAATTGGGATTGTAAACATGCAGCAGGATAATGGGGCAAACCACGCTGCAAGGCAAATGAATCACCTGACCTTAAGGTAGCAGATAATGCATTTCACCTCCTGAAGAATAGAGTGAAGGGAGAAACCCCATTGAAAAAATAGGAACCGAAAGAAGCTGTAAAAGCCTGCAATAGCATCTCAAATGAAGCATACAACATTTGGTGATGTACATGGGAAGCAGGCTTGAAGAAGTAATTGCAAACAAGATTATGTGTTCCAGTACTTTTGTGTAATACAAATGGTCATAAATCCAAAATTATTTTAACATATCTATATATAAATACCAGGAAATACAAACTGACATTCTGAACTTTAGTTTCATACTGGTCTTTTCATGTCAAACCCAAATGTCTTATATGGACAAGCTGCTCCAAAACTTTTGGAGGGGACTGTAAATATTATCACTATATACAGTAGTGTGTGTAATGATCAAAGTCAGTGGTCTGACGGGTTGTTGTTTAGAGGTATCAGGCAGGCCAGAGCCAATAATTCATAAAGAAGTCAGTCTGCTTACTATTCAAATAATTTGCACAACATAACATGGATGAACAGATATCATATTGAATGGCTCTTATTCTGGTCATTTGTACACAGATGCATGTAACAGTTACCTTTTTACCCAGTGTCTGATAACACCTTTCCTGTTTGGAAGGTTTCTGACCTACCTATAGCTTCATCTATGACTTCACGACTACAGACAGGCAGGATAACACAGACAATAAGAATAAAATTAAATGGGCCTTTGTTGCAAAATATATTATGTATCGTGCACAGTATTTTTGTGAGGCATTTTTAATAGTGAGTCGGTGCAGCCTGCTGTCTAAATGATGAATTGTCTGCAAAAATCTACAGTGTGACCGAGCTAGTACAGCAGTGTTTCCCAACCTTTTTTGTCTCATGTACCCCCCAGTCATGTTTTACATCGCTTTTTCTATTCCAGTGTGACTATGCCCCATGCCTTCCTTAACACATTGAATACCGGCGGTGCTCACGGAATTATGTCGTAGAATACCAGCGTTCTAAGCCCTTTTTTACGTTTTTTTGTAGACTCACAGCTTATTATGTGATAGGGCCACTGAAATATGTTATGACTCGTTTGAAAGTGGAGACGCTGCCCTCTTAGTAGGTGAAAACTGTGTGTCTCTACGAGCTGTTATTGCCGAGTAAACCCACGCTAAACCGAAGTGGGTATCCATGGAATTCAGCTACAATCGGAGATATTGAGGTTTTTGTGAAGGGTGCGCTTCTTCAGAATGTGACGAGTTTGAAAGGGGATGCGTTGGTTTTCATCACAATTTGGTGCAAGGTTAGCTCTGACACACATCTTCCTGCACGTCAAGACACGCCTCCTGCTCTAAACCACTACGACACCGGCAATCAATGCCCTTCGAAATCCACGTTTTTCACACAGACTGAACACAAGCTCTTTGCACACATGCAGAAGGTCGGACATTTGCTAAAATAGTTCCCGATGACTCCCGAAATAATAGCCCAACATTGACAACAAACCCCAATGATATGATGCTTAGATGTAGCCCATCCGATCCATATGTAGCCATCTATGCTAGCTTCTGGCTTTTCACATACAGGAAGACAGTTCAACATAGGGGTGAATAATCAAATAAACTTATCTGGTTGGCGATCAAACTTCTAAATCGGAGCGCATTACTCCAATTACAATTCGGGTGCCATTTTGATCCAAGGAGCTGGTAAAGGTCTAGGTAGCAAGCCCAGAAAGTTCAAGATACTCCTGGCACGATATACAATGGTCTCTGTGTTTACCTATTGCGTGAAGTCAGACACAATACACGCTATCGTGGGCTACTAGGGAAACAACAACATAGCACGATTCACGAATACGGCAGCACACCTCCTGCTCTGTCACACTACGACACCAGCAATCGATGCCCTTTGAAATCCCCGTTTTCACGTGGACTGAACACAAGCTCTTTGCACACATGCAGAGGGTGAGACATTTGCTAAAATAGCTCCCGATGACTCCCGAAATAATAGCCCAACATTGACAACAAATCCAAATGATATGATGCTTAGATGTAGCCTAGCCCATCCGAACCGAATCATATGCGGTGGCAGATGGACACTCCCAACTGAGATCGCTCCCGGACGTGTAGTCCCAAGTGTTTCTATCACTCCCGGACGTGTAGTCCCACCCTGATCGATAGTCTGGCTAGTGGGAGCGAGCCGACAGGGGAGCGTCCTGCGTTGGGAGCGACAATCAGGGAATCATGATATGTAGCCATGCTAGCTTCTGGCTTCTCACATACAGGAAGACACAGAAACTTATCTTTTTGGCGATCAAACGTCCAAATCGGAGCGCATTACTGCAATCACATATCGGGTGCCATTTGGATCCAAGGATCTGGTAATTGGTAAAGGTCTAGCAAGTCCAGAAAGTTCAAGATACTCCAGGCACTATACAATGGTGTTTACCTATTGCGTGAAGTCAGAGACAACACATGCTACAGTGACCGTACTAGGGAAATCAATGCAGGCAGCGCGATAGGCGACATGGGTTGGCATCCAGACATCTTGGTAAGTTAAATTAAAATATCCAAATCATAACACTCAAACATCATAACAATCAAACAACTTTGGACTGCAAATGTTGTCATTTATGTCCATCACAGAGCTACCAAAATCACATATATTGTCCATTGAAGGGTGTAGATTCAAAATATGATATTTAAATGCAAAAACGCATTTTTACGTTTTGGTATACAACGCATGGGCGTGAAAAACGCATTATTACGTCGTCGGTACTCAATGTGTTAAAATACATTTTTTCCAAGTACCCCCTTCAGTGTGCTCGCGTACCCCTAGTGGTACACGTACCCCTGGTTGGGAAACACTGTAGTACAGTATTCAGACTAACTCTGCATAACAGAATGCAAAGGAAACTACCACCTGTAGCTAAGATGTGGCATGCAGTTCATATATTGTTAAATCGGTGTATTTGCAATTACACAGTTGCATTCAAGTCAGATGTGGTTCAATAGGAGTTTCATCACGGGGGTAACTTTGCGTGCGTTGGGTGGGGACCTTGTAAATTACAATCGGGAGGTAAACATTGGGAAACATGATTATGGGGTCAATTTAAGTAAACGGCTACAGGTGGGAGGAAATAGGTGAGGTAGGTGATTGGTGACTTTGGGTTGGGGGAGTGTTTATATGCAGAGACGCGAAGTTGGACGGGAGCACAAAGGGAGGGAGAGAGCAGCTACGAGAGAGAAGGGGGACCTCGGAGGAGAGATGCAGCCGTGCCAGAGGGGCAGGAGTGGAGGTGGAGAGAACGTTTGACTCCAGTAGCCGGAAAAGAGGACCAGGCCGGAAGAAGACACTGGTGATCCTATGGATCTGCATGCAGACAGCTCAGCAGCTCGACGGAGGAAGCGTGACTGGCATTGTGCCTGGTGTGAAGGTCCGCGACCCGAGCTGGAGTGGAAGTGCTGCTTCGGAGGACGACTGGGGGGTTACACAAAAAAAACACAAAAACCATGCACCAAGCCTACATGTCCTCTTGGTTTAACTACGTAGGTGCATAGAGCTGCGCAGAGCACTTCCCCGCACGGATTAATGCACAGACTAATGCACAGGCTAGATATGGCTGCAGCCTAGGGGCCCCCACCTACCGGGGGGCCGTGATTGGTCCAAAGTGAAAAATTGTAAGATTATGATAACATGCAGTATTGAAAAAAATATCTGCTGTGTTGGGTAGAGTTGATAGATGTGTTGTCCTTAATTCCTAGATTATAATTATGACACTGTCTGTCAATTTGTCATGGAATTTGCTTTCCGGGGGCCCCACAGCAACCTAGGGCCCCAGCCAGGTCATTGTGATGATGCGACCTGCCAGCGCATCCTCACGGCGTCTGAAATCTCAGACACCATTGAACACTTCGCACCCATACAAACATTTCCCTGCAGTGCATTGTTGTTCATGGACTTCTCAAACTTTTGTGCATGAGATTATATCTTTGTGATGGTTGTATATTATTTGGTCTGGTGATTTACATGGGTCGACACGTGTTTAGAACACTAGTACCAAACATTTGCGCACATTACATTCACTCATGTTACATTTTACTACATGCATACACAAACACAACATAGATTTAGTCCACATGCTTGCTTTATTTTTAAATGCCCTGAGTTTCAAGTAGTTTACACTCTGACTCCAACGAGTGGTTTTAAAATGTTTAAGAACATAGATGAGTGTTTTCTTGACATTTCAAGTAATCAATCTTACCAGTGGGTTGCCGCTTTCTGGTTTCCCAAATGAAGCGCAAGCTGCGAGTGAAAACGCTTTTGTATTGAGCACGTTCGCGTGGGTGCGTCCTCGCGTGTAGTAGAAAATAATTAACTGTTTGAAAGTTTAATTCACTGATGTGAGTGCATGTATTTATTTATTGATATTTTGTATACGGCCTGTTTCTATTAGTATATTTATGGTACCATTTTTAAAGGATGATAATTAGTAGAAAAGTGTATTTGCCCTGAGCCACCCCTGCTAGTTTAAGTAAATGGTATGGTCCATTTGGAGGGTGTGGACAGGTGTTCCATATAATGAGTTTGATGTCATTGTTCTTGGTTGCTCCATGGAAAGAGGACATGGGTCCTTGAGCTTACAATCCTCAGATGTGTGAGGTAATCCTTGACTCTTGAACTCATATTGTGGGCCTGTGGCTAGATATTTTTGTATGTTCATTTGGCTGCTCATGTTTATTTTCTCCTCAATTTGTATATAGTGTTTATAGCCTTCTTTTTTACATTTTATTTTGGGTAACTTTTGTTTTTGTTTGTCACTGGCTCACTTTCTCACCTGTGGTTGCAAAATAAACACCAAAAACTTGATCATCTGTCTCCTGCTGGATCTGTGTGCCACTGCTCTAAGACCCTCGACATTCTACATTTTAACAGTCATCTTAGTCCAGCCCTAACTGTGTAGGATGGTGGCCAGAGTAGGTATTGCAACAATGCTGTTCATTGAAACTGTACTGCCCATTGCCAAATTTGATCTTTTCATACATACAGTATATACTATATATATTTAGTAGGACTATTTGTGTTTATTTGAATGTTTTGTGTTGTTTTGAATCACCATGAATCACCATGAAGTCTTATTTTTTTGTCAAATGATAAGGATAATCAATGCAACATCTACATGTAGTCTTTACTGTACATTCAACTTTTAACAAACAACAAAACATACATATAGGAATTAATGTCTAAACCTGTGGTTCCTCTCGTACTAAGCAGGATTACCATCGCAACAACACATGATCAGTAGGGTAAAACTAACCTGTCTCACAATCTAGTGGTTTTATACAGCCCTAAGAACAAATGTGGAAGCCATTTCCATGGCCTTTTCCAGGCTTTTCATCACTGAGAAGACAGCATCTGATTTATGTAAGTTCATGCTCACACACTGTGGCTTTTAGTGGACCAAATACCATTTCATACCCAACGTGTAAGACATTTGGGTGCCTGCCTAGATACTGAGTGGGCATACATGTGAGTGAGATCTGGCTTGTGTGCTTTGACGCATCTGTGCAGATGACGGAGGTGGATGTCCCCGGCCCCTCCAGGAGGAGGGAGATGGAGGAGGAAATGGGTGGCATCTGCAAGGTGGACGGCAAGAGACATTTCATCCCTGCAAAGAGGGCGAAGAGGGGGGTCATCTGAACCCCTCAAAAGGTCAGGGCAGCAGGGATTCAATATCTGCCACAAATGACCCATAATCTAGTCTAATATTAATATGGCGAAAGGCATTTAATTCATCCTAGAATTTTCCATGAACATTTTAGTGCTCCCATACAAATCAACACTAAAAGTCCATTAGAGCATTTGTGACACTACTAAAAAGAACATTTAGCTCTATTACTCTGTTCTAATCACATATTATGTTTTATCTAACTCCTAAATACTGTTTCATTCAATACATAGGCAGAGGAGAATGCAGGGCTAAAACATTACGCCCAGCACTGCAACAAGGGAACAAGGGACACATCTCTCCCAAGAAGAACTAGGGCCCAGAAGATCACGCTTGGAAGACACACCGCTGTAAAACTGCCCACCCACACCCTGAAAAACCTGCTTAAAAGACAGTATTTTCCTGGTCTTACTCAGCATGTCTCACAATCGAATGTCATTCCACTCAAGATCGTCTTTGCGTTTATAGTATAGTCTATCATGTGAAAATATGTTCAGGTTTCCTCTGTCACAGCCATACATTTTACCTTTTTTTCTAAAAGAGTTGAGACAAACCCGACTTTTCTTTACCACCTGGTGCTTTGGGGAAGAATCACCATTAATAAATGTTTTTTTGCCATATGTTGTGTTTGTTTCTTTGATTTTGGGACTTATTCCATTAGATAAACTCAGTCAGCATTGTTTTATTACACTTTGATAGTTTTGGTGGGCTATTCACTATTCAAAACCCCATCCTTCACCTATGTGGTAATAAGGAAGGGTAGGGGAGACTACATCAGAAAACAAAGACTTCCCTTTGTTTGTGCCTTTCACTTACACACAAATGGAGATTTTTTTCCTCTGAAAACGATTCTTTCCAAAAAACCTACATGCTGTTTACAATATACATTCCTTTCGTGTGTGCCTTTTGTTTACACACATATGGAGTTTTTTCAACTGAAAACAAATAAAGCAAAAGTGGAGATTTTGTTTGTGGGTCTATATAAACATAGAACATTTGAAACTTGAATTACTTTCTCTTTGGCACACACAGGCTTAGGCATATCGCAAGCTTATTTGTGACCACTCTTGGCAGCCATGTGGATTTTCCAATGGTGTGAACAAAGATATGTTGGAAAATGTAGAAAAATGTCAAAATACCGGTCTATGTGTAAACAACACTTTAATGAAAGAAAAGAAAAGGCTTGAACAATGGGCCTTTGACATGAAAATAGGGGTAATCATGCTCAAAAGCAGAATGAATGGGAGCCAATATAACACAGCTAAAAAATGTTTTTCTCATTTTTGTATTTGTCCCAAAATACTAATATTAGGGTGCATTGAAAACTTGCAGCAAACTAGGACTAAATATAATTCATTTAATCCATGTAAGTGATCTGCGCTAGCTCTCTCCTGTGCATGTCACTGTATTTCCATTGCCTAGAGTATAATGAAGAAAACAAAGTTCACGTCTTTGCCAACCAAAGGAGCCTGCTCAGCTATAGACACAGCAATACAAGACACTCACTTTTTTATGCACCACTGTGTGGTGTGTGTGTGTGTGTGTGTGTGTGTGTGTGTGTGTGTGTGTGTGTGTGTGTGTGTGTGTGTGTGTGTGTGTGTGTGTGTGTGTGTGTGTGTGTGTGTGTGTGTGTGTGCGCGCGCACGTGTACGCGCATGCTGAGGTGTGCGTGTGTGTGCGTGTGTGTGCGTGTGTGTGCGTGTGTGCGTGTGTCTGTGCGTGCGCACATGCTGAAGTGTGCAACTTGTGAGTCGCCGTTTTTTTTTCAATGGATATTTGCTCCTGACTTTTCTCTGGACTACATACACAATGACTTTTGACTCTCACAGTATATGTACATAATACAGCATATAGTGTATGGTACTACTGGTACACTGTGTAAGACTTTTTAGTTGTTCATTTCCAGAATTCATGCTACCCATTCACTAATTCACTTTTTCATGAAAACTTACCACCACCATCAAATTCTACAGTAAGTATTCATTATGACTGGAAAAATTGCACTTTCCATACATGAAAAGGGGGATCTTCTCCATGGTCCGCCATTTTGAATTTCCAGAAATAGCTGCAAAAATGACTGTACTTGGGCCATACTAGATAATATTAGTTTATTACTTAGTAAACTTTCATGAAAAGATCAAATTTGGCAATAGGCCGCCCAGTTTCAACGAGCAGCAGAGTTGCAGTACCTTTTTTGACCATTTTCTGCAAAGTGTACCTTTAATTTCCCTCAGGATTAGTAAATGGTACTCTAGTATACACTAATATTCCAGCTAAGTTTAAATCATAGTAACACACCAAGTCCTGTGAACCATCACCAAAATCCCATTCCAAACTCTGGCCAAAACCTGAGGGACCTGCTTTACTCTCTGGTTTGTTAGTAACTTACGTATTGTAGACTATGACAGTAAACAGTGGACAGTAAACTGCACATCAATGTGTTATATTGAATGTTGTGTTAAACTTAGAACCAGCAAGCCACCAATAGGAACAAGTGCATCATCCTGAATGCTCATTATTCCCATGAATACTGTGTATTGAAGAGAATGTTTGTCAATGGTTTGTTATGGCCAAGCAGGCTGAGGGTGGAGCCACAATGTAAATCCCTATACAGAGACCAAGTCTCAGGTGTAGGTGCTATGCCGATTAGTTCTTTAGGGAGCCTCATAGTCACACCCCTATGATCATTAAAACAACTACAAATGGGAGTCCAGAAAGGGCCCCTGTTGTTTTCGTAACTAAGTCCCTCTATGCGTGTTTATCTTCTATACCTGCATCACATCATCTGCCTCAAATACAGAAAAGGCTGAAAATGAAAATGCTACTGGAACTAAAGAAACAGGAGTTCCAACAACACAATCCAGTTCTCAGGGAAACCTTTGAACGTCAGGAGGTTATAATCGGATTCAAATGAGCTGGAACATAGTTCTTTGGCTTATTTACGGGAACCGAGCAAAACAGTGAGCAGCAGAATTCTACTTGGTGACACACAGCCCATATGAGAGGGTTTGTGTTCAGTTAAACGTGTCTTTGGATAAATCAAGACCTCTGCATCTAACTGCAAATTTCAACATCTAAAAAGGTAATGTAATTTGGTTCTGAGTCCTAAGTAGCACATAGTTAAGCGTATAATATAGTAAAATGAACTGTATTTGAGTGGGACCAAATGAAATGGAGTTGATTTAACACTGATATTTTTTTTACTGTGTGGTAATTCAAACATGACAAACATGTAGGAATTTCTTTTCTTCTTCTATGAATGTGTTTTTGTTATTTAAGATGTTTAGCTTTGCCTTTAATATGAATTAACGTTTTCTCTATACGTAAGCACCGCACTTTGCGTCACACTAGTATGCATGCGTACGCCCGTACACTAGTGGGCATGCGTGGACTCCTTCATACACGTCTAACTTGCACTTCGTACCACATCGTGAAAATGGTAAGACATTTGAATGAATAGATATATGTAAAAAGTATGTACACCTAAATGAACAGAGGCAACATATTCTTTTGTGAGGCATATCTCAAAGTGAGTCCAGTCTGCTGTTTACATTATGTTGCAAAAATCTACGGTGTGATCAAGTTAGCATTCGGGCTAACCTATCGTAACAGAATGCTAAGGAAACTACCAAGCCACGTAGCCCAAGAGTGACGTGGCATGCAACTTATCCCCTTAAGACGCGGCTTTATACATTTGTTGTTACCAGTGTGGCAATGACCAAGTCGTGCTGCATTACTAAAGGGTCTGTGTCAGTGTTTCCCACAGAAATTTTGGAAACTATGGGGGCAGCCGGGATTTTTTTTTGTCCCGGGGGGGGGACTTTTCACGGGCCTTTTTTTGGGGGGGGGGTTATTCACGCAGTGTAAATGCAAAATGGCAAAACAATGAGTACAGTATGACATTGGCGCATGGAGAAACTATAGGCCTACGCCTACATTTCAGCCATTTATATTTTGAGAAATAAGGCTACATAATACACATGCAGGGGTCTATGTAATGAAAAAAATAATAAAACAAAATAGGAGCAGAGATAAGAATTTAACATTGCTGCGAAATTGTTAACGCATAAACAAGAAGGGTCTAAGAGGGTAGGCTATGCCTTTTCCCCACACACACATAGGTGTACACATTCTACATGAGGGGTGCTGGTCACAGGGCCAGTTTTTCAAAATTCCTCCCATTAAAAGGGCTGAACAACATATTACACATTTATGTCTATATTCACATTCATTACACATTAATTTCTATATGCAGCCCGATGTCTCCTCTGCCTTGTCAATGAAGGCCTGTCACCTAACTCATTACAACTGTAAAACAAAGCCTGGGGAGTGTTAGTAAACTCATCCCAACTGTCCCTTCTCGGAAGGTTTTTTTTTTTTAATTGCTCCCAAACCCAAGTTAACTACAACAACTTGACAAGGCTTTTGATCCCTCTCTCTTTCAAGCACTTGTGGTTTTCTCTATAGGATGTATTTACTCCAGGAGGGAAATGCGAAGGAAATCGTAATTGAAATCGCTTTTAACAAACACGGAAATCGTAAAAAAAAAAAAAAAAAAAAAAATTTTTTTTTTTTTTTTTTTTTTTTTTTTTTTTTACATTTTCGGAAACTATGGCGGCCAAATTTAAACTATGGCGGGCCGCCATAGTTTCCTCAATGTATGGGAAACACTGTGTGTTGTGTCATAGTATTGTAGTGCTGTGGTAGTTACATTTCAATGACTAGTACAGCGTGCCACTGGAGGTACGGCGCGCATTAAGGGGCTACACATCTTGCTAAAATGAATTTGCCATTACACAGCTACATCAGGGAATCGACCTAGTTCCACATGTGCCAATTGAAATCCCTGATAGCACTGCGAGCACAGGCAGAGATGCAGAGACATTCCTGATAATTTGACTTTATTTCAATAATGCCTTTTTCGGTCTCAGCTGTCCAATGAGTGTGTCGATGACAGTGAGGACATTACAAGAAGAGTTGTCTATGATGACCAAGATGTAAGACCATGTAAGTACCACTAGAGCTGCATGTGTAAGGAAAAACATAAACCTTATACTCTTTCAAATATATACCTCCTGTTAAAGAAGGTAAGAAGCCTAAGACTTGTTTGTGTTTTAGTACCGTTTGAAGTTGATTGCAATGTTTGTAGGCTATTCTACCATTTGACAGTGTTTGAATTAGTATTCTAACAGTTTTGCATTTTTCAATGTCCTTCCCGATATTTTCACTCACCATCAGTTCCTGAGCAGAGGGGAATCGAACCAGCTCCACATGTGGTGAATGAAATCCCTGATGACACTGTGACTTCAGGAAGAGATGCAGAGACACTCCTGGTAAGTCGACAGCATTTCAACAATGCCTTTTCCTTCAGAGATTGACATCTACTGTGCTGTAAACAGAAGTTCACATGTAAACTTCATATTACCCAGGAACCCACCACAAATGTGATCCAGTGCTGTGCAGAGTCAGCTGATCGTAAGACAAGTACACAGGTCTACTGGTTACTCAGATAAGATATCTATGTTGGAAGGAAACTGTGTTTCTGCTTTTTATTTTACTTTTACTTTTGACACTTCTGTCCATCATGTACTGTGGGAGTCAAAGGCTATCTTTACACTAATTATTTGAAAACTGAGACATTAACCATGCAGTACGCAGATTTTAGTATGGTTTGAACTAAAACTCCAGGACACATCTTGGATTGTGAATAGGGGGAAGAATAGGGGGAAAGCCTTCTGTGAGGACACAGAGTCACACTATTATGTTATGAAGACATACAGTAACAGAGAGAACTCAGCTCCAACTGGTTGTATTACAGGGGAGAAGAGGAGCTGCGCTTTGGAGAGCTCCAGCCCAACTCACACTCTGTGTGTAATATAATTACTGTATGTCTAATGAAAGCTGACAACTGACACAAATGATTGACATATTTATCTTAGCTGTCAATTGAAGCAGCTGATGGAAGAGATGGTGTACCAGGAAGAATCGTCTATGGAGATGACGACTACGTTGTCGGACAAGGTACATACTACAAGATGGGGCATGTGCACAGTATAAAATCCCAATACTAACCACTAATAACCTACAAAGATGGAGCATAAATGTGCCTCAGTGTTTATTGTAGTGTGATATTTGTGGAGAGGAACTATCGGTTACCTCTTTTGAAAATCAGATGTCTTTTCTTCCATCAGCAGGTTCTGTGCCTTGGGGAAGCTACCAACCTGCAAGACATGGGGTAGTTGAAAGACAAGTGTGGACATTGGTGGACGCCACACTTCCTGTAAGTATTAAAACCATATGGGACCAATATCTGTGTCAACTTTACAAGTTTTGGCATTTCTAGTGAACGTGACCTTGACCTTGACCTGTTTTTTTCTGAAAAGTTGATCCATCATCTATTGTGGTCAGCCATCAATGTCTATGATTGCTAACATACAGACAGAAGAACTGGGGCAGTAACTATGCATAACCCAGATTTAGCTATGTTTAACACATCTTGGACTTTGAAAATGTAGTAGGCAAAGAATGGGGGTTGTGAATGTTAAAACATAGTAGTGCCAGAGAAAGCTTTGGAGAGCTCTGGCCCAATTGTGTAGTACTACTGTATGTCTAAAGACAGCTGCTGACAATTGATACAAAATATTGACATGTTTATCTTAGCTGTCCATTGAAGCGGTTGATGAGAGAGATGGCCGACCAGGAATAATTGTCTGTGGACATGATGACTACCCTGTCAGACAAGGTAAGTACTACAAGAGGGGCTTGTATGAAAATATCAATACTAATAACTAATAACCTCCAAAGACAGAAAATAAATGTGTCTGTGTGATTGCGGTAGTATGATATTTGGGAAAAGGAACTATATTTCACCTCTGTTCTTGCATTAGCAGGTCCAGTGCCATGGGGAGTCAACCAACCTGCAAGAGATGGGGTAGTTGATTGAGTAGGCATACAAGAATTGCTAGATCAAGGTGTAAGACCACGTAAGTAGGCCTACCATATCTTTAGAATATTAATTGCAAATAGGCTCACCAACTACTATAAAGACAATAGCCTACAGAATATCCCATCTTTGTGTTTGCAATATAGTCTACCATTTGAGAATATTTTCAGGTTTCCTCTGTAACAACCATACATTTGACCTTTTTTTGAAGTTCAAACAACGCCTACTTTTCTTTACCACCAGGTCCTGGGGAACCGATGGGCATCATGACTTCTGGAAATTAACTACTAAAAATATTACACAGTGCACCTTTAAAGCCTGCATGCATGGTGCCAAAACCCCCTCCTGAACTGGAGGCGAAAAGTCTCACCATAGTTTTTTTGATGTAGGCTTGACCAACACTGATTGCAGACCGTGAAACAATTAACACGAGATAGCACCAGAGACGTGCGGTCAGGGTAGGCAGGGTAGGCAGTGCCTACCCTGGGATAAATGTCTTAAAAATAAAAACTAACACGTGTTTTAAAAAATATTCTTCAGAGTTCACATACACAACAATAACATTGATTCAGCATAAATTATGAGCTGTTTAAAGTACAGTACACAGGACAACGATCAAAAACCTAAGTAATCGCACGAAGCAAAGCGCTCAGGCTTGGGCAGGTTGCCGTGGCAACGCGCAGTCCCGGCTGGTAGCAGAGACAGGCTGCTGGTAGCCTGTCAAAGCAGAGCTTTCGAATGCCAGCCAGGCAGCCCGGTAAGGCTCGCTTTTCCTCTGCCTACCCTGCCTTCAGTGCTGTCAATGTAGAGGTTTGCGCATGCGTATTAAGTTGTCACATAGCTTGTCAATGGGACTAAAAGCAGAGCCTTTAGACTGTGGCGGGAGTATGTGAGCCAATCACAGCTGCCAACATGAAAAATTGTTACAATTCAGGAAGCCTTCCTGCTATAAGTATGATAGCAACAACAGCTAGCAAGGTACGGCTTGTTCAAACTCTAGCCGTACAGAAAACATGGCAGTCTTTGGCGTTTTGCCTTTATTACAAAAAAAAAAAAAAAAAAATCAGAGAAGGAGCAAGAAAGATGGTTCAGATGACAGGCAATAGCTGAGCCGTTTGCAATCGCTGCATTGTGGAAATATTCAACATCAGATGGGTAGCAGCTTCAAGTAGTTTGAACACACTGGGACAAAATATCTTCATCATGTCAACCACCCCGGACTTTTAATGGAACTAACTTGCATGGAAAACATTCTCGTGATTCTGCTTTAAGGTAAGATTCATCTAATTATTAAGCTGTGTGTAACCCAGGTCATCCGCTCGTGGAGTCATAACGTCGCCATGGGAACCGAGTACGCTCGTGGGGCTGTTTACATTCTTCGAAAGACTTTCCGTTTGTCCTCGTTTACTGATGTCTACTGATTTAAGCTTACCGCCGATAAAATACACCTTTCAACAGTGTTTTATTGCCAGTCATCTTTGCGCTAAAAGTGTCTACTTACTCCACTGGTGGAGTGAAGAGTCGTGAACGTCGCAGGTTTTTAAACCGTGAAGATTATTTGTAAGTATCTGTCAACACTGTATGGCTAGTCGGTCGCTAGCATTTTACATAGCAACCAAACGTTACGGTTAGCAACATAAAGATCCGTTTATAACTTCATGTCTCTTGTGTTCATAAAAACAAAAGCGTAGAAGACCGGATTGGCGTCCGAGTGTCCGAGTGTCCGAGTCCAAACCCAGTGTGTTTCTTTTCCACGTTGATATCTGGTGAGTGATTAATTTAGTTTTAAAAGCAGTCATGGGGCTCTACTACACCGCATTGCACTTAGCTTCACTTCAATTGTTCTGAATGTATGGAAGCGTTCTGTATTATAATGTGTGTGTTATATGTATGTATTTACATCTTGAAGAGAACCGATTTTAATGTTGTTTTGGCCTGTACAGGCCGGGTCTTTTGTTTGGATTGATTGATGCTGTTCAAGTGAATTCAGCTGCTGTGCGATCGCCTTCAAGTACCACCGTGGAGGCGAACCCCAACAGCTGTGGCGAGCCTGGCCTTCAGATAAGAACTATTGATAACTGAATGAATGAGACTCTTTTATTTTGTTTTGTGTTGTTTTCATCTTCTTCTTTTGTAATACAGTGTATTCAACGATTCATGGTATAACTTCTATTACCTGTCCTATAAGTATATTTCTATCTACTCACCCGGGTGATTTAGCCAAGTTGTTTAATGGACTATATCTGGTGAATGTAGTTGCAGATTTAACTATTTGCAATATTTATTTAATTTATTTTTAATTGTTTATTTTATTTGAATCTGCAGATTCTCTTTTATTTATCTGATTGTTGTTTGTTTATGTCCATCTTATTGGACAGATAGCCTACTACATACTAAGTTATTCACTCACCAATTTATGCAATATTAATACTCTCCTACTTATCATCTTAATTATTCTTAATACAATATTTTTAACTTACCAACTCCGTCTGTGTGTTTTGCTTTTGCTCTGTGGTGGTACACTCCTTTCTTTAGTAGCGAGCCTAGGTTTATTGATGTGCAACGCAAGCCCAGAGGGTAAAGACAATATTTTGTCAAAATAGTGAAATAGTTAAAAGTAGGTTACATGTGGGTAGCCAAATTTTAACATGAACATGCTCAAGTTTGTCGTGGTGCCTTTTGTTGATGGGCCAGGGAGGTGTTGACATTGAACAGTGGTTGTGCTGTGGACACGAATAGACTGTGTGTGTGTTATGACGCGAGATTGTTTTTTGAGCGTACGACATGACTTCATTTTCCTAAGTTATTATGATGATGACTTAATACGCGATGCGTGAGGTGTGTGGAGCCTGTTAGCAAGTTGACATGCAGCGGTGTTCTTTTGAAGTGCGCGGTGTACGAGATCAACGTTGGGCTCGCTCGAGTGACTGGGATGGGTGCTCACCTCACTCAGAAATTGACTTGATTTGAAACACCGTGCACAACCGTTGCTGAAGTGTTTGAGAATACAATCACGCACAAGAATGAGTCTCAGAAGTGTTTTCGTTGGTTTACTCGATGGAGGCCTACCAGTATTTACTGTCTGAATGCACCGCTCATGTTTGTTGAGTTCGCAAGCAACCCGCCCCCTTGCCAACTTTCCTTCTCGTCTGAGTGTTTGATTAGCAGCACAAAATGCGTCAATGAAGCCGGAGCTGTTACCTAGGTTGGTTTATTGCTAAATGTAAATCGTTTCCCCTCACATGCTATGGTGTGATTCACTTTGGTGAACTAGACATTTTATCTTCTAAACAAAGTAGGCTACACTGCCACCCTGCATCCTCCATGTGAAACACCCTGGCATTTGCAACAGAATAAACAGAAGAGGAGCAAAGTCAACTGCTAAAGCCAAAAGTTAAAGCTTTCCCCCCAAAATGCTGTGATGATGTAGCTTTCTAAATTATTGTAAAATGTAGGCAGAGTGTACAGAGTAGGCTATGGGTCCTTGAGCTACCAATTTGGCAATTTGACAAAAAAAAAAAGTCTGGCCTTTTCAACAAATTGAAATTATGCATTTTCACTTATTGTTTCAGATGTAAGGTCTACTGACAATGTCCATATGTCTAATAGTTTAGCCTATTTACTTATTTAGTTATTAGAGCTGTGGTGGCTAAGCACTGATGGCATTTTATCTTATAGCCTACTTTATATTTACAGTATTTAGAGAAACATAGGCCTACTAATTTGTTGCACATTAAAGACCTTATCAGCATACTAGGTGAATAGGCCTAGTTGCCGATCCAAGGTTGTGGCATAAGGCATGAAAGGGGACTATTTGTTCAAAGTTTTTAGTCTTTTATAAAAGTTTCTAGCTGATAGTGACTCTCCAGATTTGGTTAAAATGCAGGAAATTGCATCTAAGAAATACATTTTTTTCTGGTGGAGGACCCCCAGACCCCGCGCTAAAAAATACACAAAAAATATTTATTTTCTATATTTACTGCCTACCCTACCATACCCCTCACTGCACGTCACTGGGTAACACCATGCTGTCTGCAACAGACCTGGCACCAAGTAGACAAAATTAGCAGCTATGGCTAATATACAAATGAAATGCCATACATTCTGAAGGACATAGGCCTACTTAATTGAAAACTCTTGTTAGGTATTGCTTTCACATTTTCACATCGGGCATTTTGTTAAGGTCAGTTAGGCTATGTTAAATAGGCCTAAACTGAAGCTAAGCTAATTGGGTTCAATGATCATCACATCTGGCCTACGGCCAATTTAATTTAACATTTAAACAATAGTTTTAAAAGCTAAGTGAAAATCATACATGCCTAACCTGATGTGAAACTGTACCACTTCGAGTCTATTTCGCCAACAGTAGCGGTGATGTCCGTCTTTTGCCAAAGTTCCACCACTGGAGGAGGGCAGCCAGCATGGAGAGAGCAACCACACGGTAATGGCATGGCAAGAGTCAGACTCGGTAAACAACATGCGGCCAGGGCAGCAGGCATGGCTCAGAGCCGTATGGCTGCGTGTGAGGTGCCCCCTATAGGCAATATCAGGGTATCACATCATGCAAATACTCTTTTGTAAATGTCTGGGAGATGTAACACCATAGATTCTTTAGTAAGTCTATAAGGGCTGTGGTAACACCCTGTAACACCCTGACAACCCAAACCGAAGTCATACATGAGTGTGTTACTCACGATAGCCTACTGTGGTATAGTGTGTAGGTACAGTCAATCCGGAAAGTATTCACAGCGCTTCACTTTTTTCACATTTTATTATCTTACAGCCTTATTCCAAATGCTACAAATGAATCTCTGTTGTCAAAATCCTACACAAATTATTCCATTATGACCATGTGAAAAACAAGTTGTCTTGACAGTTTTGAAAATTTATTTAAAAAAAATAAAAAACAAAGAAATCATTTTTACAAAAGTATTCACAGCCTTTGCTTAATACTTTGAAGAACCACATTTGGCAGCAACTGCATTCCTTTTTTCATTTCGAAATGAAAAGGTATTAAAAGGGAGGTCATCGGTGTGTGTTTCAACCTTTCAGTACATTGAAATTGTACATTTTGAGTCTGCACCTGGCTAAAAGAGATGGGTGTGAGCAGTGGTGTAGTCTACCTTTTTGAAGTGTATATACTGTATATTCGAGCATTTTTTGAAATGGGTATACTGTATATATTTATGCTATTCAAAACAATGTATCCATCAATTTTAAGTGGGTATACTGAAGTCCCTAAAATTTAGAAGTGGGTATACTCCGTATACCTGCGTTCTACGTAGACTACACCACTGGGTGTGAGTTTTGAATGAAATCCTATGGAGAGTATCATGATCTGCTTCTGTAGTCACAGTGCATGTTGATATGCATGCTTCTTTAGGTGTAATTCAGATTTCCAATGTTGACGGCATCCATACATCGCCAAACCATGTCAGTCCCACAACCATGCTTGACTAGCCAGATGATGCACTTTTTGTGTAAAACTCACTTGTTTACCACCACACATGCTCGACGCCATCTAAAGCTAATTCGTTTATCTTGGTCTCTGAACAGACCAAGGATATGGAACACTGGAACCATATTGTGTGGTCTGATGAGACCAAGATAAACAAATTTGCTTTAGATGGTGTTAAGCATGTGTGGTCTACACAGCATCTACACTAATGCTTGACCTGACCCAGCCCTGAATTAGAATGATGTAGGCCTAGGCTATATATGTGTGTGTACTCTACTTATCCCTGTGCTAATGTACTACTAAAAAAAAACGAACCCTACTACCCTACTCTACTAAAGTATGATACTTTGATTAAAAAAAAACCTTAACATCTGCACTTGTTGTTCTGATTATTTTCTGTGCACTTTGTATCTGCTAGTGATGTGAATTATGACTATGATTATGATTATGTCCTCGATTGACAGTCGCTTTGGTAAAACAGCGTCTGACAAATGCAATATAAGTAAGGAATAACGGCCAACAAGGTGTCCTGATATCAAGGGAAATAATGGACGAGGCGAAGTGGCAAATGCAATCAACATGCCGTTCTAAAATAATAATACATTAAAATAATTTCACCATAATTTATGTTCTTTTTTTTCATTTCTTGTCCTTTCTTTAATCTTTTTTTCTGTGATTTTTTCATTTGACTGTTTCTTTCAAATCAATGGCTATGATTTCCAATATATAGAGTGTGCAAGTAAATAAATTAATTGATACAACATTATTATTATTATTATTATTATTATTATTATTATTATTATTATTATTATTATTATTATTATTATTATTATTATTATTGAATAATAATAATAGCTTTAATTTTAATTTTAATAATAAAAGCAAAGTAGGAAATAAAAATAACAGAATTATTAGCCCACTTTCTTTTACTTCAATACATCCAAAATACCGCATGAAAGCCTACACGAAAGTGTCTCTATGTACATGACAAATAAATATCCTTGTATCCTTGTATCCTTGTATCCTTGTACAGCAATGGGAATGTAAACTTCTTTTACCTGATCATAATCGAGAATGAGGCCAACAATGTTCATTTCAGATCCTAACATTAATTTATTAATAATAATAATAATAATAATGGTGTGGTTTGGCATAGGCATCCATGCCTATGATTTCCGGAAGGAAGGAAGGAAGGAAGGAAGGAAGGAAGGAAGGAAGAAAGAAAGAAAGAAAGAAAGAAAGAAAGAAAGAAAGAAAGAAAGAAAGAAAGAAAGAAAGAAAGAAAGAAAGAAAGAAAGAAAGAAAGAAAGAGAGTATGCAAGTAAATTAATTAATTGATACATCATCATTATTACTACTACTACTATTATTATTATTACTATTATTACTACTACTACTATTATTATTATTATTATACATGTCATTATTATTGATAATAATATTAACAACAATGATAATAATTAAAATAATAATTTTAATTTAATTTATAAAAATCATGTGTGTGAAGGGTGTAAATAAAAACGAAGTAGGAAATAGAAAAATGTACTCAGTATTATTACTCTCTTTTATTTCAATATATCCAAAATACAGCAATGGGGATGAAAACTTCTTTTATGTAGCTTGCAGTGTACTAGTCTAGCAGTGGCTGAATAGTGAATAGGCATTCTACTCCTTTTGGTTGCTGCCCCAGATTCAAAAGAAGACATTCATCGTCGTCAAGACGACTGTATGGAATGTTTACATGCAACTCCATGCAAAGTGGAATGTTCAGTGAACTCAGTCTAATTTCAGACATCAAAGAGAACAGCTGCAAAATATGAAGCTCCTGAAACTTTTTTGTTGTTTCTGCCCACCGGTGCCTGCTGAGGAGGGCAAGATGGGTGACGTGGGCATGTCAAAGGCCCAGGATACGCACAAGAAGAAACAAGCCAAGCTCAGCAAAAAGAAGATGAGGAAGGAGGCCAAGAGACTGAAACACCAGAGGATTGATATGAAGAAAAAAGAGGTCATGATGGATATGGAAAAGCCTATGGATATGGTCGAGGTAGCTAAGGAGGCAGCTGAAGCAGGCTCAAAGGCCCTACAGCAGCCAACAACTCCCCCCAACCTGACTACTGGTGCTGAGAAGCCGGTGGAGAAGGTGACCCGGGAAACCATTCTGGATCATGGTGAGACGGATGGGGCTGGTAGTGTTAGCTCCCCCTTCACCCCATGTGATCTATTAGCCACCCTGAACTCTGTGGCCAGCGCTGATGGTGACATAGTGGCTTTGCTGGGTCACTTGAAAGCAGTCAATATGACACACATGGCTGTTGAGAGCAGACCACAACTGCGGCAGCCCGCTGCTCGAATCAACCAGGACAGACCTGGACTGCGGCAGCCCGCTGCTCGCGGCGTCAACATGGACAGACCTGGACTACGGCAGCCCGCTGCTGTGGGCAGAGAGAGTCCCATGGGGGAAAAGCCTGCCTTCCACCAGCCCAAAGTTCACCTCGGACTGGACACTGGGCCTGAGAGGATGATCCCAAAAGAGACCATCTTGGATAATCCTCAGGCCGATGGGTCCATGGTGAATGGTGGCCAGTGCTCTACTCCAGCAGTAGACGCGATAGAGGCCGTGATTGATCGTCCCAGTTTGTCAAGTAAGTAGACCATCATGTCAATGCCTCTCTCTCTCTCTCTCTCTCTCTCTCTCTCTCTCTCTCTCTCTCTCTCTCTCTCTCTCTCTCTCTCTCAGACTTCACATATCTCCATTGTCTCTGTTCCCTTAGAGGTATTTTTAGCGATTGGACAGGGAGTGCATGTTTATTCAGATTGCACATCCTTCTTTTCCCTTCTATTTCTAAAAATCTCTTCAGCCTTCAGTCTAGCAAACCAATATATTTTTTTTTAATCTCATGCTGTGAGACTTGTTCGCTTACTTTAAAATGAATCTCTTTCATCACTCCCCTACCCCCCACCGCAGACCGCAGCCAGTCAGACCTCAACAAAGACAGAGCACAGCTGGCCGAGGGCGGCAGTGAGAGGTGCCCATCTCCAGAACTCTGTGAACATCAGGGCCTGCAGCAGCCAGAGATGGGATTGACTGCCGCTGTTACAGGAAAGATGTCAGCTGGAGGAGGAGAGGAGGATGAAGCTGAGAAGGAGGCCTAATGGACATCTAAATTCACACACACACACACACACACACACACACACACACACACACACACACACACACACACACACACACACACACACACACACACACACACACACACACACACACACACACACACTCATGCGCGCGCACACACACACACACTAAAGTAACAAAGACGTTTAAGATTAATAATGAGGATTTGAAGCTTGAAAGCACTATAACCTCAAATCATGTAGTTTTTTCTGGACCGAAGAGTAACAGAACTTTGAAAGGGCAAGTCATGATTCTGCCTTCTTGCATCGCGAGATAGATCTGTGGCTCTGCGCATCACAATTTCTTAATTCGAAACAATATTGTTACAGCCCTACTTTAAGTTTTATTTGAATACATAATTCATATTTCAATCACCATCAAAGAATGTTGTTTGTATTTATTTGTCTCATGTCAATCACCAAGATAGGAACATTCATCATGCAATCATATCCAGCTTTTTATTGTCCTTGTAAGGGTGCAAGCGGTACCCCGTGTACGGGTGAGGCCAGACTGGACAGTTGAGGGTGAAAGAGACAAACGTGTCCAAAAATACTTTTTCTTTTTTATGTTTTGAAAATAGTGCAGCTGCAAAATATTAAAAATGTGCCAAATACCAGCAAAAATAACCCAAAATAAGAAAAACAATAAATGTCCACACAGCATGAGGTACCACTACTGTATATGTCAACCTATTACACTAAGCTTGGACTAATCAGAAACGCCATACCATTTAAAAAAAAAAAACAGTAATCACCCCCCAAATAAAGTAGGCTATTTACAATGGCCATAACAGTAAAGAAATCAACGTGAACATAATAACAATGTTCAACCATCCACATAATCCCAACATAATCCCAAAAAGCTGCTACTGCTTTGGTCTAGCAGCAACATGCTATTTTGTTATTTTGATAGATACACTATACAGTAGAACTATGCAGATTTCACATCATCAGATCTCAATTCATCTTCAATGGAATTAACATTATGCTGGCCTCTCTTTGGTGCTCTGCCGCTTCTCATGAAATGCAAATGAAGTGCACACCGCAGTTTTGGCCTGAAAGTCATGACCTCATCTGGGGCCTGAAGGGGCACTGCTGCTCCAGTATCTCTTCTGTTACTGAACCTTGAAATTAGACCCCAAAAGACTTATTTCAAATTAATTGTATTCTGTGTGTGTGTGTGTGTGTGTGTGTGTGTGTGTGTGTGTGTGTGTGTGTGTGTGTGTGTGTGTGTGTGTGTGTGTGTGTGTGTGTGTGTGTGTGTGTGTGTGTGTGTGTGTGTGTGTGCGTGTGTGTGCATGTGAATGTGAATGTGAATGTGAATGTGTGGGTGTGCACGCTTGTGTGGTTGTGCTGTGTAACACTAAATATCCTCAATTTTATGCCCTAAAATTAATTTCTTTTACGTTTTGCTGACTGAAGGCTAAGGATTAGGTTTCCATGCGTGTGCGATCTTCCGGAGGAGTTCTGCACTCATCAAAGTGGGCACAATATGGAGTGGGGATGCGTGTTAGTGTAGTGCAGTGGTCACCAATTATTTTCCGCAAAGGGCCAAATTATGTAGGGCAAACGAGGCTAGGGAGGGTCAAACACATAGCACACATGGTAACACTTCATTTTAGCGTTACATCTATTAGCACTAATACATACAATATTAATGCCTGAATAAATAACTTGTAAGGCATGTACTAAGCAAAATAAAACATTTGTTAGCTATGTATCCGCGTTCGCAAACGTCTTGTTCATGAACAATAAGGGATTTATTACCAACATAACCTTAGTAAGGACCCCTAGTCCTAGATTTCTATTTATTAGTAAGCAGGTGCCAGAATACACTGTGTTTAAGCTCCTGGTACACTGTACACTGTACGCATTCAGACCGACTGAGAACCGTGCCGGTGCCCGTTCCCGCACCTAATCGCGAATCGGCCGTCGTGTTCACGCCACAGATTTTAACGTTTGCAAACCGGAAAATTGGTTCGCAATGCGAACCGCAAAATATGTTTTTCTAGTCACGTGCGGAAAAAGTTCAGAACCGGTATGAACACGGGCGGTTCGCAGATAAGCACTTTAGTGCCGAACGTAACTGGTGCGGGCACCAGCACCAGCTCCGTTCTGGTCGGCCTGAAAGCCCTATGTGTGAACAAATCCTTAACAGTGTGAAAACAGATGTGGAATATGTTTCCCTTTTCTAAAGTGAGGCATTGCTCAGCTCAAGTGACTTAGCACCCCCACGTTACCCAGGGGGGGGGCCCACTCTACCCAGGGACCCCCTTGAGCAGCAAAGTGTAAGATTGAAATGAATCTCAATTAGTCTGGCTAAACATTCCACTCTCTCTAACAATTTATAATTTAGTCAAGGTCACAGGAAACATTATATTGCAATGATTGAACGTAAACTTCTCAATGACGGTGGGGTGGTGAGATGTAATTTTTCAACGTACCACTCAGTTTTAATTGTAAAAAACCCTACAATAAATGCATAATATAACTAAGAGTAATAGTTTGGAAGCGAAACTAAGCTATTCCTTTGTGATAAATAAGTTAATGTTTGAGAAATTTAGCTCCAAGAAGTGCAGTGGATGATGGGTACGCAATCTACAGACACTACGTCCTTAGTCAGAAATGCCATGCATGGCCAATGCAGCAATGACAATATTTCAGTTGTTACGTACATAGCAATTTGTTTGGATAACAACTAAATTGCACGAGTGAGGGGAAGAGCTAAGGACGAAGGTAGGCTCAGAGCCGGGAAAGCTGACTGTAGATTGCTTACCCATTATGCACTGCACTTTTATATTGCTTTTAGTAGCCTATTTGCTTTCACATGGTTTTATATTAAAGGGTAAGTTTTGTATTTTGCATTTAGCTCATTGTCTGAATTTCCTGTCTTGTAGATGTATGTTATGTTATGTTATTGAAGTATGCTAACTATAGGCCTACTGAGTGCTCTAGTAGTAAGAAAAAAGTTCTGGTCATTATGCACGCCTTACCTCCAGTGGCACACTGTAATGGTCACTGAAAAGTTAGCAACCATATTACTACAATATTATGACATAACACAGGGCCTTTAGTAATGCACTATAGACTTGGTCATTGCCAATGTGGTAACAACAAATGCATAATGCTGTCTTAACCGGTTAATTGCTACTCTAGAACTGCACATCCAAACACATGGAATCCACATGGAATCCAGTGAAGTTCAAATAACTGTATGATGTCAAATTCGGTCACATGCAAGCATACTTTTAGGGAATGCAGGCTAGTATACGATAGGTTTTCATTATTTTACATTATTTTGTTGACAATTAAATTTCCATAATTCCAACTTGTCATGATATGGTTAGTTGAAGAGAGTATTGTTATAATTAACCTCAATATTCAATTACAGAGGTGCATACATCTGAGGTCAAGACACAATCCACATTGTTTTAAGGTCATAGGGCACGTTTTCCCCCACAGATTTATGTTGTAATGTTATGTATGTTATGTTTTCCATGTAGTTCCTGTGAGAACGTGTGTCACTGCAGGTTTATATTATGTGTTAAAGGATGCCAGCCTCAATGGTGATGGATAACCAGATGAGTTATTGTGTTACTTTTTGCACACATTTCTTTGTAGCGCGCTGGAGAAATGAACTGAATTAAACCCACAATGAGGGAGAGAGAGAGAGAGAGAGAGAGAGAGAGAGAGAGAGAGAGAGAGAGAGAGAGAGAGAGACTCTTTTGACTTTGAAGGCAGGGCTGGACTGGTAATCTGGCATACAGGGCATACAGCCCCCCCCCCCCCCCCCCCCCCCCCCCCCCCCCCCCCCCCCGTCCCCCCCTTAAAGATCAATCCACAATTTAGATGGGGCTGCCAATTGGTCCATCTTTGATGTAAACTACAATATAGTGGACTGAGCCAATCTTAATATAGGGCTGTGAGCAGAGCTGGTCTATGCCAAAAAAGCCCAGGCCTTTATTTGGTGACAGTCCAGCCCTGTTTGAAGAGCTACAGTGTCTTAAGTGTTTACATTAACAAATGTGGTCAGTCATTCAGTGTATTTGTTCATACGACGGCTGAGCGTACAGACAGGGGCGCCGACAGCTTTGGCTGGGCCCAGGACAAAGTCATCTGAGACGGCCCCCCAACCAATACATTGTATGCAATGAGGACCCTATTATGGGCCCCCAATCTCCCTTGGCCTGGGACAACTGACACTTTTGTCCCCCTTTTGTCGGCTTCCCTGCGTACAGGGTTAAGGCACGTGAATGCACTGTAGGAGTGTCCTGTGAGTATTTTGGAGCGAGCTTCAGGCCCATGGTGCAAAGGTTAGCTGTGGGTTTCTGCTACATAACCACACAGCTGCAGCAACATTGTGTAATCCGTTGCCAATGGCTCACAGAGGCAAACATCTTTCTGACAGGCTCTGCTCTCACCATGACAAAGCAGAATGAAGTGAGCTGATGTAGTGCCATTTCATAGCGTGTATAAATTTGTGAAGTAAGTTGGTGGACAGGTACTTGCACCTTATTTTGGCCTCAGCATCCAGTGCAGTGTCCCCAAACTGCTTTGGTTATCTAAATTAGTCCCTTGTTTACATCATTTAGGTTTTTATCAATACGTAGTGTTAAACCAGCTAAACCGGATAAACCAACCAACCAGATAAACCAGCATTGATTAGCATTGAGAACACAGAGCACTAGTCTACCACTTGTAGTCTTCCCCTCTGAGACCAAATCAACAGTGTGTGTGTGCTCAACTTCTCCTTTAATCAGTCACCCTTTATGGGCGTTGATGTTCTCCTATTCCCCTGAGGGACAAGAGCGGAACCAGTGAGGGGCCAGGGCTGAGCTGAATAGAGGCGTAACTCGTCAAAAAAAGAGAGAGGAAAACATGAAACACATGCAACAGCTTGGGCCCTTCCCACTACACAACTC
Organism: Engraulis encrasicolus; assembly: GCF_034702125.1. Taxonomy (NCBI): domain Eukaryota; kingdom Metazoa; phylum Chordata; class Actinopteri; order Clupeiformes; family Engraulidae; genus Engraulis; species Engraulis encrasicolus. The sequence goes on along the minus strand of NC_085864.1, from coordinate 16,825,267 downwards.
AAGAGAGATGACAAATCAAAAACTTCTGTAATAACAAAGCGGTATCCAAAAAAAACCTTTTATTTTGCGCCTGGAGGTCCCTGGGGACAGACTCTGAAATCACCATCGGGGCAGACGAGGAGAACACCATGCCGGAAACTGATCACAAGGCTGAGGGGTCCTCATCACCGGAGAAGGCTGCTTCTTCCCGGCTGTTCTGCTGTACCTCAGTGAGGCGATGGATCCCTCTGGCCCTCAGGGAGGAGATCTATCATATCATGCAGTTGGTCGGACCCCTGGTAAGACATGGCCCTGAGCTCTGCACTCATGTGGAAAATGATGTTTCTGTAAGAGTGCTGCTCTCCTTCTGAGGGGTGCAGCTTCAACTGCGGCCTCATCATCCTTTTCAAGCACACCAAGCCAAACTTAAACCTTTTGTTTTTATCAATTTTGGAACTGCCTCTCAATTTTGGAACTGCCTCTAAACCAGGTTTCTTTATCAAACCATTTTTATTACAGAATTGCATTGTCCTAATTTAAGGAGAGCACAGAGAATTCCTTCATGGAAAAAAAACAGCATTGTAACAGCCTATTTTGAAGGCAAAATCACGGTCTGCAAAATTCAGTATTTGCAGTGTTAATATGTCGAAATTGCAGCATTCATTGCCTAAAAATGGCAATAATACAAAACAGTTTTGAATTGCTGTAATACCGCAGAAAAGATCAGTGTTCACATCACAGTAATACACTGCTTTTGTGTGAGAATATTACTGTGCATTCTTTCTTTCATTGCTTCCAACAGCTTGTGTGCCGCACCCTCAATTACCTGCTGCCTGTGGTCGTGACGATGTTTGTGGGTCGTCTTGGGACCAGCGCACTGGCAGGTTACGCCATGGCCTGTGCTGTAAGCCTATCATTGCCTTTGTTTTTTAAATTACAAACTATGCTCTGGTGGATTTTTGGTAACATAAGCCATTCACAGAGTTTCTTCTTATGGTTGCTCTACAGATTTATAATATGACGGGTGCAGCAACAGGGATTGGATTATGTTTTGCCTGTGACACACTCATTGCTCAGGTGAGATTTGCTGCTGCATACTTCAGTTTTTTTTTAGCCTGAATGTAGCCTGATTGGAACCTTGATGAAATCATGATAAAATTAAATGCTTACAGCTCCAGGCTTTTTTATTAGAATAGCATGAAAAAGTTGATTTATTTCCATAATTCCATCAATAATGTTAAACTGTCATGGATTGTAGATTTATGGCCCAGTTTTTTAACTGTTCCAATCACTAATTTTTTTTTCAATATACCCGAAGATTTCCATGCCACATTTTGGTGTTAACTCACCAGTTTAATTCTAACTCAACAGAAATTAAACCTCATTCATTTTCAATGGGGTTTCATTTCTGGTGATTTAGAATTAAACTGGTGAGTTAACACCAAAACGTGGCATGGAAATCTTCGGGTATATTGAAGAGGGAAGTGTGGGGCACCAGGTCAACAAACAAGAACAGCTGACAGCAAAGCATCAAGGATATCTGGGCTTCCATAACTCCCATGCACTGTTTTTGCCATTGACTTCAATGTTAAACGCATCATGGCCGTTATTAAGACAGAGAGAGTCCTAACCAAGTATTGAACATTGCATGTTATGTAGAAAGTACCAAATTTCAACTGATTTAATGTGACCCAATTTTGATGACGAAAAATGTGATTTTATTACTATATTCTAATGCTGTGAATTCCCCAATTCATGGTTTTTTTGAGCTGGAAGGCCAACGTATATAAAAAGAAAAAAATGAATGACTGGAATAGTTAAGAAACTGGGCCATGAATCTACAATCCATGACAGTTTAACATTATTGATGAAATTATGGAAATAAATCAACTTTTTCATGCTATTCTAATAAAAAGGCCTGGAGCTGTATATGACTTATTATGAGATATGCAATATGTCACCATCATACCATATCATATGAGGGCATATAACTTCATATCTTTAAAGAAAAGATTGTGGTGTGGTAAAAGATCATTTGCCCTCGTCCATTAACTTACAGTAAGATAAAATTGTGTATATATGATGAAGATGCTATGATGTAACACTTTGTCAGCATTCGTCTACATAAGGGTGTCATGTAACTGAATGAGACGGCACGTCAGGAATAGGTTACAAGATATATTATTGATGTTTATGACTTAGAAGAGGGATGTCAAACTCTAGCCTGGGCGAAAGCGACTGTTGACTCCGTCAAACAGTCTGGCAAAAGCCAAGAGGAATCCGTCTCCGTGGAAGGTGGCACTTAAAATTGAAAAAAGGAATGTCATAACACCCAAACAATTTGCCATTCCAGACGACACATTGTGACACCAGTCATAAACCTCAATAATGTGTCATAAATATTCCTGACATGCGTCATGTCATTATGTCAATCTTATGACAGCGTGGGTGTGTGTGTGTGTGTGTGTGCACAAGTTCCCCATGTGTCTGTGCTTTATCTGCCTGTGCCTGTGCTCAGACGTTTGGTGCAAGAAACCTGCAGCGTGTGGGGGTGATCCTGCAGAAGGGCATCATCATCCTGTTGATCCACACTCTGCTCTGCTGGGCGCTGCTGGTCAACACAAGGGCCATCCTGCTAGTGCTGGGACAGGAGCCCGAGGTGGCCAGGTAACGAACAATGGACATTGATATCAGTAAACTAGGCTTACACTGTTGCCCTTGCCCTTCAGGTGTATATCCCAAAACCTCCCAGACCTCGGGTTAGTATATAAGGCTACTGCCATGACATGTCCTTTTGAGGCCTCCAAAAATGTACTTAGTTGATTGAGTCAAAACATAGTCCTTGAAGGCTCACGTCCAAGTCAAGACCGGGACCTTGAAGGCCTGCGTCCGAGTCAAGACCAAGTCCTTGAAGGGTTGAGTCTGAGTCAAGACCGAGCACTGATTTTCAGATACAGTAGAGTCTTTTAGGAGTCAAGACCAAGTCATGACAAAGGCCATGGTGGTTTTACCGAAAATCCTTGCACAGGATTGGAGACTTGCTTGACTTCTTACAGATTCAAAAATACGGGTGTAATTGCAGAATCAAAGTTAAAGAGTGGGTCCATGTGAGCCAACATTGTTGAAGCTGTCATATTTCACTACTTTTTTAAAATCCTTCTCCACTACGTTTAAACTTTGACTGCTCTATGTTTAAACTTTGACTTCATCACTTTTCTGAAAATCCTGATTGGTCTGCCACCTGGGAGTTAGGGAGCTGGGCCAGGGAAGCCGACAGGTGAGGACAAAGGGATCACTTGTCCCGGGCCCAGGGAGAGAGGGGCCCCAAATGTAATCCTCATTACATTGTATGGCTTTGGGGCCCTTTCATATGTCTTTGTCCCGGGCATGACCAAAGCTGTCAGTGGCCCTGGCTGGGCGAATACAGAATCCACAAATCCACTTAGCTCACAAAGTTTAGTGGAAACAAACAAATCTTGCAAGAGCCCGGTTATGAAAAGTTATGACTTTGACATGAAATACTGTATCTGCAATGGTTGATATGGTGGATACGTTGGCGGTTGGGGCAAAACCATAACATTCCTGATGCCCCATGTTTTGGAGCTATAAAGAACACATTTTGGTTCAAAAAAACATGTTTGAAGTATTTTGGAGGGTTGTATGCTGTGTCCCTACAGTGATCTAATGCTTAAGTAATTTCTGTGAGTGACAGTTTTTCCCTCTTGCAGGATAGCTGAGATATATGTGATGGCATACCTGCCTGCTCTTCCGGTGAGTCAATAAAAACAAATAATACATCAAATTGCATTTTACTCTATCTCACCATCAGTTAATTGTTTTTCATTGGTGTGTTCTAATCTCTACTTTGCAGGCTTTGTTTATGCACCAATTGCTGACCTCCTATCTACAAAACCAGGTGTGCAGCAATCCCATCCTTGCATTTTTATGTTTTATTTTTAATTAATCGTACAATGTGCCACACTAAAGGAAATGTGGATTGTGATCCTTTTCGTTATCTCTCGCTCTCTCTCTCTCTCTCTCTCTCTCTGTGTAGGGAATTATTCCTCCAATGGTGTATTCCGCAATAATGTCCAACGTTGCAAGTGTGTTGACCAACTATGCCCTGGTGTCCTGGTTGGACCTTGGAATCATGTAAGGTTGCTCCTTTTTCTTAAGCTCTCATGATAAGGATTATGTACTTAATTCTATTGGTAATTCTACACTACACTATTTCAGTGAGCAGTCAGCTTTTGGCAAAATTCCTGCCCACTCTTTGCTATCTCCCACACCACCTCTGTTATAACCTTATTGTCCCCAAACCTCTGACGACCAAGCCTTAATCTGTTAAGTAGTTAAGTCTTTCCAGCAAAGGGTGAATAGGCCCGCTGGTGGGCCCATCTGCACAAAGAGGCTACGAACAAGCACTGAATGTCCTATGAGATGTTTATACGTTATATTTCGTGTATATTGTAGAGGTTCTGCCGCAGCCAACTCCCTCTCCATCATTTACAACCTGCTGTTCCTGTTCCTCTACATCTGGCTGAGGAAACTGCATGTCAACACCTGGGGAGGTGAGAACAAGCTGAGCGGACACCGAGGGCTCGTCCTGTTCAAAGCCAACTTCATTTTCATTACATTACATTACATTCATTGAGAGTATAATGTCTATACACTCAGTGATTACATTACATTACATTCATTGAGAGTATAATATCGAAAAGAAAGTGAAAGCCCATTGGGAAACTCTAACTCCCATTGTCATTGTGACACAGCACTCCACAGCACACAAGTGAACACTGCACACAACGAAACTGCATTTATGCCTCACCCGTGCAAGGGGGCAGCCCTCAATGGCGCCCCTGGGGAGCAGTGCGGCGGGACGGTACCATGCTCAGGGTACCTCTGTCATGGAGGAGGATGGGGGAGAGCACTGGTTGATTACTCCCCCCACCAACCTGGCGGGTCGGGAGTCAAACCGGCAACCTTTGGGCTACAAGTCTGCCGCCCTAACCGCTTGCCCATGACTGCCCTAGTCTATATACTCTCAATGATTACATTACATTATATTCCATTCCATTCCATTATAATATATTGCACTTAGCAGACACTTCAAAACAGCTAGAGTTGCAGATTTTAGGTACAGGCTCTCGTTACAGTCCTTGGAGCAATGTGAGAGTTACTGTATGTGCCTTGCTCTGCCAGCAACAGAAACGGTTAAGCTGTTGTCTGACGGGTTGACTGAATACACTATCAGTTCTGAAGGTAACTAGAGCAGGGGTTCTCAAACTTAACCATGGCAAGGTCCCTATACTGGTATATTCCAGCCAAGGCCCCCCTTACATGGGTCATGCCACACTATTTTCTCAGTGCATCCCCCTTCACAAACCTAGTCTAGATCTGTCAGTCAGTGTCCCACTTTAATTTTGGTGTACATTACTTATTCAATGTATTAAAATATTTATTTTGTTTTGCTATGCTTTTTCCTGAAAACCTGCCGGGATCCCCTATCACTGAGAGTATCCTTGGTGGTGATACTAATTACTCATTTTAACTTTTATCCCATGCCCCAGGCTGGAGCACGGACAGTCTGCAAGAGTGGGGCTCCTTCATGAAGCTGGCCATCCCCAGTCTCTTCATGTGCTGTCTGGAGTGGTGGGTCTACGAAATCGGAGGATTTCTAGCAGGTTCGACACACCAAATGTTTTAAATGATCCCTTTCTTGGTTATGTTAAACAGTCATATTTATTTTTAGTTTGGTCCATCTACATACAGTGTAAGGGCACGCGAAAAGGCACGCGAAGATACAGTATACTATATAGCAGCCTACTATCCTCTTCATTTACATGCTTTCCTGATGTTTCCTAAAATTTGTATACTGCTGCCTATATTCTACATCAGTCAATCATCAAACTTTTGAAAAATCACAAAGAAGTTGCACGTTCTAGACTGAAGCCCAGCTGAGCAGACTAACTTGATTTCTTTCTTCATTTGCAGGCATGCTAAGTGAGCTGGACTTAGCTGCTCAGCACGTGGTCATTATGTTGGCCTACATTAACTACATGGTATGCAACCTGCACTAGAACAACAATACATCACCCATTGGTCCGCCTCTTGAAATTAGATTTGTCATTGACAAGTCAGACATTGATGGATAAAGTGCAAAAGCATAACCGCAGAGGAGATGAGATGTAAATGTCTCATACCGTTAGAAGGCCTTATGTCATTGTGATAACATCTATTTAGGCACAAGATTACGATAATCTGCATTAATGCTAAACCATCAAATGTTGCTACATAGTGTATTCATCATCATCATCATCATCATCATCATCAAAAAAAAAATGTCACGATAATCTGACTTGTGGTCATGACAATGCTTTTGCCCTGTAGCCATTCAAGGCCCAAGTGTAGAGATGAATAGTGATAAACTTAATACATTTTAAAAGTTAAAATTAGACATGAAGAGTTCAGATGCAAGACCCCCTAAATGCCTTTTCAGAAAATAATCTTAATTCATTTTTATTTAATACAAAGCTATCAAAATTGCATATTTGTTTATTTTATTTATGTAATATAACTATTTATATGTATTATCAAGTACATGAATGTAAACCAAACCAACAACGGGGTTCTCTAAAAATATAGAAGTGCAGGTCTTCAGAAATGGAGTTAGAGGGGTTTGCATCTGAACTCTTCACATGCAAATTGGCAATACGGAATGAGAAAGTATGTAACCACATATACAGTAACATTAGTCAAGTACTTTCACTGTATTTTAGAAATGTGAAATAAAGTGTTGCCCTTACTTCTATTTGCATGGGTTTAAAGATCCCTTTAGGTGCTCAGGGAGCTGCCTGCATTCGTGTAGGGAATGCGCTGGGTGCAGGAGACACTGCAGGGGCCATCCTGACCACCAAAGTGGTTCTGATTGCCACAGGTAGGTTATTACAGTTCATTTTCAGGTTTATTTCATTCCATTAAAACTATTTTTAATGGTATGAACTAATTATTTCATTGTATATTTTGTACAGTTGAAACATAAAGGTTGCCATTTCATGAATTGTACCATAGTTAGCCTTAGGCTACTTTACATCTAGGCAGGACAGACATGCCTTAACACAGGGGTGCCAAACTCAAATTGACCGTGGGCCAAAATCAAAATCTGGAACGAAGTCTCGGGCCGAACTCAATATTATTATTTTTTAAATGACTAAAATTGTGCATATGCACTTCATACTTCTGTAGTTAAATTTTACAAACACTCTTTCCCATCATATATGGTAGTTCAAATGTGTCTGCACATCATGTGACACACCAAATTTCATGTTCAAGTCTTGTTAGGCTATACATTAATGATGTATGTGGGTCAACCGTAATTAAGATTTGAAATGATCTCGCAGGTCGAATAAAATGGCTCCGCAGGCCAGAATTGGCCCCTGGGCCTGAGTTTGACATTCCTGCCTTAACTTAAAGTTATATCCTGACTTTGATGAATACACAGGCCTAAATAGTTGTATACAGTATATGTGTAAAGTAAAAGTAGAAGTACTGTTACTCGGCTGTATGATATTACATATTTCCAACTATTGGTTACACACTTTGCATGATGGCGGCATCATATGCATAACATGACAGTGTCATAACAGTGTCAAAAGAGTGTCATGCCCCAGTCATGGACGAGTCTTGATGACAACAAGAAATGAACAATAAAAACTAAAATGTTTATGACATTGACATAATGTTTATGACACGTCCATGACTGTGCTTACAACACTGTTATGACACTGTCGTTTCACATCTATGACGCCGGCATCAAGTAAAGTGTTACCAAACTGCGTCATAACTCGTAGTCTCGCATGCACAGCAGTGATTCTACTTCTACTGTATAGGCTATATCTGGTTGTATAGCAGTAATAATGCAGTACTTTCGTTAGTAATTGTGATACTATTATAAAGTGGTGTGCATTGGCACTGCCCTCACGATTCGATTCGATTACGATTCGGGAGGCAGCGATTCGATTTGATTCGATTCGATTCGATTCTACGATGCATTGCAATGCATTACATTTCTACTGAGAGCAAAGCAAATTTTTCCTTCAGTCATGATGTTGCAATACAAGCAGTCAGATACTGAACAGCATTTTATTGTCCGTTTGCTGTATCAGTCTTACAGTTTTCAATACTTTGAAGTGCTTTTATTTAATTTAACATTAATTTGCTCCAGAAATATCCACAAAAAATTGAAACTTGAAAAAATATGCCGCATCGATTATTGCACTTGCTGCATTGAATTTAATTGCCCTGCCCCGCATTGCGATGCATTGCTGAATCGATTATTGTTGACACCACTACTATTATACTGTGCTTAGTAGTTGTAACAGTACTTTAGTTGTTGTAGTTGTGACTGATTTCTTTTTACTTTACTCCACAGCTGTGTTGGCTGTTATTCAGTGTATTGTCCTTGGCGCCACAAAAGATTTTATTGGATACATTTTTACAGATGATGTGTAAGTATAAGTTTGAGGTTTCATCTCATTTCATAATAATTTATAGGCCTACAATAAAAAACACATACAGTACAATCAAATAAACACAATATAATATTTGTGTAAGACAAAGAAATGTAAAATGTTGGTTTGGGTTTTGAGGTTATAGCTGATCCATTGAACTGTTTTCAATTGCAGCACCATTGCAGCAGTAGTTTCAAAGCTCTTTGATGTCTACGCTGTTATGCAGTTTTTTACTTCACTAACGGTAAATAACAAAATGAAAAAGTGCATGCGCACACATACACACACACACACACACACACACACAGACACACTAATTGCATTGGCATCCATTCAGCACGCTTAGACCAAATATATGAAGGAACACCTGTCAGTAAAGTTGTCACACTTTTTTTTTTAGAAGTTTTATCAGTAACTAACTACACAATGGCAAAGGAAAACACAGTGCCTTCACCAGAAACACCCCGTGTTTGGCTTTCATCACTTGTATAACATTACCAGGGGTGTATACTAAGTCATAAACCTGACAAAGTTAACCCACAGGAAGTGGTAAACCTGATAATAAATAGCTCACAAGTGTAAATGAGCAAGCCAGACTCTTCTATTAGATGATTTACAACTACCTCAAGGTTAACATGACCTGGTTTACTACGTAGTCAGGTTCATGGAATACTCCACCATAGGCCCACACACATAACCTCACATTTTGTTAGAATATATTTGTGGCTCTACTGTGGCGCTAATGGTAGGGCACTCGTCTGCTATGCGGCTGAGCAGGGCTTGATTCCGGCCCGGGTCCTTTGCCGACCCTACCCAGTCTCTCTCCCCGTCTCCACTCGCTTCCTCCTTCACTGTCCTATCACACAAAATAAAGTCAAAAAGACAAAAAAAGAAAAGAAAAGGGTATTTGTTGTATCAATCTTCTATTTCCTTTTCCAGTGTGTCAGCATGGGCATCCTCCTAGGTATGGGCCAACAGAAGGTAGCTGCTGTGGCCCACTTTGTGTCGTACTACATCGTTGGCCTTCCGGTCCTCATCGCATTGATGTTCGCTGCTAAACTAGATGTTCTTGGTAAGATGAACGAGCACTATGTTTTACTGACAAAAGTATGCCAATATAATATTAATAATCTATATTAGTGGTGCATTTTATTCTTCTTTTGCAGCATTTTTGCTAATTGTACCTTAAAATTCACGTGGGTGTTTATTAGTGGAGTACATTGGCACTTCCCTCACGATTCAATTTGATTACGATTCGGGAGGTAGCGATTCGATTCGATTCAATTCAATTTTACGATGCATTGCAATGCATTACATTTCTACTGAAAGCAAAGCAAATGTTGCATCAGTCATGATGAGGCAATACAAGTAGTTAGATACTGAGCAACAATTTATTGGCTGCTTGCTGTATTATTCTATCAGTTTTCGATGCTTTGAAGTGCTTTTATTTAATTTAACATTGATTTGCTAGTGAAATATCCACGGAAGTAATTGAAACGTAAAAAAATTGCCGCATCGATTCTGGAACTTGGCGCATTGAATTGAATCATCCATGCCCCGCATTGCATTGCATCGCCGAATCGATTATTGTTGACACCACTAGTGTTTATAATGAATGTCTGAATTGTAACAAACCTATTCACCATGGAGTGCAGTGGTATCCCCATTTTACCAAGTGATAGTTTATTCTATGGTCCAAGTTACAGCATCCATATCACAAATTCCACTGTAACAAAATTTGTAATAATTATACGATTATTATTTAGGCTACTTAATTATGTATTATTATTTAGCATAAGTTAGGCATGTCCATTACCAGTTCATAACATTATATGCTACTTAGGGACGCACCGATACTTGCTCATTATACTCATATTCGTACTTGTGAAACACTTGCCAATACCTGAGGCAACAATACTGCTTTTACACAAAATCATGCAACATCTCGTAACTTTCTGTTGGCTTGAAAGCAGCGTGGGGAAAAAAGCACCACCTCATAGTACATTTCATGACAATTAAATCCACATGGAAATGGACAATAAACCAAAATTCAGAGATGAAAAAACTAGGCTATGCATTTACTTTCATTGTATGTGGGGGGGGTATCGGTATCGATTACAGAAATGAATGTACTCGTACTTGTGTCGTATCGTGGTATTGTGCATTCCTAGTGCTACTGCATTTACATACACTTATGAAGTACCTGAGATGTAAAGCGTTTCTCTTTCTCTTGTATCATTTATGTTTGTGGCACTGTTTCTTTCACAAAGGCTTTTGGCTTGGGCTGTTCATTGCAACAGTAATGCTGACAGTCATCTGCATTGTAGTCCTCTTTAAGCTGGACTGGAAGAAAATGACCAAAGAGGTAGGAATGGCATTTCAAGCATTTAATTTTTTGGGCGTTATCTAATTTCTTTCTTTTTTTAAAACTTTTGTCAATTCATGCAGAGTCTATTATAATCTAATTGTCGCCAAAATGAAAATGACCATATGTAAATCCGTTACTTAACCCGTTAAGACACAGTGTTATAATAAATTTGCTGTTACCAGAATGGCAATTACCAAGTTATAGTGCAAATCCAGTTTTTAGTGTCCCACCACACATTCTGAATGGATTAAATCCTGCAATCCATTCCTTATTTTTTGTTCTTTCATCATCACATTCAGCAATGAATTATATGGTGGTGGAACAGCGTGCATCATGGCCCATGGGGCTATGACTTTTGCTACTGTCCTAGCAATGTTATGATACAGTTACACTTTGGCTCAGCAAATAGTGAACAGAATTGCTGGCCATACCATCTGCATGAAAGTGCAATAATACGGTACCTTGGTTTACAGGCAGTAGAACGAGCGGGCAAAACAGTATGTTTGGAATTAATGACGTCCTTATCAGAGCCTGAACCCGATCTTCTGACTTCAGGAAGCAAGCGTGTGGTAAGTAGGCCTCTATTTCCGAATGTCCCATAGTCTGACAAGAAATACCATGCCTTTACTCAAGGATCAAGTGCTGTTGATTCACTGTAGTACCACTAAAGTAAATCACCTACAGTTTGAATAATATAGAAATATCTGCCAAATTGTGTAGTTAATTATGTTGCACGTTGTTATGGTGGTTCATATTTCATATAAGTCAACTATCAGCCAGGAGGGACATTTTTCATTTGGAGAGGTGAACAAGATGATATAGTTTTCACATAGTTGCCATTTGAAGAGCAAAAGTGGCCGATTATTAATGATGGGCGATTACTCTAAAGGTGATGATATCCAGGGCAATTTTTAAAGCAATGTTTCTGGGCAACGATATGAGAAGAGATGTTGTTTGAACTGTTTATCTCTACAACACAGGCCCGTCGCTAGGTTTGAGAGGCAGGGGTGGCTGAGCCCTAGAGGAAGAAAATGTGCGCGCATTGCGCACGTCCAATTTTTTTCAGTGCACCTGCTAACGTTTTGTTTATGAATTAATTATTTTAAGAGCAAAGAAATCCCACACACTGTCCATTCCTCCAACAAACTTTAATACGTTTTGGTCACGCAACCTTCTACAGGTAAATGACCGAAACGTTGTATTACAGTTTGTTGGTGGAATGGACAGTGTGCAGGATTTCTTTACACTTGAATGACAACCCCCCCTGGGATAATATCCTATGCACCTGCCCAACTACAGAGGTGTGCAAAAGCGTTTTCTTGAACAATTAAACACTAGTTTAAACACTAGTTACAGTGGATTTAAGTAAGCTAAACAGAACATTTAAAAATGTTTAAACTGATGAATATTAGGTACGGAAGTTAAAATGATTAGATTACTATGCCGAGAGCATAATTTATACAAGGACTAAAAAGTGTAGGCTGCTATCACTTTAAGGAGTTACTAACTGCGTCTCCAGGAGGAGCAGTGGTCAGGAAGCGATTCATTCAAACAGGTTCATTACTTGGAAAACTCAGACATGACATTAGGTCATTTTTATTCCATAGCTATTTTAATCAGTTCACGTGTGTTTTCAAACAGTTAAGACAAATATTATGACATATATATATATATATATATATATATATATATATATATATATATATATATATATATATATATTTTTTTTTTTTTTTTGCTAAATCATAATAGGGTGGCTAATACTAATGTAAGGATGGCTAAAGCCACCCTAAAATAGGGATAAGAACATCCGTACATCCTACAACCGTTTCATCAAAAGAACTTGGAACAGCAGCTGACAACATTTCTTATTCATTCCATCAGAAAATCAGGTGCCAATCATGATGTTGTCTGGCAACATTGTTCAAAAAAATGTGAATTTTGTGTTTCTTTTTGTGTATCCTTATCTGAATAATTGTTTTACGCCATCTCCAGGTTCAGGCTGAAAACGGTCATGGGTCATTGGTCTATCAGGAGTTGGAGGGACTGAAGGCACCCGTCTCAGAAAGCCAGCATCATCAGCCGGCAGCTCTGCTCTCCTCCTCCCAACTGCTCCTGAGGAGAGGACTCACCACTCTGGCTGCCCTCCTCATCCTCGCAGTGGGAATCAGCGTTCACCTCCTCATGCCCCTTCCAGAGTCGTCATGGAGCTCAGTTGGCAACGCCACCATGGAGGATGGAAACTGGACCACCACAGCCTCACCACTGGAACAGAGTACTGTCATTTCTCTAACTGAACTACTGTAGACATGAGAAGAACACAGTTGGTTTGACCAAATAGGCAGATTAGCCAACTGCCTAGGGCCCATGGATGTGTCATTATGTCAATCTCAAACATTTTATGATATTAGTGTAAGTTTTAATTTACGGTAAATACAGCCTCAAAAATGTTTACTTTTCATAAAACGTTCAAGACATTGACATAATGCTTATGACTTGTTCAGGGGTGGATTAAGAAATTATGGGCCCCTGGGCCAGACACTGTCTTGGCCCCCCATACCCCCCAAAAAAACGCACCTTGACCCTGCTAATCAGACATAAGAAAACTACACACAGTGCTCACAGCTAGCAGGTAATTGGACATACGATCCCCCCTGTGCTATAGAGTTGGGATGCTAGTATAAAACTATATACGTGTTTAGTGTGTGTGCAGAGGCACAGCAACACCCCTGCTGTTGGTGGGTAGACATTTTGTGTAGGGGGGTGTTGGGTACCTCCCCCAGGACATTTTGTATTTTTTAGATGCGATTTCCTGCATTCTAATCAATTTCAGGGCAAGGAATGGCAAATCCCATCTGGCCACGCATTTGATGCTATGCTGAGATAACTATCCATCAGTCATTATGACTGAAAGCCCAAAAGCACAACTTTAAATGCTGAATCCACCAAACAGTAGGTAGGCCTACACACAAGTTATTTTTGTAGAACCACAATCAATGGTAGCAACTCATGAACTCAAATAAATGGAAAGATAATTATTGCAAAGGTGGTTTTGAAGGCTGGATTGGGTCGTGGCCATGGGGCCAGATTAGCCTGGCCTCTTAGCCCTTTGGGCCCCTCACACTTGGACCTGACTTGGCCTGTGGGACTATACCAGTTCATTGTACACTATATTGGCTGGCACATGAAGCATCTTGGAAAGGTTATTATTGCAAAGGCAGTTTTGAAGACCGGTTTGGGTCGTGGCTGAGGGGCCATGTTGGCCTGGCCCACTGTGGGTCGAGGCCATGGGGCCAAGTTGGCCTGGCCACTTGGGGCCTTGGCCCTTTGGCCCCCTGGACCTGGCTTGGCCTAGGGACTATATCAGGACATTGTACACTATATTGGCTGGCACGTGAAGCAACTTGGAAAGATAAGTATTGCAAATGTGGTTTTGAAGGCCAATTTGGGTCGTGGCCGTGGGGCAAAGTTGACCTGGCCCCCTGGGCCTGGGCCCGGTAGGCCCGCTCATTAATCCAGCCCTGGACTTGTCCATGGCGGTGTCATGTGTATGTACTGTATGATGCTGTCGTCAAGTAAAGTGTTGATGAAAACATTGATTTAAACTAAAAAATGAGACCAGAGATTTGGGCCAGAATCACCCTGAAAATTGTTTCTGATGAACACTGAGCAAAGTCTCGTGCTTCCTTCTACACCTGTTCATAGTAAATGTAATGGTCGTTTTGAAAAATATCCTGGAGTTGGTTCTATGCTTTGCTTTTCATAGCGAGCAACGAGAAATGCCAACCACCAGGATGGTAGAGAAACAGTATGTATATTCTTTGGACAGTAATTTTCCGTCGTAAAACATTTTGTATTTAATATTTGTATTTAAAAACATATTTGATCATCTGCATAGACGTTACCAATATTGTACATATTGCTTGATTTCAGATGAACTTTCTTAACAAAGACATACAGTTAAACTCTCTATCTAATGACACTTGGGATAGAAAAAATGGTTTGATCTTAAAGTTTTTTTTATTTTATTATGAAAACCTTTATAGTAAAAATTAATTTACAATAAAAATAAATATTTTCTGTTCATTCATTTATACCACATATTATCCTGAGATTCAATTTTTGTACTTATTTTGCAAACTTGTGATTGTCAAATACTGTGTGAAACACTGGTTGTACATATAACTGACACGGTAAAGCTAAAACAAAAGCATAGCATCTCAGCTCAGTCTGCAGTCCAGAATCCAAAAAGTTCATTATCCTCCAATTCTGGAGTGAAGCCAAGGCCCCCAAAAACAGATCACACCGATGGATTATCTCCAGGAGCATAGCAGCAAATTGTGGGCATTATGTACAATCAGCTCCAATGGACACAACCCCCCCCCACCACACCGCCACACCACCACAAAAGCTTTGTATTCTTCGCTTGACAGAGCTGACTCTTACATGCCAGCTCTGGGATACAGAACACGAGCAATGACTCCCAGCGAAAAGATGGAGAGGGTGACCCCTACTGCCAGTCCTCGGCGTAGCACCAGCTGCCGCTTGGTAAGGGGTGTCCCTACAGTGGTGACAGCTACGGTGTTAGCAGCGTCAAACAGGACATGAGTATCATCATTGTCATTGTCATCGTCATCTGTGTCATCTGCCTCTTCGTCCGCAGAGCCAGGGACATCCTGCAGCTCCAGAAGGGGCTCTGTTGAGGGGTTGCAGATGGTGAAGCAAAAGAAAAGAAAAGAAAATAATAGAATGGAATAGAAATAAGAAAAGAAAATGTTAGAAAGATTAGGCTACCTTTAATGCATGTGCTTAATGCTCCTAGTGCACAAGGAAACGAGTGGACGACGTTTAACACCGTTACATCAGTTATACAGTTCAGTTAAGTTTTCACTCCTTACCTGCCTCCGTGCGATTGCCCTGTACCCCAGCTCTCTCCAAAGCCTGGGAACAGAAAAACACCAGAATAAGCTTACTAGCAAAGACTTCTTATTCTAAATAAATTCCATATCCTGAATCATATTGTACAAAAATAAGTACAGCAAGTTAACAAAGCAAAGTATCGACATACACAACTGCTTGAATTTGCTGTGCAGTGATATGCAGAGAGATGAGTCCAGACAATACACTGGCAAGCACAGACATCATTAACCCACAGTGGTCTAAAGTCCCTGTGTTTGTGATGGGATTGTTATCATGGATAAACTGTCGTTAAAAAAGTTAAAAAAAAAAAAAAAAAAGCCTGCCATCTAGCCATCATCAGAAGGTCTGTGCCTGCCCATAACACAGTAGTATCACAACCAATCAGCGCGATGAAGATGACGTGTCAGATATACTTCACAGCGTTTAAATATTTCAACGAAGTTCACTCCCTCCCTCCACTAAATATGTCTTAGTTCGGCAGCAGTTCCAGAGCCACGTAGCAGTCTGTACAAATGAAATTAGTACGATGGGATAGTAAACCCAGGCTATGTCCACTTGCTTCTGAAATGCTGGGACATTCTCACCTCCTCTGTGGCTTTCTTCCAGTCCAGTTTGATGAGGTATGTCATGAAGAGCAAACCCTGCACAACGACACAGGCGGACACGCCTATCCAGAAACCTAAAGGGACGAGAGGAAAGAGACATCACATCACACAATATCCTCAGAAGGGGACAGCACCCAGCTGTTAGTTCACTGGGTAGTGCATACATCAAAGGGGCTATATTAAATGCCAGTGTCTCCTACCTAGAACACCAAGCTTTGCAGCAAACATAAGTGACAGTCCGATGGGGAAAGCGAGACCATAGTAGCCCAGGGCACTGATGAGCGCCCCCATCTTCTGCTTCCCCATGCCTCTCAGGATACTGCCCGCTGCCGCCTGGGAACACAGTTCACAAGATATCAAGAACCGATGCAGATAGCTCTCCCCCATCCTCCTCCATGACTGAGGTACCCTGAGCATGGTACCGTCCCACCGCACTGCTCCCCATGGGGCGCCACTGAGGGCTGCCCCCCTGCACGGGTGAGGCATAAATGCAATTTCGTTGTGTGCAGTGTGCAGTGTTCACTTGTGTGCTGTGGAGTGCTGTGTCACAATGACAATGGGAGTTGGAGTTTCCCAATGGGCTTTCACTTCCACTTTTTCAGATTATTACACAGTAATATGTGCAGTGTTATATGTAGGGTAAAGTAGGGTAGAGTAGGACTGCAAATAACAACCGATATATATTGATGCATCGATCCTACGGCTGGCGATTGAATCGAAACGTATCGTGAGGCATTCTTAGGCATCCAAAATAATCGAATCGGTGGCCCCTGCCCAATGCCCTAGCTCGATCCCATAACATGATAGAAGTGGAAAAGTAATTGGAAAAAAATCGAATTGAATCGTATCGTATCATATCGTATTGTGGGGCATTCTTAAGTATTGAAAATAATCAAAACGTTGCCGAAATCGATATTGAATTGTATCGTCATGGAGGCTGTGATTTACACCCCTAGGGTAGAGTAACAGCTCATACCATAGAGATTCCAGTATCTAGAGTATTCATTACCATGTTTTATGGGAATCGGTCTGTAGGGGTCGTAGTTTAGCTCTCTCCCATTGACTTCTATACAAACGTCTGCGTTGAAGACTCCGCCCACTTTTGCCACTTCCCCTTCACTTATCATGGTCCTTTTCTAAAACTAATTCAAAATTCTGTAGCTAACTTCACAACAGAAACATGCTTGATATGGTGTATATACCACAGTCACTGAAGAGATTCCCGTTGTTTCAGAAATATATTTTGTGGTATTTTACGTGGAAATTGAGTAAATGCCATCCATTCATCTCTATGTGTTTCGAGTGATTTTCAACCCAGCCGCCATTTTTGTCCGGAGCAACTGATTCCCGGAAGTTAACATAATAATTCAGATACTGGAATCTCTATGCTCATACAGCAAATAGCTACCAAGGAAGGTAAAACCTGGGATGCTAGCTTTGTAGCATATCTGTATTAAATCTCCAGAAGGAGATTTACTGAAGTTCTACACCAAAATCTGCTCTGTGCTAGCATCCCTTATAAAACTTTTTTTTTTTGATCAGGCAGAGGAGACTTAGACGGCTAACACAGCACTTATGACTAAAAGGTGCAAAACTTAAACAAAAACTGAAAACTGAAAGAAAAATGTCTGCTTACTTTAATATTTTTTGTTCTTTTACTTGCCAAGCTTTCGGTCAATGAACAAAAGGACAAAAAGGATTTAAGTGGGCAATCAGCATCCCTTGCACACTTTGTAAATCAGGTAGATGGGAATATTACCTGTGTTGCATCCATGATGTGGAGCGGAGCATAAATGCTCATCACTTGTGCAACTCTTTTCCTTAGCGTTCTGTAAAGTTAGGGTAAAGCACATGAAGCCATGTGTAGCCTATTAATACACGTCATATAGTATGCAGGATGAACGTGATGAAAACTAAATATAATTTAAACGTGTTCAGGGTGGTTTTAAAAAATAATAATGGCATCATTCTATGCATAGGCCACAAGCAAGAGAGAGAGAGTGTGGGAGTGTGTGTATGTGTGTGTGTGTGTTTGTGCGAACGTACACTGTTCAAATGGGTTCTATGTTTCTGTGTAGTCAGTTTACAATGAAAATCGTGGCACCAGTAGCAAATAATGGCAGATAATGATATTCACTCACTCATCAGAGGTGAAGATATAGGCGATTACATTCCTTGATGTCCCATAGATAATAGCTATGCACACGCCCACTGAGGCTACACAAGAAAAAAAACATTGAGAGGGGGTTTAGAAAGATTAAGATTTAAGAAAGCTAAGAGAATTAGTCTCCTAGACAATTTTTAATCAGCATGTACTGTATTCTAAAAATTGTCTTACTTGTACCAACTAATTAGTCCCACTCTTTAACCAAGTATATCACCCAGTTAGTAAAGTCACTAGTTAGAAGAAGTCGACCTTTCCCACCTGTGCTCGCACAATATAAAACATTAGGACATGGATATATCCCCGGTTTTCTAAAGGAGATGAGTGAGCCATCTCTATGGGGAGTGCGCTTTCAGCTGTGCAATTTCACGAAGACCTTTGCAATCACGCCGGAGGTCCAATGAGCAGCATTGTGGGCGGGATGTCCACTTGGTCAAAACCGAATGATTTGCGCATGAATCCTCACTTATCGAGTCAAGCTCTCTTCAGATGGTGGCAAGAAGGGTATCTTGAGAGATGGCTCACTCATCTCCTTCAGAGAACTGGGGACATATCCATGTCCTAATGTTTTCTTTCAGTCAACTCGTTTCATCATGTCTATGGAGAGCATTACAATCACTCCCGATTGCATTTGGCAAATCCAAACTCGGCAGAACTCCAAGAGCCTCCTGTAGGAATGGCGCTCCTCTCACCCTAAGGACAATCAGTGGACGTGCCCACAACTCTGTGTTCCAATAGCAGCGCTGTCACATCCAACCAGAACCAGACAAAGGTGGCGTTGTTGACCCAGCCAGCCGCTCTGCCCTAGCCCAATTATCATCGACGCTCAAATCTCTTCGAGACTTGGTCTGACCCTTGATTGGCTTATGGTTGTTTGCTTACCGACAAAGTGGGAGGAGTTCCCGTATTTTCAGGAACTCAGTTCTTGCATTGCTCTTGACCTGACTAGTTGCAACGCTGAAAGTGTTGCGTCACTTGAAGGGCACGACCTGGCGAGCTCTGCCCACCTCTGCCTGCAGCTCTATGGCCTCGCAACTGAACGCATTCTCTGTCTTGGAAACGAAAGCCAGGCTCACCTTCAAGGTGAATTGCGTATCGCCCTCCTCAAAATGTGCACAAGCAGGATTTACTGACAGGGCATGCAGTTCCCTCAGGTGCTTCGTCGTTGCCAGGGCGAGGAGAAGGGCAGTTTTAACGGAGAGAATCCTTAAGTCCACCTCTTGGAGGGGCTCGAAGGGGGCACCGCACATAGCCTCCAGAACTAGAGAGATATCCCAAAGGGGTACCGTCTATCTTAGCACTTTGCGTAAGCGCCTGGCGCCTTTCATGAAATGGCACACTAGTGGATGGGCACCCGGAGTGTCAGAACCGAAGCCAACATGGCTAGCTATAATGCTACGGTAAAAAGCTAAGACTGCTAGCGGGCCTAGCGGGTAGTCAGTGACACAGCAATTTACAAGCTTAAGATAGAGGTTAAATTTGCGAAATTGAAACGGCGTAATTATACTGATCCAGAGTAACCAACTCATTCTTGGTCGAGACGAAGGCCCGGCGAACGTACTGCAGGTAGTTTTCGGTTTTGACAAAGATGACGTCTCGCCAACGATGCAGCTCATTGGACCTCCGGCGTGATTGAAAAGGTCTTCATCAAATCGTACAGCTGAGAGCGTACTCCCCATAGAGATGGTGAAACGAGTCAACTAAAAGAGCACCACAGTACAGTAAATCTTACCTGCACAGATGATGGATATTACAGCACAACGCTTGGCTCTCTCCGTCTGCCCAGCGCCTAGGGCATTTCCCACCTTCACACTGCCTGCAATACTGAACCCAAATGGAAACTGACGAAGCAGTTATTCTGCATTAGCAACAGGAGAAACTGTTCTCAAATTGAGAATCTCAATGATATGAGTACAATTCTTACAGCTCCAGTGTGTAATTTTCAGGAGTTTATTTCAAATTGTATACTGGAGCAGGGGTGCTACTCTTGATCATGAATATTTACTAAGTACATAAACTAATTTACTAGTCTGACCGGAGCAGGATTTGCAAAAAAAAGTCTATGACATTCAACAGGAGGTTCCTCCTTATCATGTATGAAATATAGGCCTATGATGTATGAGAAATTGTTGGTGGTCATCATAAATACTTTTGAAACAGCTGACATTTGTGACATGGGCAGCATACATTTTGGAATTAAACTACTAAACTGACACACTTAAACTTTAAAATGAGTGTAAATTATCCAGCATTACCATAAAAGCAAGATTTGATAGCTCGTAGATGATGGACTGGGTTCCCAACTCTGTTTCACTTATCCATCCTGCATGGCACAACACAATTGGACATTAGCATTTCAAAGGGGTTTTTCCCCAAGAAGAGAAATCAAATTGGGACAACTTGGCACTTCAGAAGGTTATGGGGTCATTTCACGAGAAATTTTGATTGTAATTGCAATCAAAAAGCACTAGAATGTGCTAGAGCAGTGTTGACCAAGGTCTATGCTGCATGTAAATACTGTACATACTGTACATTACATGTTATTAACAATACATTGCATTACATTACAGTATATTATATTGATCCAAATCTACTTACAGCATGAAATAAGAAGTACGTGTGGTGATACAGCACAGGTCAAGTAAGGTAAGTGCAGATGAGGGTTTTTTTAAATGAAGATGTAAAACACATACTGTACTGAAACTGTACTGTACTAGAGTAGAAGCTGACCTGCGAGAACGGCTATAGTCTCAAAGGTCCACCACTCTATACTCATCATGACCATCAAGGGGATGGCCAGGCGAATATAGACTCCCCACTCCTGAAAGCACTCTTTGGACCAACCTGTCAGTAGAGTGGCAGATGACAACACATGATATACTACATCATTCAGCAGATATTCCCATCCACACTGTTCCTTACAATAACACAGTCTACGAGAACATAATCCATGTCTTTTACAACTTACTTTGCTATTTAAAATATGTGAAGTCTTAACCCATTTAGACACAGCCCATGTTATAAATAGCCTATTACCAGGATAGCAAAGACCAAGTCGTAATGCATTACTAAAGGTACTGTGTGTAATGTCATAGCGGTGTATTACAATGGTGCAGTAGTAAAATCTTCCACTGGTGGAACGGTGTGCACTATGAAGCTACAACATGGCCTGTGGTTACTAGAATTGCCTATGGTGTCAACATGACACATTATTCATTTCATGTTATAGTCTGGCTTTCCAGACTAATGCACCATTTACATGCTTACACACATACATTTTATCAAGTGAGTGCAGAATCTCATGCTTCACTACATAGTACTGTGTGGTGTACACTGGTGTGTGTATAAATGAACGTACCTGACCAGGTCTTCTTATGAAGACCTTTACAAACAGTGTAACAGTACAGGAAAATGGCATCGGAATACAGTGCAATGACATTTGCCCCAGCTGCTCCCCTGGAAAAAAGTATACGTAGTGAGCACACTGCTTAACGAAAAATACCCCAATTACTGCATAAGGGACCAACTTGTAGACACTTGGAATAGCACAAAATGCTAGCACTTGCTGAAACATGAAGTAACATTTTGAGTGTATTTGTGTAACCGAGGCCAACTAGCACAGTGTGGCATGGAACGTTAGTAAACTTCACAATCCTTCCCAAAGCCTCATACAGTATTGGTAGCGCTGGGCTATCGGACTGGTCCTTTAGCCCAGTGGTATCGTGCTGTGACTCCCCTTGGTGTGATGGCGAGTTTGCGGCCCCGTGGGGGAGCAGTGCGCAGTAATATGTCGGGTTACACTGGTGCCGTGGCCCGGATGGGAGTGAGGTTTAGGGGGGTGAGTGTAACAGAGGCCAACTAGCAGAGTGTGGCTTGGAACTTTAGGTAAACCTCCCTCCCGAAGCCTAATACAGTATCGGTAATGCTGGGCTATCGGACTGGTCACTTAGTTCAGCAGTATCGTGCTGTGACTCCCATTGGCGTGATGGTGAGTGACCACATCAATAGAGGTCTCAGTACGGTTCACTTCCGAGGGGACTGGGTACACTTTGGGGCGTTCACATATATTCAGAACATGCTGAGTCTCAGGTCTGAGTTCACTTTAAACGCTGAAAGAGATCAGGTGTGAAAACACCCTATTAAAGATGTGTGATGAGTGATACTCACGAAACACCAAGATCCAGGACAAACAGGAACACGTAGTTAGAAAGTGCACAGATTGACGTCGCCACCAGCCCACTGATGACCACAGGCCACATGATTTCCTGTTGAAAATATACACAGTAGGGCTGCACAATTAATCAACATATTACACATTACACTGACCAAAAAGTAAAATTAACACCGTTTTTGAGTGGGACCAAATGTTATCTGGAAAGGGTACTTAATCTTAAAAGGGTACTTTCACACCTAGTCCCCGTTAAGTGAACTAAGCTCAATCCTCTTTAAGTGGACCAAAACGTGAACTGACAGCAAAAGGACTCTTTTTCCCATTTGGTCATATTGTGAGTGTATTATAAAAAAAAGAACCAGCTGCACTTTTGGTCCCGTTAGGCTTTCATGGTGCGTCAGTCCTCTTTCTAATCACATCCGGTCCTCTAGAGCTCCACACCATGACACAAGCGAAACTTGTCAGGACTCATAAGCGAACCGCACTGAGATCACATCCGTAAGGGTCTCAGTGCGGTTCACTTCCAAGGGGTCTGGGTACACTTTGGAGGGTTCACATACAGTATGTGCAGAAAACGAGTCACAGGTCTGAGTTCACTCAAAGAGACCAGGTGTGAACGCCTTTAGTTATTGTTAGAGGTGTATTTACATGTACATGCACCGTCACAAACAGCTACATTTCTGAATGATGTTCAGTAAAATTCATATTATTTTTGGGTGGGACAAAATGTTATCTGAAATTAGTTGATTTCAACTCCAGTGATGTTCAGAGGTTGGGGACATTTATCTGTAAAATCTATTGAACTTCTCACCTGATTTTCAAGATACCTTGTCTCCAGTTGGTAAGCAAACATGGCCTGTGTTACAAAAGGCAGAAACATAATGCATTTATGCACAACCAATTGCAGTGATGGTGTGTGTAGAATACCGGTAATTAGTTTGAATACATACTGGTAGGGCCAGCATTACTATCTTCACATACTCCTGTGACACCCTGATAAAAATACACAAAACAACACAATATAATTATGACTAAAAACCCTACTGTCCACATAACAAAGTCGTAATACAAGCAAGTTGCTAGAAACTGCCATACGTTTTGGAGCGCAAATGCATTTCACATTTTCTATACATGTTCAAATTGGACAGAAATGTCCTTAAACTTAAAAAAACCCATAAATCTCCTGTAGTGTGAATTTAAAACTTAAACAAGTAAGCGAGTGTTGCATCTGACTCAGTAAGTGTGGAATTGACACTGTGTAAAAGCCAGCCTTACTTCACAATTTGTGGCTCCTGACGGATGGCCAGCAGTAGGGTCTCAGTGTTGATGAGGAAGGTCCAGCTTATGAAAGCACCCAGAGCCAAGATCAGAATGGCCCTCTGCAGAATGACCCCAACCCTCCTCACATTGCCACTGCCAAATGTCTGTTGGAAGTAAACAGTATTTTTTTAAAATGGGGTGTCAACATTTCAGAATATAATCATACACAGTAAGTCCATATTGAGCATTTACAACACTTTGCCATACAATGACCAAAGAGTAAAATGAATATTATTTTAGAGCGGGACAAAATGTCTGAAATTAGTTGATTTCAACTCTATATGAGTTGTACCAACACTGGTATTTTTTGTGTGCAGATTGTGTAACTGATTAACATGAGAGAGAATATGCAGGTAAACCTTTGACAACTCTGCGGGAGTGGCTGAAAGACTGACCTGTGAAATCAGAGTATCGCATGCTGATGCTAATCCCACACCTACAGATATTCCAGTGACATTTATTACCTGTAAAACAGGTAATCCAGCTGTATGACAAACAAAACATCATCATTGCATTAGTCTATATAATGTTATAATTCATTAATTCATTCATTCATTCATTAATAATGCAAGCCTAGCAAAAGGCTTGACACATTGTGGTAGGCCTACATTTTATCACACGAAAGTCTAATTTCTAAGCAGTAGGGGGCATTAGGGGCTACTTACAGCATTGGCGAGAGCAACACCTGCCAGCTCTGTAGGTCCCAAATGTCCACAGAACAGAGTGCTCATAAACGATATAGTGTACTGCGTTACTAGAGCCAGGGACTGTAGAGAAAGTTAATCTTAATTAGGCAACATTTTGATTAGTAAAATCCGCACACGTCGTAAAGTAGGTTATCCCTAAATCATAAAGTAGGCTATTAGACAGGCATAGGCATAGGCGACACAGCAGCCTACATAGTTTCCCTGTAGTTTCTGTTTAAAAGGCAGAATAAAACAGGGAGGTGGCACTCACCGCTGGTAAAGCGATTTTCGCCATACCAAAGACTTCTTCTTTAAAGTCAACGGGTACCAAACTACGCACATGTCGTAGGCATCCTCTCCAGCCTGTCATACATGCCGGCGATGTGTTCTTTGGTGGGGGTACAGTAGAGGGTTCATCCTCAGAGTCTGACATGTTCACCGGTTAATTATGATTACGAAGAAGGCATTCCGATGTGTCCCAAATCCCGGAAGTCCCGTCAAGTTTCTCGCATGTCGATTGCAGCTGCATGACTCGGACATAGACCTAAGGACTCGGATCAAAACAGCGCGCAAACCGGTAGAACATAGGGTGCATCCCAATATGTGTCGTTGCCTCCTCCACTTGTGCTTGTCTCCTCGTCCCGCCTCCTGGCCCCTCCTCCGTGGAGAAAACGATAAAGTTTCCCAGCTGTCAGCCTCGCCACAACAACTTTTGAGGGACTGTTTTTCATTCACCATCCCAATTGCAAATGAGAAAAAGACTTTACAATTGAGCTTTTGCAAGATATTGAAATATAATGCTGTTGTCAGTGATGTCATCATGACGAGAAGCAAGTGGAGGAAGCAAGTGGAGGAGGCAAGGTCACATATTGGGATGCACCCATAGTATTTACAGAGCGCGCGCTGCACAACTCTCAGTGACTGGCCTTTCCGTGCGCTTGTGCAAGATATTGAATTACACTTCTACTGTCAATGACGTCATCACGAGGCCACGAGTAGGCTACAAAGGTGGACGGGTGTTCAGACACTATTTCCAACCTGTAGGGCAGGGGTATTCAATTAAAAGTCACTGAGGGCCAGTTTTTCAAAATAATTTCTTCCAGTAAAGGGGCCGGACATTGAATCTTCAAATGTCCGTGGTTAGGGTGTGAAACATGCGGATAGCTTTCCAGACAGAACAGATGCTTCTCTATCTCTCAGTAGCCCTATCAGACTGTTTAAGATTTCTCTCTCGTGAATGCATAGGAGAGATATTCCCAACCTGAAGGGTTAGTGAGATAAGTACATTTGCTTTAGCTATTTGTTTTCATTTTGGACCGTGTGGGGGGCCAGAACCTTGTCATCCAAGGGCCACATCTGGCCCCATGGGCCTCCATTTGAATAGCTCTGCTAAATGAAAATTACTTTGTGTCGCTCTAATTTAATTTTTGTTGTAAGACTAAAGCCTGGTTGTAATCCAAACAATGGTGTAGAGTTGCACAAAATAAGTGTCTGAACAATTGCACAGGGCCCCAGGGGAGCCCCCAGGGAGGACAAAAAGCTGATAGGGCGCTCCCATACTGCCAAGGTCATAGGGCTCCCACCGTCAGGGCCTGAGCACAAAGGCAAATGCCTTGCTTCCAAATAAATAAAATAGAAATGTTCGTGAGGTGTACAACAACGTTTCAGACCAGTTCTTTCCCCTCCATATCACCATGCCACTTAAGAGACTTCACAGTTTTTGACTTTTGGATCCAGTATGGTGTTGTACCAGATATACCCTACCACCGTGTTAGCTGGATCCGGAGGCACCCAAAGGAGTAGAGAGCCGACAACTTGAAATTCAGTCCAAATTAAAAGATTATTTATTGATCTAATACATAGGCCTACAAATTACTAAATGAATACAGAGTGAATAAAGCATAAAATACAGAAGCCAAAATACAGAGCTCTGCGTTCAACTTAGAACACAGCCTCGGGTTCACCCTAACTAACGGCAACAAAGATGAATCCTGGATTTCCCTGAACCCAATGGCTACATAGTAATACTTTCACTAAAATATGTGAACAAAATAGTCTCTGTGTACACGTGCAACTGGAATCATCCGGATCTTCTTATCTTGCCACGCGCATCCCGTCTTCACACCTGTTGGTCATTAGTTTCACACTCACATGTCCATACATGTCTATGCATGCCACGACAAAGTACATTGACAAACATCCATCCACCACAGTCTTCTTTCCGCATCCTGGGAAAGCCATGTACACAAATACACACAGACACACACATCGCCAGATACAATAGGAGTCACCGGTCCATTCATCCTGGTTCTAGAAAAATGCATTGATGATGTTACAGAAATAAAACGCAACACCACCAGGGCCAACCAGAAGCCATGGTTCACAGGAGACGTTCACAGACTGCTGAGGGCCAGAGACAAAGCCTTCAGAGCCGGAGACGTATCTGGCCTAAAAGCAGCAAGGGCAAACCTGTCCCAGGGCATCAGGAAAGCAAAAAAGGAATACTCGGACAAAATAACAACACACTTCAAAGACAGCAGAGATGCACAGAGCCTGTGGCAGGGCATACAGGCCATCACGGACTATAAGCCCGCACCACGAAGCTGTGACAACAACACCTCTCTGCTAAACGACCTGAACAGTTTCTTTGCCCGTTTTGAAGCACAAAATGACACTCATCCACAGAAAACTCCCCCTCCCCCCCATGATCAACCCCTGTACCTGTCCTCTGCCAGTGTGAAGAGGACACTGGCCACCATCAACCCACGCAAAGCAGCTGGCCCAGACAACATACCTGGCCGAGTGTTGAAGGATTGTGCAGAAGAGCTGAAGGATGTCTTCACAGACATCTTTAACATCTCTCTGGAGCAAGCAGTCATCCCATCACTTTTCAAAGCTGCTACCATCATACCCGTGCCGAAGAAATCATCACCATCATGCTTCAATGACTACCGTCCTGTAGCACTGACGCCCATAATCATGAAGTGCTTCGAACGGCTAGTCCTGTCACACATCAAAGCCACCCTACCCCCCACCCTGGACCCCTACCAGTTCGCATACCGAGCCAAGCGATCCACGGAGGATGCAATCTGCTCTGCCCTCCATCCAGCCCTCACCCACTTGGACAATAAAGACTCATATGTGAGAATGCTGTTCATTGACTTCAGTTCAGCATTCAATACCATAATACCACAACAACTCATCAGAAAACTGGACAAACTAGGTTTCAGCACCTCCCTCTGCAACTGGCTGCTGGACTTCCTGATGCAGAGACCACAAGCAGTACGGGTAGGGAATAACACCTCAAGCACCCTGACCCTGAGCACGGGGGCTCCGCAAGGTTGTGTTCTCAGCCCCCTGCTGTTCACGCTGCTGACACATGACTGCACAACGACCCACAGCACTAACCATCTAGTGAAGTTTGCGGATGATACAACACTGGTGGGCCTCATCACTAAGGGCGATGAGACCCACTACAGAGAAGAAGTAGACCTGCTGGCCAGATGGTGCAAAGACAACAACCTCCTGCTGAATGTCAACAAGACCAAGGAGATTGTTGTCAACTTTCAGAGGGTCCAAAAACAACTGCCACCACTGACCATCGACGGTGATGCTGTGGAGAGAGTGAGCAGCACCAAGTTCCTTGGAGTGCACATCAGCGACGACCTCTCTTGGACCACCAACACTACATCACTGGCGAAGAAGGCCCATCAGCGTCTCTACTTCTTGCGCAAACTAAAGAAGGCAAGTGCTACACCCTCCATCATGACAACATTCTACAGAGGAACCATAGAGAGCGTCGTGTCCAGCTGCATCACAGTGTGGGGAGGAAGCTGCACGGAGAAAAACAGGAAGACACTCCAGCGTGTTGTGAACACAGCGAAGAAGATCATTGGAGTACCACTCCCCTCCCTGCAGGACATTTACACCGCACGCCTCACCCGAAAAGCACTGATGATCATCAAAGACACAAGCCACCCTGCACACAAACTGTTCAGCCTCCTGCCCTCTGGAAAGAGGTACAGGCGCCTCCGTTCCCGTACCACCAGGCTTGCAAGCAGCACGATGCATCAAGCAATCAAGATACTGAACACTCAACCCACTCTCCCTTCACTGTCAGCCTCTAGCCAGCCAGGCCACTGACAACGCTCCCCCCCCTCATCCCCACCACCATATCTGCGACTGAACATTCCACCTGCACTACTACATCTGTGACTGAACTTTCAACCTGCACTAACTCAAAACATACACACGCACACACACACACACACACACACACACACACACACACACACACACACCACACACGCACACACACACGCACACACGCACACACACACACACACACACACACACACACACACACACAAGCACACTGCACTTTCTGCACTAAACCCAAACATACACACACTGACACACAACTCATACTCACACACATACACACACACACACACACACATACACAGGTACACACACACAGACGCACACCGCACTTTCTACCTGCACTAAACACACACACACACACACACACACACACACACACACACACACACACACACACACACACACACACGCACACAAAACACATACAAACACACACACACACATACTGCTGCTGGTGTATTTAATAAACCTTTTTTTAATTATTTATTTTCTTCAAATGCTACTATTACTATGTCAGAACGCTATAAAGGACTTTTAGAAAAAGCACAACAAAATACCTCCTCTTAATGTATGTTCTCTACAAGTCTTCTGTTGTCCAGTCTTGCACTTTAAATGTCTGTATGAGCAATGTCTACGTCCATACTGTCTATGTCCATGTATGAGTACTGTCTATGTCTATACTGTCTATGTCCTTACCTAGATTAGTCTATGTCTGCATGGGAGAGCAAGAAACGCAATTTCAAATTCTTTGTATGACCAGTGCATGTAAAGAAATTGACAATAAACTTGACTTGACTTGAAACTTGACTTGAAAAGGGTCAAAGATGTTAGGGTTATACAGGTACATGCGCACACACACACACTCTTCCGGTCATCCTTCACATGTTCACGTGCCCCTGCTCCTCTGCCTGGCACAATACCACGTGTCCTTGGAGACAATGTTCCTACGTCCAACAGGTCACTTGTCACCGTCCCCCCTAGCTTGCACTGGTTCCATCCCCGGACTTGTATTTTGCATGAAAGGACAACATTCTTTAGGCCACGAGCATGTGACACCTCTCTGCACCAAGGACATACCCCACCACCTCGACACTGCATATTCCGTCATAGAACGTAGAGGTGATGTCAACATAACTCGTGCCGGCATACCAATCATCACACAATATCCAAGATTAATACAGTTAAAACCGGTACTCGCACATCTTCCAGCTAGAACCAGTCTGTTACAGCCAACCGGGTCATAGTGACCTCCT
Organism: Engraulis encrasicolus; assembly: GCF_034702125.1. Taxonomy (NCBI): domain Eukaryota; kingdom Metazoa; phylum Chordata; class Actinopteri; order Clupeiformes; family Engraulidae; genus Engraulis; species Engraulis encrasicolus. The sequence goes on along the minus strand of NC_085864.1, from coordinate 16,795,127 downwards.
GGTGTCTTTCCACTGCGGCCTAAATGCCTTCCGCCTTGACACAGCCTGAAGACGGTTCACTATCTTAAGCCCCCAAATGAAAAGACTCCCTCTCTTGCGGTCCCATAGTTTATGCTTACTTTATTCAAAATCCACACATTGTAATTACCCCATGTGATTTCCACTCTACACATGATATAACACATCAATTTTATAACCTGATTGAACAGCTAACACTAAATATGAACATATGATTAGTTTAAAACGTAAAGGCCATTGGCTTTATTGAAATATTAATAAATGGTTTATCTTCAGTTGTGAGATCAGGTCACATTTACTTGTCCTCACTCGGGTAGCTATATGAAATCAACAATGGTCAGAAGGCAAGAGTCAGGTAGGCCTAACTCAACTACTGCGCAGTTAGACTAAAACGGGTAATACAGTGCATACGGAAAGTATCCACAGTACTTCACTTCAACACTGTGTCCATTTTTAATTAATTTGTAAAAAGTTTTCACATCATCATAGGGGTATTGTTTGTAGAATTTTGAGATTTAGAGGTTCATTTCACATCATTTGGAATTAGGCTGTGACATGACAAAATGTTGGGGAAAAATGAAGCGCTGTGAATACTTTTGAGATGAATTGTAGATGTAACAGAAACATGTGCCTTAGACGTTTGAGGTTACTCCAAGCACGCACGTGTCCTAAGTGTTCCCTGATAGTTCACTTCATGTATGCCAATGAAGATTCTCTTTTACCTATGTCACGGAGTCAAGTTGCAACTGGACTTCCCTTTGGCGCTAGGGTAAAAAGCTGGTATTTGCTTATATTTTAATCCTTTGTACAGCAGTAAACGACACAGTATGAGTTGGTCTGTTTTAGTTACAGAGTAGTTCCATCACCCTCCTAACAGGTGAAAATAATAACAACAGGACAAAGTCATATACTAAAATTACTTTATTACAGTTGATCTCTCCAGTATTCTTCCGTCAAATAGTAATTACAGTACAAACAAAATATTACATTTGACCCTAGACTTTTTTTTCAGATCCACATTTTTATATTTTAATACAATTTCAATGCTTCCACTTCTGCTTTGCTTTTAAATTTTATGTATAATCTGTATAATCTTTTTTTTTTTTAGACATTCAATAACATGTTTCACAACCTATACAGTTTAATACAGGTCACTCTGGGGGTGTAGTGGAGTCAGGGAGGGGTGAATACTGACATACTCTATACACAGGCATACGCACACACTCACGCACACACAACAAAACAAATCTTTTTCCTCTTATAAAATTCTTCCCCTCTTTTTGCACACTGCTCCATGGGCTGGGGTGAGAACAGCCTTCCTCCTACGCCCCTTTCTCCTCTTTGTTGACTGCTGGAACTAAACTAGTTCTTGGGGGGTATTCCAAGAACGTGATCAAGTTATCAACCTGGCTAAGTTCACCTACAGGAAGTAGGAAACCTGCCAATAGATAGCCCACATGTGCCCTTCTGTTAAGATAATGAGAACTCAAGGCTCTTCTATTAGATGATTTACCACTACCTCCAGGTGAATTTAGTCTGGTTGACAACTGGGCCAAGTTCTTGTTATAGCCCTCCTGGTTCCCGCTCCCCTCTCAGGCTACTACAGTAACCTCTGACCTGCAAGGGCAACAGGTGTCTGCAGTAGTTTTCGGGCTTGGCAGCTGGTACTGTAGATGGCACAGTGTTCGACCAGAGGCTGGACCTCTAATACACTTTTAAAACAAAACAAAACAAAACCTTTTGAATGAAAATAAACAAACAAACAAACCAAAAAAATATTCGGGGGGTATTTAAAGAAGGTTGGCTTAGTGACTTGTGCTGGCAAGTTCTCTCAAGTAGTAAATGTTTGAATAGAGGAGTATTTTGGATCGCAAAGCACAATCGCAACTAAACCACACCTCTCCCGTATTAGGAGGTTCACCATTTGCTCAGAGGTAACGTTACCCAGGCAAAGGAGTACACCTGCAGTCTAGAATACCCCCTGCCCCCACTTCAAATATAAAAGCAGTATCACCTCCGCTCTCTCACACTTGTTCAGTCAGTAGGACAAAAACAATAGTTGGATATCATAAAATCATCATCATCATCCATAATGTCATACTACAAATAATTATCCACAGTCATGGAGAGACGACACTGTGAGTAAAATAAACAAGGGCAAAAAGGGGGAAAACAATACACCTATACAGCCTCACTCTGACATTTATTGAAAAATAAAAACAAGAGCATAAACAAACTGAGCAACTATGGACTCAAGGGGACTTGGGCACATCATCAGAGAGGATAGTGGAAAGGGCGGTTGGGGCTTCAACCAAGGAGAGGTGATTAATGCCTGAGACAGCTGACAGTCAAGAGGTGTGTGTGTGTATAAGAGAGAGAGAGAGAGAGAGAGAGAGAGAGAGAGAGAGAGAGAGAGAGAGAGAGAGAGAGAGAGAGAGAGAGAGAGAGAGAGAGAGAGAGAGAGAGAGAGAGAGAGAGACCACAAAGCTGATGGATGATTGGGCAGTGGAATATATGTATAGTCAGGACACGAGAAAATAAAACCTAGTTCCTGAATCCGATGCTTGGATCAATTAAACCCTGACATTTCAGACCTGTCTTTATTTAAGACCTTTTAACGTCCTTTCAGATGCACAGTGGAGGCATTACATTCTCATTTGCAAATGTAAAAGAAAAACAAAACAAAACTTTTAAAGTATTTGTGTGGTGGTGGTAGCATGTCAGTCAGGTTAAATTTGTGACGTGGGAAATTGTTCTGATGGGGAAACCACATCAGTGCACACATATCCCACATACGCCTATTACCCCAGGGCTCATAAACACTCATTTCTCCCTCCTCTTCCCTCCTCCCGCTGTACTTTCCCTTCTCTCTCTGTACTTTTTCCAATTTTGACAATTCAACATTTACATGTTTCACACACAGTCCTCCCCTCTGTTTCACACACACTCACACACACTAGAGTTGATCAGCACAATGTTTTGTTCCTTAAAGTGTTCTAAGACGGGGAGGAAAAAAAAAGGGAAATAAAATGTAAAACCGTATGGAACAAACCCCCCTCAAAAGTAAATAGAAGTGTTTTAAAGTGACTTTTTACACCTGATATGTCCTCTGGGGAGGGAGGAGTTAGGTCTCCAGTCTCTGTTCAGTCATCTTCAGGTGCATGCTGTTTCTTTATCCCCTTCGTCTCACTCTTTCACTAATTGGCTAAAAGAGGGATGGTGGTGTGGTGGTGGAAGCGGGGGGAGGGGTAATGGCAACAACAGGTGTTCCGGCAACAGCAGCACCCGTCCACAGACATATACTGTATGCATTCCTGTACAGTATGTACACATCTATGCGTATGCACTTGCTTACTGTTACTGTACCAAGACCATGAGCCATATTGGCCCTCAGGAGCCACAGCCAAACCCACAGGGAGGAAGAGGAGGAGGAGGAGGAGGAGGAGGGATGGGAAGAAGAGAAGACACACAGAATGAAAAGTGCAGAGGATGGAGGGAGAGACAGAGAGCAAAAAAGAGGTGGGGCAAAAGACTGACAGTCTGAGGGAACGTTTAATATGCTCTCGCTCACCCACACGCGCGCACGCACACAAGTCAAAACACAGATAGACATCCCTGCCACAATCACAATGCATTCTGCCCACGCGCTTGGTCAAACACCTCATCAGATGCAAAGGAAGCTATTTTTGGGGGATGGGATGGATCCAATTTGCAGACAGTATTCGATATGTCTCTGTGCATGGGCAAACTGTAGTATCCATATTTCAGCTCAAATGAGTGTGCTGTGCTCATAATGCATAGTGTTCTTTATCCAATAGAGGGAAGAGAAGGGTTAAACTGCAGTCTACTGGCAGTAGAGATCTGTGAAAGAAACACTGGCTCCTTTTTAGAAGTCATGAGGCCCCCACACCTCCCAAGCAGATGGCACCCCCACTCCTCCCCCAGTTTAGTAGGAGTTGTCTGGTTCCTGACTCCTAGTCCACACCTTGCGTAGCACATCCAACACAACTCTATGAAGTAGCCTATGCAAGTCTACTCAACTCTAGTGGGACAATTCTGTTGGCAGCTAACACAAGATTCACATTTGGGAATTTGATATTTAAAATGTAATGACTGATTTCAGACCAGGAAGTGATTAAAAAATAATAATAATAATAATAACTCGCACATTTCCCCTTACCTCTCTGCAACATGATTCCAATATTCAGTAACTTCTCTCATTATTCAAACTTTCCACGTTACCACCACATTTTGACACGCACGCACAAAAATATTTGCAACTCCTCTCTATAGCACACATTCTGCTACAAAACACACACAGTTTAAAACGTGTTTGCTTGCACACCTTTAGAAACTCATCCAACAGTAATTAAAGTGCTTCTGCCTGGTGTCTCCCCTACTGCACAAGGCACCATCACTGCCCAGTTACAGTGGCTCAATACCGATGTGTTCACCTGTTCATTGCACCGAGTAGGAAACAGAGCACCTTTGGACATTGCCTATTAACAGTATTGACTGAAACTATGAATCATGGGAAATCTCATCCGACCGCCACATCTTGTTTGTGTTTGTAACATGAATTTGTGGAATAAGAAAAAAACTCACAGCACAATGTAGATCTCATTACATTTTAAGTAATGTCGTTGGATTAAACACTCATCTAACGATTCACTACTACAGTATGTACTGCATTATTGTAACCAGTGCTAAAGAATTACTTCAAGGCACTAAAACACTATAGTTTTTTTTGGCTTTGGACTTTCTAGTTATTAGCAAATCCTGTGACGTCCTATGGCTGTTTCGTTCAGTATGATACGAGAGCTGTATGGGTTTATACTTACTGATAATCATCACACATTCAGACCAAGCAGCTAACATGTACATCTCACAAGTCACAACCACACCACAGGGTGGCACTGTCTCACTGCACTGAACCCCACATGCAAACATCACATCCTCATCAACTCGCCTCTTTACCCATATTGACCTAATGGCTTCAGAGACAAGGTCTTTATAGTAATAATAATAATAATAACAATAATAATAATAATAATAAATTCTCTTTCACACAGTCCCTCACCTCAAAGAGCTTGGCAAAAAGGGGAGAAAACCCCTACTTGTGTTCGCAAAATTAAAAACACATTTTGTCGAAATAGTATATGGCAAAACTACACTGCAATGCAAAAGCGGGGGGGAAAATGACCCATGGTTATGGCGGTATCTAGGTTTAGCTTATAGTAACCAAACGACAGCTGTCTCCAACGGGATATGACCGGGGTGCTGGGTTGGCAGGTGTCAGAGCCTTTTGTGCAATTTGGGGGCCAGTGTTTCTCTGCTGGCTCATCAAAGACCAGCTCTCACTCTTGCTGCCAAGTTATCAATCCTACTGCCTGGGACCTGGTGGGATTTAGGTTTATTTTTGATGGTTATGGGGGAGAATTTTTTTTAACACAAGGAGCAGAAGACTGAGATTAAGAGGAGGACTTTCAGACATAAAGGGGGGAAAAAACGTGTGTGGTTTGTGGAGTGGGGATCAAATAAAAACAAGCAAGAAAAAAAACTAAAAATTCCACAAGTCATGTAACTGCAACAGTAGTAGTGTTTATATACAGACAAACAAACACATAAACACAGACAGACATCCAGATACTGGGTTGACCTGTGCTGGGCTAGAGCACTGTAATGTAAACGCCCACAGACCTGCAGAGCCAGAAACAGAGCACACAAACACACACACACACACACGCTGAGGGGAGGAAAGGGGAGAGAGAGACAGTAGCAGAGTGTTGAATGGAAGAGGGAGAGAGAAGCAAATGCGTGCTTGCGTGTGTTGTGTTGTGTCGTGTCGTGTCCCTCTAGCTCCCTCTTGTTGTGGTGCAGGTGGCGGTTCACAAACACACAACCAAACCCTGACTCTGGCACTGGATGCAATGCTCTCTCAGCTGCACTGCATTGTACAGCACCACATTGCACTGGTGCTTATGTAGCACTGCACAGTACAGTAGCTGGTGCCAAACTGCACTGCACTGCACTGCACTGGTGCTAAACTGTACAGCACACATCACCGATGTTTAAGCTTCACTGCATGCAGTACTGGTGCAAAATCGTACAGCACACTGCTTTAAAACCACACTGAAACAAGGTACAGCTGTTAAACTGCACTGTACAGCATGTGGTGTTACACCGCACTGGTGGTGGTGACGATGGTGGTGGTGGTGGTGGGTCTACTACATGAAGGAGAGGTGCGAGCCGTTGGATATCTGCGAGGTGATGCTGGTGCTCCTGCTCATGGCCTGCTCGCCACCACCGCCGCCGCCGTGGCCCCCCGACGAGGTCCTACTCAGGGCCTGGGGGCTGTTACGCGCCCCTACCCCCGCCCCTCCGGCCCCCGGCGAGTGACCCCACGGCTGCCCCCCGGGGCTCCAGCCGCTGCTCTGATGGTGGTGGTGGTGGTGCGGCGGGGTGGAGTGCGAGGGGTGCGGTGGGCCCCCTCCGCCTTGACTGGAGGAGTGGTGGTGGTAGTAGTGGTGGCTGCTGTGTTGACTGGAGATGCTCCCGCCGCCTCCCGGACCCCAGGGGGAGCCCTGGGAGCTGTTGGAGTGGTGTGGTGGTGGAGGAGGCCCCACGCCGTGCGGCGGTCCGCCCCCCGGGTGCTGGCTCTGCTGCTGGGGGGCCCAGCTGGCGGGGGCCCCCGGGAAGCTGTGGCTGAGGGCCTCGGGGGAGATGTTGGCCAGCACCATGTTGCTGAAGCCCAGCCGCATGCTCTCCGAGTCGAAGGCCTCGATCTCGCGCGCCTGGCGCTCCAGCAGCGAGCGGATGCGCTCCAGACGCTCGTTCTGGAGGGTGGACATCTCCTCCTCGATCTGGAGACAAACACACAGCACAGAAATGTCACTGAGACAATGCTTCTCAAAAGGTTAAAATAAATAAAAAATACACTGTAGCAATAGACTGTGTGTGTGAGGTGCCTGATGTGTTTGAGCAGAAGCGAGATCCTCAGCTCCAGCTCCAGCGTGTGTGTGTGTGTGTGTGTGTGTGTGTGTGTGTGTGTGTGTGTGTGTGTGTGTGTGTGTGTGTGTGTGTGTGTGTGTGTGTCTGTATCTAACCTTTTGTTCCAGCAGGGCCCTGCGTAGTGAGACCCTCTGTTCCAGCTCCTTCCTCTCCCTCTCCTGCTGGGCGTCCGTCTGCATCTTGATCTTGCTCTGGTAGGCGTTGAGGAGCTCCAGCTCCTGCTGCAGCTGCATGCGCAACACCTGGCACTCCTGCTCCTGGGCCTCGTCCAGACGCAACTAAATACACAGATGCACACACACACACACACACACACACACACACACACACACACACACACACACACACACACACACACACACACACACACACACACACACACACACACACACACACACACACACACACACACACACACACACACACACACACACACACAAACACATTAATATACAGCTGAAAACACCCACGCATGCACACAAACTGCAGCTGCATGCGCAACACCTGGCGCTCCTGCTCCTGGGCCTCGTCCAGACGCAACTAAAATACACATACAGATATAGATACACATGGATACAGAATACAGCTTAACACACACACCAATACCCACGCACACACCCCGCAGCTGCATACGCAACACACCGGGCCTCGTCCACATGCAAATAAACACACGAACACACAAAATACATCCCCTTTGAATGGCTTTAATGAAGTATATCTTCCACACTCATGCGCAAACACGCTATGAACAAGGGGTCCTAACAAAAGTAAAGGCGGGCATACGCTGCAATATTTTCAATTGTGGGTATTAAGCTCCTCACACTGCACGAGGCAATTTAACTATTTAAAAGTTCACATTTCACGACTTGTCCGACAGTCGACAGCCGACAGTCGGATGCTAGCAGAATGCTTCCACTGTGGGACACGAAAGGCATGTTTCCCGGGTCTGCAGAGGAGGGAACATGCGCACCCGAGTAGGGCTGGGACGATTAATCGACTATAAAAATTAGTCGGCAAGAATTTTCATAGTCGACTAATCGTTTCATTTAATTCAATGCTTTTTTACTTACTTTTCTAATGCTTTATTACTTTATTGAAACCTAAAATTGCCCAGCACGTATGAATTGGACGTTGTATCTCGGAGTAAATAAGCTACGATCATGATTTCAAGCTCATTGTGAGCTCAGGGACCTAATTTTAACTGTTTATTTCCTTGAAGATTAAAGTGCTAGAGTGCTTGAAAAATTGATCGTTTGACTAATAGACTATTCGAAAAAAATAGTTGATAGATTAATCGGGAGAAAAATAATCGTTTAGGACAGCCCTACACCTGAGCAGGAGATGAGGACACGCTGAAGAGCGAATCTTGCTGCCCTATCAATTTATGCATGAGAAGTGTCAAATCGGGTCGTAGCACTGCTTTAACAGTTTTGATTTTCTTGCGACTCTACGATTGCATGATCGTGAGGTGAAATCGCTTGTCGTTACCCCATGTACACTAAACGATGTGAAACTCACGATTGACCTGCGATTGAGCAAGAAATCCGCCCGACTCTAGAAAAGTCGTGCGAGTGACAAATCGTGGCAAAATCGGGCAAAAAGTTGCTCAGTGTAAGCCTGGCTTAAGAAAATATGAGAAAGTAAATTTGGCTCAAATTAATATTACATTTTTACTTTAAAAGGATGAGTAATACTAACCGATACCAACATACGGCCAATAGCCGATGTGCCGAGCAAGCGCAACAGTCGACTGAGTTTCTGCTATATGGGTGTCATGTCAGGCTGTCAAGCACACCCACGGACGGAAGCATCGCACATGTATGTGTGACCAAATAACAATGGGGTGCGTGTGTGTGTGTGTGTGTGTGTGTGTGTGTGTGTGTGTGTGTGTGTGTGTGTGTGTGTGTGCGCGCGCGCGAGTGTGTGCGTCTGGAGTCGTGTGTGTGCATCATACTCACCGCTTGTGTAGATAGCATGTCGTTGATGGAGTGGTCATACTGCTCGGCCAGGATGGCCAGCTTGCGCGTCTGCTCCTCCTTGATGCGCTTGAGCACGGCCTTGTGCTCGCTCTTGGGCGTGTTGTCCCGCAGGTGGTTGCGCAGCGCCTTGTACTGCCGCGTCTGGATCTTACACGTGTCCTGGAACTGCTTCTTGATCTGCATCTCTTTGGACTACAACACGCACACACGCACGCAAAAATGCATAGAACACACACACACGCGCACGCACACGCACGCGCACACAGGGAGAATGACAGACAGAGAGAGAGTCAGAAACGGCAGATGAGAGGAGGCAAGCTGTTGTTTGGGGCTGCTCATTGAAGCCTGATTAAAGATACCAGACATCTCAAATGGGCAGCCTGGTAAGTAACTGAGCTAATGATGGAAAAATACTCCACGAGCTTATATCGGCATCGGCATCATCAGCCATCTTTGGAACTGGTGTGTTTTTTTTTTCCAGAATCAGTATGAGGTAAGGTTATCAGCTGCGTGCTATGCTCCTTTAGGAGATGTGGAGAATAGTGGGGGCTCAATTTAAGAAATAGGAATTGACAGCACTTCCTTGCTGTGGTGACTCGTAAAAGGACCTCGGTTACCATATTGAAAATCTTTTGTAGAGAGATGAGGTATAACAGAAGAGAGACGAGATATTTAGCTTGTTCACATTATGACTATAATCATGTTATTGGAATAAACTGTTTATTGTTGTTTACATGCATTTAAGAGATTGGATGAATCTGCCGGTTGCCGAGTGTTCCACACTCAAGTGTGCGACTCTAAACTGGAATTCACCTTTGGCTAAGGCCCGCCCTAAAGTGCTTTTTGACCAATCACAGCGCAGCAAAAGGACGACCTCGGACCTACCTCGGACAGTTTTGACAGCGCTCCATTGAACTCAATGCTGAAATCGCATGTTTTCAAGTAGGGCTTAGCGAGATAGCCTATTACGGTCGTATTATTATTGAAATATGACTGGAAATTGTGCCTGTGGTATTTGTGACAAAGGTGCAAGTTTCCCCGCGATGTAACAGGAGGTAATCGCTTTCCTCTTTACCTAAAACCGGACTACAATTAGGCCTACTAGCAGTCTGGCTTGACTAGAAAGCGCACGGATCAACAAATATACTTTGTGTGCTCCAATCATGCCACCATCTCACTCGTGTAACTTTTCAATGAGGTTGTAAGCAAAACACAAACCTATTTCAGGGTAGGATTTTGGTTTTCTGACCTAAATTAATGAAGAAAAAGTGCTAGCAAAGTACCGTCAGTCACGTCAGGATTGTTTTGACTAGCAGCTGATGGACGTTATTTTCTTGAGCTACTGAAGACATAAATGCCAAACGTTAATGTTACACATTGATGTGGTAACTTTGAAGATGACAACATCCATCACGTTGGGTGGTTTTGTCCAACAACTACAGTTTGAGCCAGGGACATAGGCTTTGCGAGTTAGCACCATAGTGCCACTGGTTACAATATGCCTATAGATACCAGGGTGAGAATTTGAGATCCCACAACAGCTAAACAACTTTGATACATGACAGTTCAGGAAATAAAAATTATGAATGGAGGAGTGTTTTTTAATTTCTTAAGAGTGAACAACTGCTGCGATAGGAAGTCACTGCATTAATCACGTTGATATCGCAGCATAGAAAGTTTATCTGTCCGACCTAGCAACTGTAACCCAAGAGGGCGCGGCTTAGCCAAGGCGAATTCAAAGCTTGTGATAGGCTACTTAAATTCTAGAATGTCAATAACTCAATAATAACCTGTTTAAGGAGATTATATTTCTTGAGAAATCAGAATTGGATTACTAATACACCAAATACCGCAATTAACATATTATTATAAATTGTTTATGCAGTTTATATTATATGAGCACTTGAAAAAGCTGCGTACTCAAAAAACCTGATTTTATATATATATATATATATATATATAAACTGTGTATCGATGTGCATATACTGTAACCGTGCTCATAAAAAGCAGACAGCAGAGGGAGCTAGTGAGCTCTTGGATGGCTGGTGAACAAAACAAAACAGCTGATGAGAAGAGAGGAGTGAAGGAGAGAGAAAATAGAAGAGAGGAGACAGATGGGACAGTAATGCGGTTCACTGATGCATTTGATCTGCCTTTTGATGGCGGCACTTTATCTTCTAGAACCTTTATGTTTTTACCTGATCCATTTTTCACCCATTTTGACATTTTCTAGAGAAACCCATATCGTTTAACATGGAAATGTATGGCTGCACTTCGCCTGTAAATACAGATAAATGTTTTACTGTGATACTTAGATTTTAGTGCATTAGTCACACATATGTGCAACTAGCCGAGATAACACAGGAAGAGAAGTAGAAATGAAAGATGAGAGAACAGACAGACAAAGGGAAAGAGAGAAAGAAAGCAAGACAGAAAGAGAGCCAAAGAGACAAAGGGTAGAGAAGACAAGATAGCGAGAAAGAGAGCGCTAGTGAGTGAGAGCGACAGCGACAGCAGCAAGGCCAGACAGAAATCAGATGTCTTGTGGCCAGAGATGTATCATACCCTGTGCGTGTGAGAGAGAGCGAGAGAGAGGAGAAAGAGTGAGAGACAGCAGTCGAGTGATGGGACGTAAAGGGGGTAAGTCTGACCCGAGCTTTGCTGGGTGAACGAAAGCGAGGGTGATAACTAGTCCCGTGTCTGTGTGTAAGCCTCCCTTTTTGCCCCGGTTCACAGCGGAACCCTGTGTCCTCCACGACCACCTCAAGCCTGGTGCCAAAGAATTGCATGGCCCTAATGACTTAAAGTCTACATGGAGGGGGTCAGGCGGTGGCATGGAGAGAGACATGAGTGAATGGGATTGAGAGACACACAGGGTGCGTTCCAATATGCGACCTTGCGTCTTCCACTTGTGCTTATGGCCTTGTACCAGGAAGTAATGCATCATGACGACATCACTGAAAACATCACTATATTCCAATATCTTGCAAAAGCTCAATTGTCAAGTAATTTCTTCATTCACCAACTAGTGAGAAATAGTCCCCCAAAAATTGCTGTGGCTAGGCTGACTGTGGGGAAACTTAATTATTTTCTCCACGGAGGCGGGGCATCAGCAAAACGTGAGGCCACAAGCACAAGTGGAGGACGCAAGGTCACATATTGGAATGCACAGACAGACAGACAGACAGACAGACAGACAGACAGACAGACAGACAGACAGACAGACAGACAGACAGACAGACAGACAGACAGACAGTTGGAGACACATCATGGTGCTTTGCTGGGTATCCGGTTCCCCTCACCTTGAGGCTCTTGGGCTGCTGCCGGACCTCCATGACGTGCTTGCGCCGCAGCTCCCTCTCCCGCCTCTTGTTGTACTCCTGCTGGTTGGTGAGCTCGGTCTGGTGCTGCGTGCGGATCAGGTCGGCCCGCATGCGCTGGATGGTGTTGAGCTGCCGGAACTCCAGCTCCTGCATGGACTCGTGGTGCCGCAGGAGCATGGCGTGCTCCAGGTCCTTCTGCGTCTGACGCTTGTTCAGCTCCTGAATGAATTGGACGGACGGACGGACGTGACAATAAGCATGAAGTAAACAAGAGTGTACAAATGAGTCCAAACACAACTGCGTGGTGAGGATATTCTAGTTCCTTTATGTTTATATTTGTGTACTTTATTGCTGTGATGTTTTTTGTAAAGCACATTGAGTTGCACAGCTGTACATTGTAAAAAAGTAAAAGTGATAAGTCATGATGACTTACAAATTTCATTTATTCTGCTACACATTGCAATGGTGACAGCATGGTTTAACTTTTTACTGTTTACCAGCTGCCTCCGAGGACTGACAATAATCGAACCCCTTCTATCACACTGACCTCACGTACCAGGCCCTGCTCAGGTGGGCACATTACACAGCTGAAGAGAGTACAATGTAACGTACCTCTCGTACCAGGTCCTAATCAGGGGTGCATTTCTGGAAAGCGTAGTTGCTAACCATGTTAGCTACTTTGTTGGTTGCAATACAATTTCCCATTGGCAACTACCGAAGTTGCTAACTGCTAACAATTGCGCTTTCCAGAAATGCACCCCAGTGGCCTCATCACACAGCTGTAGTAAGCACAATGTAACATACCTCGCGCGCCAGGTCCTGCTCCACGTTGTGCCTGAGGATGAGAATGCGCCGTTTGAAGCGTCTGCACTCGAGCTCTAGGTACTGGCGCTGGCGGCGGAGCAGGTTGGCCTCCTCCTCCGCCTGGAAGTGCTGGATGTTCTCCTTCTGCTTGGACAGCCACTCCTGCTTCTCCTTTTTGGGCGTCGACTGGTTCTCACTCAACTCCTGATGAGGAAGGGGTGGAGGGAGGGAGGGAGGGAGGGAGGGAGGGAGGGAGAGAGATGGAAACATGGAAGGTAAAAAAGAGGGGTTGAGAGAGAAGAGGATAGAAAGGATGGAGACCAAAGAATCACCAAATCCACAATGTCAATAGTTTTGCAACAACAGAAATTGTTGCTAGAACATGTTTTTTAAAATATATATTATACAAGAATGCTACTTCAAGGTTGACTACATGAAAGAGACTGACAATGATAACATTGATGATCAAGACACCAAATTAAAAATCTATGGGGGAAAAAACCCCATTCAAACAGTAAAGCAATATCTGGTTGTCAAGTTCCTAACAAGCATTTAGGAGGGATTGACAATAGACAATTGACCCCGTCTTGATGAAGGCCACAACTCGGCTGAATCATGTTATCTTTATTAAACGGCTAAATCATTATAGAAATGTTAAAACAGCCATTTTACATTTTTGGAAGAGTGCCTTGGTTACTTCAACTTAAGCACAAGGAGCAGTTAGGTTTCCATTGACGAGAGTGTGGCCCCACCTCTTTGAGCTGCTCCTTGCGGAGTTTGTACTCCCTCTTCTGGGACTCCTGGAAGCTGCTCAGCTCCTTCTTCTGCTGGCTCTGGATGTGCTGCTGGAACTTCTTCTCATCGTTGGTGAATGTCTTGGCCTGCGGACAAAAGAACATTTAATTACTTACAATTAACACAAGGTGCCAGACCCAAGGCAAACTTTTTTTTGAAAAGAGAGAGAGAGAGAGAGAGAGAGAGAGAGAGAGAGAGAGAGAGAGAGAGAGAGAGAGAGAGAGAGAGAGAGAGAGAGAGAGAGAGAGAGAGAGAGAGAGAGAGAGAGAGAGAGAGAGACAGAGTACAAGTACACAGGCTGGAAGGCTTGTCAATGCCTTTTTAATGGATTTGACACATTTTGGGCAAGTCATTAAATGTGCATTGAGGGGGAATTACAGGGTGTGCACATTGTGTCTCGTTTAAAACGTATAATTAAGCCACATTTATAAAATAAAAAGGGAAACGGGATGACTTGAGTGGTAATCAAGAGTAATGATCGAGATGCTGTTAAATGGAGATGCAAGTAAGAAAATGTCGCCAAGTAATTTGTCAGTGGAGATTAAGGCAGAACAATTTAACTGAAATACTGAGCCCACAGACAACAAAAGTATGCCCTAAGGCAGAATTGTCCTCAGTTCTTAAAAAGACTGTAGAATCTGTAGAGGGATGGAATAGAACTGATTCCAGTGGCACTGCCATAATCCTATATGTGGTGCCAATAATAAGTTATCATGTACTCAAAGCTGCTTATCACACGCTGGAATTTTATGATGCTTTCTGATTGGTTACTTTACGCACCATATGAGGACCAACTAACCAACTAACACCTAACCAACTAACATCTAAATCTATACGTACATCTGTCTCCGTTTTGTTTGCTTCTTGATGAACTGGTATGTACTGTGGTGTGTGTGTGTGTGTGTGTGTGCGTGTACGTGTTCACTAGGTCCACGTACATCCTTCTCCATGGTGCCCTGGTGCTTCTTGATGAGCTTGTCCATCTCGGAGGTGAAGCTGCTGCGCTGGCTCTCCAGCTCCTTGTCGAGGCGTAGGCGGTGCTCGTCCATCTCCCCCTTCAGCTTGTTCTCCAGAGCCATCAGCTGCTTCTGGTGCTGTCGCCGCATGCGCTTGTAGCCCCACATCTGCTCGCGCAGCTCAGAGTCCTGCTCGTGGTCCTGGAACTGACGCGTCACCTGAGAGGCAGACACATAAGACACACGTGCATTAGTACAGGCATGAATGCAATTTTGTTGTGTGCAGTGTGCACTTGTGTGCTGTGGAGTGCTGTGTCACAATGACAATGAGAGATGGAGTTTCCCAGCTGGGCTTTCACTTCAATATGGTAACCACCAGGCCTCTAAATTAAAAAATGCTTGTGAAAATTCAGTCTGGCTGGTAGAAAAGGGAAACTTACTGTATACTAACTGTTACTCGAAGTGGCTAGTATGTGTGGCTAGTGAGGCACAGCATCTACTAACCAAACTGGCTAGTGATTAAAAAAGTTCATTTATAGCCCCGGTAACCACTACTGCTGGATCCGACGAGTCACCAGAGGAATGGAGACCGACAAATTCATTAGTGCACACAATAAAGGCATGATAGAAGAATTAAGTCCTGAGCCTGACACTTTGACATATTTTGTTATTAGGTTATTCTTATTTCAAAAAGTGTCAATGTTTTAATCTTTGCAAACTCTTTCAAGCCTGAATACCATCAGTCCTGCCCCTGACAATATGGTGACCATTACTGCTCATGCTCCTGGATCTGACCAGTCATCTGAGAGCGAGCCACAGTCATATGCATAAGGACGCACGACAGGTGACTAGGGTCCCCAGGGTCCACAAAAGCATTATGTACAAAGCAATAACCTCTTTAATGCCTATATCCAGCCTATATCCATTTCACTCCAATGCCCATTTAAAAATCAAAAACTTGCTCAGCAAAAACCATTAATACAATGTTAAGTCCAGCCACACAAAATTGTGGGCAACCTCAACACACTGACATTTTAAAGAGCACTTGAAACAAACTCCTACGCCAGACAAATTATAAAAAGACCTCAGTGGACTCACTAAACTTTAACAGAATAAAAACATATGGCAAGCATAACACTGCACCTGCTGAGGCGCATAACAGCTGTGACTAGTTTTGGCAGTTATGACAAACAGAGTGAGTCATCGAGTGCCTTTTGCTAAGTGGCCACGATGTGACAGCACTGTCACAAGGACACAGAGGCGGGGCAGAGCAGGGCAGTGGTGGTGGCAGGCAGCGGCGGAGCGCTGATGTGGCCGGTCAGGCACGATTAGATGACTCATTAGTAAAGGCCTCAGCCATCAGCATGTCTGCAGTGAGTTAGCGCACTGATGCTGCCATAATCACCCCTGGCCAACATCCTACATTAATCCTAATGCCACTGACCCACTCAGACCACATCTATCCAAAATAGTGTTTCAAAAAAATAAGGGCAGAGAGACATAAAATGACAAAAAAGGGTGAAAGAAAAACTGAAAGTGAGAGAGACCGACAGATAGATCATTTGACCGACAGGGTCAAAAACTTTTTCTTTGTCTTCTCTTAGAATTATTAAGATAGCCTACGAACAACACTATTAGGCCTTGTTAACCGTCTTCCAAAAGTGCAAAATCCTTCTTTTCCTGCAATTTTTGAAACTGGTCTTCTTAATATTAAGATACAGTAAGGCACACACGAGATGAATGATGTATCAATCCATGGACTGAATCAAAAACTGTTGAGTGCGCTTAAAGCAAGACCATGTGTTATTCCATGCAACCTCAGTGTAAGCCAAATGAGGCGTGACTAAAATTTGAGTGTGCTCAAAGCAATTCCATATGTTTACCGTAGGTCACCTCAGTGCAGAGCAGTGGAGTGCGTCCTCAAAGCACCACAGCCAGTGCATTTCAAGTGTTTAGCCTAGATTACCTCACATTACCCGGCTGGCTTTACATTCCTAGGATACGTTCAACATACTAGAGAGCGCTAGCTCACTCAAGGCTAAGCTTTAGAAAGTTCAAACGGAAACTATGATTTTTTTTGGTGCCCTCCCTGCTTCTTCTTTTGAAACAAATCAAGGTTGCCGACTCAGACGTCAAGAGCAGGGGATTACGCAAGCCAAAAGCACAAAAGCATGCTGCCAAATGCAGTGTGCCTCCTCTATAATTACTAAAAAGGGCCAACACTGCTCTCCATCAGCTCTGCAGCAATGTGACCTTTAGGTCTAGACGTACATACGTATAAGTATGAGTTTCAAAAAGGACGGAAGGGCACATCAGATGTAGTCTCAAACAACGTCTGCATACAATTTTTTTACACCAACCAACAGTGCTGCAGCGTCAAAACACAGTGGGCAAGATGAGAATTATTTTAAGTGCAGGGAGGAGAGTGAAAAGGAGGAGGCAGGGGAGAAAAGCTGAATAAAGGGATACAGTGGAAGAGTAGCAAAGGAGGTGAGGGATGGAGAGAGTGCAGAGAAAAGAGGTGAAGGAGGAAGGGGACACATCAGTGAGGTTGTCTTGTGTGAGTTGCCATCAATGCTGTGTGTGTGTGTGTGTGTTAGTCTCACCAGGGAGGCGGTGCGGATGGTGGCAAAGTGTTCTCGGTTGCGGAGGTGTTTTCGGGGCGTGGTGGTGGGCGGGGACTGCGGCGGCTCAGACGGCCTCTGGGGCTCAGACTCCTCCTCCTGGTAGCTCTCCTCATCCTACACACACACACACGCACGCACGCACGCACGCACGCACACACACGCGCACACGCGCACACACACACACACGCACACGCACACGCACACGCACACCCACACCCACACGCACACGCACACGCACACACGCGCAAGCACAAAAACACACACAAACATACACTCAGACACACATGCAAGAAAGACACACAGAGCAGTCTTAGTGAGTGAAATTTATGGGATTAAAAATTGGAAAAATAAATTAACAGGAAGGGGAAAAAATGGACAGTATGTTCTCTCATCCATGACAAGAACATGCCCAACCCTGAAAATAAACACGCGCTGCAGTCACACCGCATCCACCAGTTGCTGTAGGTGGATGCAAAATTGAGGAAAAATCCAAAAACGGCATGTTCCACATAACATTTATAAACAAATGTCAGTCATCGTGTTTATAATTACATTATAATGACCATTATAATTGGAAATAAAAATACAAAAACCCAAGTAAGATGTCAGCATTACCAATTTACAAGTAAAATGTATTGCAGGGAAAACATGGCTCATTATAAGAGCAAGGTAAGAGGCAGTTTTGGTGGAGTTTAAATGGATATGGGAGGGGTGTGTGTGCATGTCTAGATAGATATATACAGTAGATAGGTAGCTAAATAGACAGCCAGCCTGTGTACGTTGCCTTCTATGGATAGTGATATATATAGCTGTATAAACAGCATGCTTACAAGTTTGAGGCGTATGATTGAGTTGTTGGACATGGCGATGCGTTCTAGATTTATACAGAGTAATAGATATCGAGATAGACAGCCTTCTTACGGGTTTGAGGTGGAAGACGGAGTTGTTGGACATGGCGATGCGTTCTAGATTTATACAATAAAGTAATAGATATCGATATAGACAGCATGCTTATGGGTTTCAGGTGTATGGTTGAGTTTTGGACATGGCGGTGGTCTAGATTTAAGCCGAGTAAAAGATATACGATATAGACAGCCTGCTTACGGGTTTGAGGTGTATGACGGAGTTGTTGGACATGACGGTGCGGTCTCCCTCCAGCAGGTCCAGCTCACTCTTGTTGTCCTGGTCGGTGGCGTCGGGCAGGCTGTTGACGGAGGAGCTCTGGGAGCTGGCGCTGATGGACATGCTGGGGATGGACTGGTTGCTGCCCACGCTGTTCACCGTGCCCGTGCGGCCCACGTGCGGGTCCGGCTCCTGGGGGGGCGGAGGGAGAGATAGATGGCATGTGGATGGGGGGCAGGCCGTTAGACACATGCAATTTATTTCTTTTTTACAGTATTTTTTGGGGGCTTTTGGCCTTTATTATTACAGGACAGTAGGGCTGCACAATTAATCGCATTTTAATCAAAATCGCGATTTTGGCCGCCACGATTACAAAACATGAAAATCGCGATTTCATGGGAGGAAATCCAGTGTTCCATCTAAGCTGCGCGCACCTGCAGACTTGTGCACTGCTCGCACGTTCTCAGCACAGACATTTCAGCCAATAGTAATATTGTTGACAACTGTCCCTGGGTGGAGGTTAAGTCCGTGAACCAATAAGCAGACAGTGGGGGCGGGCGGCAGCATTTTGGTAAGGAAGACGAAAATCTACTCTGTGTCAGTACACTCACTGCTGGGCAGAGGAGGGGAGTTGTTTCATACTAATGGTGGCTATATATGAGGAATTCAACCATTAAACCAGCCATTGCTTGATGCTGGAGTCTCTGAGGGTGTTTTGAAACTGTGCTTTGAACAGCAACCGTTTGTGATTATGGAAAGTCAAGTAGTTATGAAGAGAAATAGCTTTATATCTGGTCTAAGAAATCGCTAGTTACTTAGCATGCTAACACAAACGAAATAAGCTAAGTAATGTTGTCTACAAAAATTAGAGTGGCTGTTACTCACTACTCATTAACACCCACCTGCATGTAGATATCATAGCTGCTTTGGTGGACAAGTAGGCTAATGTAAAGTTACACTGGTGCAGTGGGTTAAATTACAATGAGTGAAATTCAACACAATTTGTAGCTGCCATAGTTGCTTCTGCTTCCTGTGTAATCGTGATTATAACCGAAATCGTGATTTTGATCAAAACAATCGTGATTATGATTTTTTCCATAATCATGCAGCCCTACAGGACAGTGTGAGAGTGGATAGTAGGCTTGGGCGATGTCCCCCTAATTGACAGCTGACGATGTTTACAGTGAGACGATGCGATGGACGATGACATCGTCTTTGGTGGGGGGGGGGGGGATACAAAAAAATATATATTTTGATATATTTTGTATTTATTTTTATTATTCATCTTCAGCTAAGTTATTATTTAATTATATTTAATTTAAGAGTAAGTGAAATATATTAATATTATTATTACATTCTGGGGGATTTTTTTTTTTAAACCTCCTCAGCGTT
Source organism: Engraulis encrasicolus (assembly GCF_034702125.1). Classification (NCBI taxonomy): domain Eukaryota; kingdom Metazoa; phylum Chordata; class Actinopteri; order Clupeiformes; family Engraulidae; genus Engraulis; species Engraulis encrasicolus. Next base: position 16,775,100 of record NC_085864.1, on the reverse strand, counting down.
CTTGCTCAGCTGCTTTGTGAGATGGTCGCTGAGATGCAGAGATCCCCCGCTGACCCCTCCCCCTCGCCCTTCTCGTCTCTCCTCCCGTGTCACCTGCAAGCCCAGTGCTTGCTACTTTACCATCAGTTCATTGCGTGGCGTTTTTGGGAGACTTGTCAATAAATTTGTTACATCTGTGAGTTATTTATCTGTGTAACTATTTTAAGACGACATATGCGCTGCGTTTTTGCACAGGCTAGTAGGCTATAACTTTAGCCCCTCTCGCTCACCAGAAAACTAAATGGGAAAGAGATGAGAACCCATGCGTGATTGCGTGCCCTCTCGAGAGGCTTTGCAATGGATTTTAGCCCCGACTTTGTCAATTCCTAGCACTAGAATACGGAATGTTTTGTTTTAGGTCATATCGAGACTTTTCCCCCCCTCATCAATGGATAGTTCTACAAGTAGTTCTGGCGGTGAAGCCATGAAGACGAGTGGGCGGACATGGAACCGCTTGCTCACCTTATTGACAGTGGGCTTATCAGAAGTGTACACTCTTGAGTGGCTGCTTCACAAGACATCTCCACCGCGAATAGCGATTAAACATTTTGAGGTGAACCGTTAAACATGAAATGTTAAACTGTCGCAATTGCCGAACGTGTTGCTTATCGTCATGTTACTCCGGAGGAGCCAGCTAGGTAATGCGTAAAGAGTCCCCTTTGTAGTCAACAACTTAGGTCACAGAAATAAATGAACGATATCACTTAGGCCTACTTACATACATCTGCAGCAAACAATAGTTGGGCTTAGTTCACAAGTTTTTTTTTAATTCCATTGTGTTTTTTTCGTAGTTATATAATTCACTCCGCTTGGGGCTTGTGTTCACAACTTGTCTTGAAAACCGCTGCTACTACTACGGATTTTACGGTAATGTGATGTCAAGTACCGTAATGATTACTATAGCAGCGGCTTCAAAAATACACAAGTACAAGATTCCTTGGCATCACGATGTTTGCCGTCCATCGTGATGCCGGCTGTCCATCGCCGATGGACGATGGTATCGTCTATCGGCACAACCCTAGTGGATAGGAAATGATTGGGAGAGAAAGATGGGGCAGTGCCGGGATATTACCCCGGACTCGAACCGGGGTCCCTGTGGGCAATGTAAGCCCAAATGTGGGGGCTTAGCACGCTGCTTCATAGTACCCCCTATAGACACGTGCAATTTCAACTAGAGATGCACCGGATCCTGATTTTTAGGATCCTGTCGGATACCAGATCCACTGCTTAAGATCCTGCCGGATCCAGAACCGGATACCGGATCCTACAAACGGGTTGAAACACATAGCCAACTCGCACACGTGGGCGCAAACTATTTTTAAGACTCATTGGCTTACTGCCACACTGCCTTCAACGGCCGCTTCCAAAGGGCTTTCACTCCATGCAGCGATTGGGGTTGTGAAAGACTGACTGAAAAGCCTAAGCTACGTAAAAAGTAGAGATGCCCCAGATCCTGATTTTTAGGTAACTGCCGGATACCAGATCCACTGCTTAAGATCCTGCCGGATCCGGATAGTCTGAAAACCCCTATTATCCTGCCGGATCCGGAACCGGATCTTGGATCCTGTACATCTCTAATTTCAACATCTATCAGCCAAATGTGTATGTGTGTGTGTGTGTATACCTCCTCCTCATCGGCCACCTCTGTGGTGGGCCCGTTGTGCGCCTCCTGGAAGAGGATCTTCTTCATCTTGCGGTACTGCAGGTTGTCCAGCTCCCGCACCGCATCCTTGGTGCGATGGATCAGGTCCATCAGCACAGACTCGGGCCGCTCACGCTGCACAAACGCATGCTGAGGGACAGGGCAGAAAGGACAACAATAAAAGATTTAACCTGTGTGTGTCATCAGGTTGTCTACGGGGTTCTTCACAAGCACCAGGTTCTTAACTAACACCCTGACGTAGTGTCAGGAGAGGTGCAGCGCTTCTCTGGCCACACCCCGACCCAGTCACGAATAGCTCTGCTCACTGGGACCCAAAGGCCCCGGCTACTCCAGACCAAACGAAGCACTTAGGCGCATGGGTATCGTCTGGGAGGGATTCTGACTTTGAGGCGTTCAGTCATAATGCCACAGATGGTAGCTTCACACCAAAGGGTCCTCAGCCAAGCGCACAAAACAAATGTCTGAGCCTGCGTTTGCTCTCATACTGAGCAGGATTACCATTGCAACAACACATCATCAGTAGGGTAAAACTAACCTGTCTCATGACAGTCTAACACCAGGTTTAGCATTCAATGCTACTTTCCACCTTTAGTCCTCACTGGCAGGTGTGGTAAAAGAATAAGCTGGCTCACAAACTAAAGATTAAAAGGATTTAATGGTGAAAGAGGGTAGAGAAAAGAGATCGAGACAGGGAAATGTGGATGAAGACTAGTCGTGTCTGTGCTGGATAGTATGTCCGGAGAGACCAGTTGCACAAACGCATGCTGGCAAAAAGCAGAGAGCGAGGAGCAATACAAGTTTAAAGGCTTAGATTTACTTATAATAAGAGTCATGTTGTTTAACCATATGCTGTCTCTTTTAAATCTTGACACAAGCAAATGTCTGCCCCAGGTTTAGCATTCAATGCTACTTTCCACCTGGCCATTTTGGTAAGATATAGAGGGGCACCAATGAGAGAGGAAGCAGATATCGTGACCGAAAAACATGTAACATATAGTGTGTGTGTGTGTGTGTGTGTGTGTGTGTGTGTGTGTGTGTGTGTGTGTGTGTGTGTGTGTGTGTGTGTGTGTGTGTGTGTGTGTGTGTGTGTGTGTGTGTGTGTGCCTGCCTCACCTTCAGCAGCTCCTCAGAGGTGGGCCTGTCCTGAGGAAGCTTCTGTAGACACGAGTCCACAAAGTTTCTGAAGTAGTCCGTCCTGAACAGAGGAGAAGAGAGACAGAGGAGAAGAGAGACAGAGAGAGAGAGAGAGAGAGTGAGCGAGATGGATAGAGAGAGCAATACAGAGAAACGGATACCCAGAGAGAAGTTAGAGAGAGTGCTGCCAATTGGAGTGGTCCTCAACAGACAGCAGTAAAACAAACATGAGAAAGAAAAAAAACAGTACAGACAGAAGAGTAGAAGAAAAAACAGAGGGGAGCAGAGGCCAGAAGGACATTGAGCAGAGGGATGGATCCAGAGGGATGGATGGATGAGAGGAGCGTGTCTCCCCACTCATGCAGCTCATGTTCTGAAGGTGAACTAAATTATGCAAGAGGGGAGCAAACAGTGGCAGTGAGACTGGATAGAGGATCAATACATCAGAGAGAGAAGAGGAGAGGAGAAGAAGGGATGGCAGAGAAGAGAAGGGGAGAGAGAGAGGAAAATGGAGAGAGAGAGAGAGAGAGAGAGAGAGAGAGAGAGAGAGAGAGAGAGAGAGAGAGAGAGAGAGAGAGAGAGAGAGAGAGAGAGAGAGAGAGAGAGAGAGAGAGAGAGAGAGAGTAGAAAGCCGAGCAGAAAGGAGAGGAGAGGGTCAAGGAGGAGAGGAGAGGATCGAGGAGGAGAGGAGAGAAGACAGGAGAGGAGAGGAGAGGAGAGGAGAAAAAGGAGAGGAGAGGAGAGGAGGAGAGGGGAGAAGACAGTAGAGGAGAGGAGAGGAGAGGAGAGGAGAAAAAAAGGAGAGGAGAGGAGAGGAGGAGAGGGGAGAAGACAGGAGAGGAGAGGAGAGGAGAGGAGAAAAAAGGAGAGGAGAGGAGAAGAGAGGAGAGGAGAGGAGGGCAGGCACTCACCAGTCGCTGGACTGCAGCGTGGGGCTCTCGTTCTGGGCTATGTGGTATAAGGCACTCATTGCATTCATGTTGAACAGGGGAGGCTTCCTCTCAGCTGCATACAGAGAAAGACAAAAGAAAAATCCTTGATCATCTGAGCAAATCATTACCAGCACATCAGGGCAATTCAAGAGCATTAGAGGTGATGCCTACATCTACAGTGAGAACGTCAGGGCGGCTGGTCATTAAGTAAGGGTAAACGTTCAGCGAGAAGGTCGCTACCGTGGAATAGCAGCACGACAGAGAGAATCTTTAGACCCCGACGCGGAGCGGAGGGGTCTTGTTCTCTCTGAAGTGCTGCTATTCCACAAAGCGACCGACTCACCGAACGTTAACCCGCTTATTATATGGATATACTTAAATGGCGGGGACATTTCTTTATTTAATGTTAAGTTTATTATAATTTTTCATGTCAAAAGATAATTGCTGTGCAACACAAAAAAGTGCCGTTGTGGAACACCGGAGCCGCCTGCGGAGTGATATGAAACATTCGCTTTAGCAGTGAAAAGTCTTGTTGCCATTGACAGCGGTCTGATATAGACCAACTCGTCCTTATCTCAAATATCAGACGTGCGAACGTTGGGGAGCCCCATTGAAATGAATGGAGCATTCGACCGATGACGTCACACCATATAATAAAATGGCTTTAATATCGCCTTGGCTGAAAAGGCAGAGGCACAAAACTGTTACACCGGGAACTCGGGGTCAATTCCTGATCCCCTCTCTCGTCTCCCTCTCCCACTCACTTCCTCTCACCATCTAACTCTGTTCTATCCATTAAAGGCATGAAAGCCTCTAAAAATCTTTTTTTTTAAAAAAGCTGCAGAGATTAGGGAAGGGGGCGGGGAGATTAGCACATGTAAAAATAATGTTTAGCTGTGCAATCAGATTTTTTAAATTTTCAACAGTGTTTTGATTTAGTGCTTTGCCTCTTTACAGTTCAAACAACACCCTAGTTAGTTATTTGGACTCAGTTGTAACCATAACTCTACTTCCTACAATTTAAATGGAAACACACTTGGAGGAGCTGTTTCTATCATTCATTCAAGAGAAAAAAAAACAGAAAGAGGGAGACCAGTGGACAGACTAAAACATAAATGAAGAGAAGTTATATAAGTTTCATCTGAATCAGACAGGCAGCAGCAAGGTAAAAAGTATGTCCAAATCAAGCAAATGAAATATCATCCATTCTACAGTGTCCTACTTTTACTCCATTTCAAGACATGTCCAGGCATGTCTATCTCCTTCACGCTGCCTTCCACATCCACAATTCCAGCCAATTATCAAGTCAGCTGCCGGGATCTTGGCAGCGATGCCAGAGGAGTGTTCGATTAAGCCGTCTGGCTAGATGGGCTGTAACAAGGCTTTTTCAGACTGCAGCACCTTCATAGCTGCTATGACAGATGACATGTCAGGCAGTGAAGACAGCCAAGTCACTAGTACATCACTCTTTCAGAAAGACAGAGAGGAGATGGAATGATGGACAGAGATTTTCAGACTGAATATGGATTGAGAGATCTGGAATGGAAAAACAAGTTATAGATAGATAGATAGATAGATAGCTAGCTCGCTAGATAGATAGCTAGACAGATAGCTAGACAGACAAACAGACAGACAGAGATGGAGTGGGTGTAGGTGACGTACAGGTTCTAGGTGGATGACAGAGTGGCTGGAAAGAATGATTAACAAGCCAACAATCAGACTGAGATGGATGTGCAATAAAAAACACGAGCGAGAGCACTTCAGCCAGGTAGGAAAGGAGAAGAAGGGGAGGTAGAGATGGATGGATAAAGGAGTGAATGTACAGATGTATGAATGGATGGAACCCGATACATGACAACACCAAAGGGGTTGATGTGTCAAAGTCTGACGGTAGCAGAAAATCCAGAGCCTGAACATTCAACACTTTTTGAGTCTGAGCGCTGAGTGGTAATACTATCAGCCCTGGATTTTTGAATAAAACAAAGGTGAAGACTAGAGGTGTGCGTTTTGTGGCTCCAGGGCATGAGGTGTGTTTTGGAGGGGACGTGGCGTGGGGTGGGGTGGTGCGGCAGGCTGACCTAATTCGATGCAGGTGATCCCCAGAGACCAGATGTCCACCTTCCCCTCGTACTGGCCCTCATCCATGGCCAAGATCACCTCAGGGGCCATCCTGGGGAGAGAGAGAGAGAGAGAGAGAGAGAGAGAGAGAGAGAGAGAGAGAGAGAGAGAGAGAGAGAGAGAGAGAGAGAGAGAGAGAGAGAGAGAGAGAGAGAGAGAGTGAGTGAGTGAGTGAGTGAGTGAGTGAGAGAGAGAAAGAAAGAAAGAAAGAGAGAGAGAAAGAGAGAGAGAAAGAAAGAGAAGGCAAGGGTGGCAGAAAACAAAGAACAGACAGATGATCAGGAGTATATTAATTGCACATCCTTGGCTGCCTTTTTAAAAAACAAATTTCATTAGTGTAGCATGCTGCGTGACGCATCCAAAAATGTCGGCAAACAAACGCGGGTCCACCTTAATGAGACAGCATGGTATAATCACAGAAACCAAACTCATCCACCCCTACGCCCTCCGTAAGCCCCTACATACTGGCACACTGACGTCTAGGGAGAGGAAAGGAGAGGAGAGAAGGGGGGGGGGGTATGTGTGAGTCATCCGAGTGGGTCTCTCGGGGTGACAGACGCAACTGTTTGTGGGTGTGTGATGCATTATCTGTGTTTTTGCACTTTAATATGTTTAATATATTTAATATATTTAATATACATTTTCTCAGTTGTTTTGTTGTTGCTGGAAAAAAAAGTGCAAAA
>NC_085864.1:16718531-16763531 GCF_034702125.1 Engraulis encrasicolus | reverse complement strand
GTTTTGAAGGACGACTCCTCCTAGTTTTATGTAGCCCAACATGACACATTAAGGCGTCAAAGCAACACAAGGTAAAGCAGGCCCATTCACTCTTTATTGCGCACAGTAGCCGTGGTACCCAAAGAAACACTGGCTCAGGGTTTGAAGGGTGGTTTATGTATGCTGTCATGTTATACAGGGTTCCCACTCCCAAGTCAGATTTAAAATTCCATGACTTGGGTCGTCTAATGCCCATCTCTGTCTCCCTCTCTCCGTCTCTCTGTCTCTTCTTCTCTCGGTCTGCCTTTTTCTCCATTTCTTTTTTGCTCTCGATATCTGTTCATCTGACTCTACATCTCACCGTGTCTTGAATCTTTTCCCTTCTCCTCTGACATGTTTTGGGGCACGTCTGGGTTAACGTATCCAAACACTACATAGCAAAGTAAGGCAAGTCCAATCAAGAGATGCCCCCTAGTTTTTTGTTGCGTGCAATAGAAGTGATGCTCTATACTCGATTCAGAGGACGGCTGTCGTCTTTGCTGCACACAGTAGAAGTTGTGCCGGCAGAAACACAGACGACTCTGTTTACGTATCCCGACGTGACATAGCAAAGCAAGGCAACAGAGGTAACAAAGTAAGCCAAAGCGAGGCAAGGTAAAGCGAGGCAGGCCCACCCACTCTTTTGTCGAGCACGGCCAGCGCGTGACTAAAGCTGCTTGACCCCAGATGACTAACGCCGGAGAAAGAGTTCTCAACTTGAGCGACTCCGCTATTTTTGGCTCTGCTGCAGATGCAAAGCGGCGGTGACCGCGGAGGAGAGACACAGACACAATAATAGCTAGATGGCCGTTTTAGTCATCGCACCTGTGGACATTTATTTACGTGTTGACTTACTTACAAAAAAAAAACAAAAAAACTTTCATTTCCATTTCTGACTACCTTTCTGCCTTTTGTATAGTCAAAGCTATGACTAAATGCAAACTTCTTAAAAAGGCATTATTTACAGCAACACTTAAAGGTTTTTCAGCATTAAAATAAATGCTTCCCCAAGTGCTTCAGTAGGTCATCAAGTTGTTACAATGTCAAAGGCACTCCATAATTCACTTAGCGGCCCTCCACCATAACTGAATTGAGAGTTTTGAGGAATGGGTCATTTCTGTCTGTAGGCTTCCTAGAGGCAGGAGTACAACTGACGACGGAAACTACTTAGTTTGTGGCTTTAAGATACATATGGCGACATATGGGTGAGAGCTAGGGATGGCACAAACCGCACCGAAAACCGAAACCGTACAATTCACACACATACCGAACCGAACCGTGCAATCCATCGCAAACCGCAATTCATGTACTGCCCAGAAAAATATGTAAAACAGAGATTCTAGGAGTATCTTATCCAGTCTCTCTGATTAAAACATTAGCGTATAAGACCAAGTCAGAGGATGACACAATTAAAATCACACCATTTTCACATTATAAGCCTATACAAACCATATGTAGGATATTTAATGATAAGTCCAATTCTATTAGCCAGTGCACCATTTATCATGAACTAAAAAAAAAGAACCGTAGAGAACCGAAAACCGTGACCTTGACACCGTGATATGAACCGAACCGTGAATTTTGTGAACAGTACCACCCCTAGTGAGAGCAGCTTCCCAATCAACTATGCATGGTAAAAAAACACCATAAAGCAGCCTGTAATTACAGAACTCCAAATTAGAGCCACACAGACTTCCATGTTAAAAATGGCGAGTTAGCGTATACAACATGACAGGCTGCTGACATGGCCTAACGGTTAGGGAGTCAAGAGGCAGCCGTGTCCTAGTGGTTAGGAACACCTCCATCCATGGCTGAAGTGTCCTTGAGCAAGGCACCTAACCCCACATTGCTCCAGGGACGGTAATCAATTCCCTTAAAAATAATAACTAAGTCGCTTTGGACAAATGCGTCAGCTAAGTGTAATGTAAGGTAAAGGAAGTCGGCCTTGGACTTGGCAGGCTGCAGGTTTGAATCCAATACCATCTATGGCCTGCCCTTGAGCAAGGCAGACACAACCAAATTCCACCAGGAAAGCAATACCTGTTCATAATACCTGCCATCTGTCCAAAAATAACCAAGTCACTTTGGATAAAATCATCAGGTAAGTATAGCGTAACAACGCAGCAAAATACATGGCAGGCTGATGACCACACTACACACCACACCACACCGTATAACCCATATTATCCTAAGCCCTTTTTGGGAAAGGGTGCCCTCGGCCTACTAAACCATAAATATGGCAGCCTCTGAAGCGCATACAAACATCAAATAAGTTGCATTTAAAAGCTATAACATATATCATTTTGCATTAGAATGTGTTCATTCAGCTCTAACTTGCCCATATTTTTAATAAAACAGCTCAAATCTCAAGAACCTGAATGCAGCGTATGTCTCCAGGACACAATGCGTTCAAGGGGTATGCCACTATTTTGGGGCTTACTACAGTTAAAATCGTTGGCTGAGGTTTATAAAGGTGGTAAAATGTCTTATTTTTCAAGTTAAGCGTTGTCTTGCTTTAGGAGGGAATATGTCGCTAAGCTAGTGAAAGTCAGTGGATCTGTGTAGTACATTGTAGTAATGTATAGACGATGACAGGCTGATGGTGGCAGTAGAGCAGCTCACCTCATTGAGTTAGATGCTAAACCGGTAGCACCGACAACACCATTACACGGCAGTCTGGTGACGGCAGTAGCTAAAGCTCATGTCATTGTGCTGTTTCAATGGTGGATTAATGTACACAACATTAGTAGGCTGATGATAGCAGTACAGCAGCTCACCTCATTGCACTGTTTCCCGCTGTAGGACATCTTCTTGATGGCCACCACCTCTGAGGTCCGCACATCCCGCGCCTGACAAGACACGCAACCACACGTCAATGTTAATGCCGGTTTATTTATCAAACAGTTTATAAACCACTATAGTTAATTAAAAAATGCATCAAAAACGATACTGTACTTAAAAAATTACACAATATCAAAATAAGGGTCTATGCATGTCTAGCAATAATCACAACTCCCGTTTTAAGACAAACCCTGTGGAACCTTAGTTGTCGTGGCTGAAAGTTTGTTGTTGTGTTCTGCAATATGCTATGCAATGCCAACCACCAATGGGTAAGACTTCCACTTTTAAAAGCGATTCTGCAATCTATTGGGCCCTAACACTCGAAAGTCCTACTGTAGTTTACTTCTTGGGCCAAGTAGAATTAATGAATTAAATAATTAATAAGCAATTGGTGGTTGACATGCTGCAATGCATATCTAAGATAGTCCACAAAAAACAAACAAACTCCATACAATAGTTCCAGATGCTGATGTGTGCTACTGCTGAAAACACCACCGACCCGTATATTAACCAAACGGGTGTGACTGCTGGTTGGCTGGCTAGTTAATTAGTTAGCCGTCTGGCTTTCTGAACTCACAAAGTAGACGGCGCCGAAGCTGCCATGTCCGATCTCGCGCAGGTCCGAGAACTGCTTCTCGGGGTCCTCCTTGAAGAAGAGCTCGGCGATGTCGGGGTCCTTTAGGCTCCCCGCGCGGGCATTCTTGTGCATGGCTGGGACCGGGAGCGGGGCCCGGGCGGGGGGCGCTGGCCAGGGGGGGTGGCCAGGGAGGAGAGGGGGGAGGAGGGGGCCGCCACGCGACGCAGCCCTGCCCTGCAGCCAGGCGGAGCAGCCGGAGACTATCTGGGTCTGCGACTGCCACGCAACGACAGCCCCCGCCGAAGGCTCATCTGCAAGTCAGCAGCTGCATGCAGATCCACACCTGAGCGAGAGAGGGATAGAGAGAGGGACAGAGAGAGAGAGGGACAGAGAGAGAGAGGGACAGAGAGAGAGAGGGACAGAGTGAGAGAGGGACAGAGTGAGAAAGGGAGGGACAGGGTAGAGAGAGAGAGAGAAAGACAACAGAACAGAGCAGATGGTTAGACAAATGCGAGAACTAAGGGATCTTCACAGAGCTCAGTGTTTCTGCCTTTGTCTTGTGTCTCCGAGTCTGTGTGTACGTATGTGTGTGTTAGCAAGATGACAACCATGTGCCCCTTTACCGTTCTTGGCTTTTTGAGCTGTGCAATGCTGGTCTGAACAAAACAAGTGAGCAAAAAAAGATATAGAAATAAGGAACCATGGGTGCACGTGCAGTGCAGACAGACCCTGACTACACAGGAGGTAGTGGTCTGAACCTGACAAGGACGGGAGGGGGGGAGACAGAGAGAGAGCGAGAGAGAGCAAGAGCGAGCGAGAGAGAGCGAGCGAGAGAGAGCGAGAGAGAGAGACTGTGTGAGTTTCACACATACACACACAGAAACATGGTCAGAAATATACAGTAACACACACACACACACACACACACACACACACACACACACACGTTCAGAAATATACAGTAACACTCGCACACACACACAAACACACACACACAGAGGAAGACTGAAGGAAAGCCAGAAACAGGAAGTGGAGAGGAGACACCCTCGAGCGGCAGCCACAACACCCTCAGCACACTCCCAGCAGGAATCTGCTACACACACACACACACACACACACACACACACACTACACTACACACACACACAGAGTTTTGCTGTTGCCATCAGTGCCATTCTGCGCCGCCATGGCTGCCAACAGGACCTCATGCTGTCAGAGCAGTTTGGTGGACTCACTGGTGCTAATGGGAACTGGGAGTTGGGGGCCCAGAGCTCGCTCATGTTCCCAATGCCTGGACGCAACGGACTGGCTGACTGAATGTGTGACTTTACCAGTTTATGGAACTACGGACGTGCGCACGTGTTGGGGGGGGGGGTGTAATGGCTTCATGATGGCTCCATCCCTGCTTTCTGTGTGGGAATATGTATGTGTGTTTTCATGTGCATGTGAGAGAATGCGTGCTTTCATGTACGTTGTACATGTAAGTGTGAGTGTACTGTGTAGTGTACTGTATGTGACTAAGTGTGAGTGAGAGAGAGCAAGTGAGAGGGCAAGAGTGCCTGTGAGAGAGTATGTATGAGGGAGTGTGTGTCAGAGAGAGAGAGAGAGAGAGAGAGAGAGAGAGAGAGAGAGAGAGAGAGAGAGAGAGAGAGAGAGAGAGAGAGAGAGAGAGAGAGAGAGAGAGAGAGAGAGAGAGAGACTGTGTGTGTGTGTGTGTGTGTGTGTGTGTGTGATAATTATAGTCGGGAGGGAGGGAGTGAGGGGTGTATAGCGCAGAGCAGCGCTCCTCGTCAGGGCAAGCGTGGCGTGGCGTAGCGCGCCCAGGAGAGAAGGCCACTTATAGCTGCCAGTCCCCTCTGAGCCGCCCGCACAGACCTGGCGGCGCTGGGGGGGGGAAATACACCAAAAAAAGAAGAAAAAATACAAAAAAGGGAAAAAAAGAGAGAAAATTCAGGTCTCTGGTTGCCATGGTAATGGTCACTTCTGCAGATGGTTGACTTGATGAACAGCGTCCTCCTCACAACAACTGATAGTCCAGTACTTCTCCGATCCCCTTGCATAATATAAAACCCAAAAACATGAACGAAAAAAAATTAAAATCTTAAACGGTACATCAAAACAATTACAATATCCCACGTTGGGATGAATAAAATGCATCTGTTTGCTGTAAAACACACACACACACAAAACGAACTCCCTCATGCTCTTCCCCTGGCGCAGCATCCTAACAAATGTAGGCACCTGGCTCATTCACGTTCTCCATGTAACAGGAAACATATACGCTGCATCAACTTCAAATTCCCAGTTTGGGATTTTTTTAAAAGTACATATTTTTTTGTGAACAAATACATACTATGGGAAATAAACTCTCCCTCTACTCCTGCGCCCTTTGGGTGTTGAGCTCCGCTCTCTGCCTTGAACGTGCCGTGATGCATCCAATGATCCGCCAACGCGGCCAAGTGCCAGAGTACCAAAGAGCCTTACGTAAGCAGCAGCACAGGTGAGAGAGGCACAAGGTGCTTGGCGGAGGTGTAAAGAACAGAGGCTTCCGCCCACACACACACGCACACACACACACGCGCGCGCGCGCGCACACACACACACACACGCACACGCACACACACACAGACAGACAGACAGAGACACACACAAAGACACACACACACAAAGACACACAAAGACACACAAAGACACACAAAGACACACACAGACACATGGAGTTATCCGTCACACATGCCATCACCAAGCTGGACAAGCAGTCCTTTCATCAGTGCGCCACCAAATCTCGCACACAGCTGTGGAGCATGAGTAATGCGAGCCAATGGAGTAATTATTACAGCTTACTCATTTAGCGGACTTCAGAAACGACCAGCAAAAAAAAAGAAAATAATTTATTATGCAAAAACTAAACAAAGCAAGAGCATGATGTATTGTGCAACATAATAATTTGAAGTTATTTTAAAAAGTTTAAGTGTTGGCGGGTTAATAGCTGGGATGATGTCAGAGACGTGCGTGTGCCCGCATGTGTTAACTTGCCATTATTGAGATTAACTACAGTGAAACTCATACGTCTGCAAATGAGCTTAGCTTACTTGCAACTATCAACAGAACAGTCCCACACACGTTGGTCTTGGACAGTTATATAGTTAAAATTATAACAATATGAAATGTAACCAAGAATGAATTATACGGGATGAGCAAAATAAAATGAATTGTTATAATTATGTAAAGGCAATAGCATGACACTTAGGAGGACAGATTTCTGGACAGAAACACCAGCCTGTCAGTATGTTCTGGCTTCAAGGACGCTCTCAAAGGTAGGTCACTATTGCCACGATTAAATCACGATTGATTTGATGGATTTCACCATTTTATCACGATTTACGATTATTTTCGATTAATTGTGCAGCCCTAGCCCAGAGTCACTTTACCAGAACCAAACACAATAGCTTAGCCAAGCTGAGCTCCCAGCCATCTAGGCACAACACTCCCTACTGCCAAGCCCAGCCAATCAGCAGAACATCTACCTGCACTCCACAACAACCACGACTCCAGTCAGTCATCAACCAACAGTCAGTAGACTACCGTACTTTGCCACATAAAGATAATGGGAGTGAGAGTCAGAGTCAGTGCTGTGTTATGTACATAACATAACACAGCAACTAAGCCTCCAGCTGTCTAGGCAGGATGCTGCACTATATTGCAGTCTGGCCTGTTCAAGGCTCGGCCCATCAGTGTCAGCATGCCTGCCTGCATTCCACAACCACATCTCTTCAAAAAAGCCTGTCGTCGTGACCATGTGCTCCTGCTCACATCAACCAGAAACTGGGGGGAGTTCCTTGGAGAGGAAACAAAATGTCTCTAGTTTCAAGCTCCAAGAAGGAGTCCCTTTACGTACAACTGAACAACACTTTAGATAACATGACCCGTTAGAGAATTTTCACATCACACTGACAACCGACCAGGTTGAATAGGACACTGATATTGAGAGCCCAGCACGCAGCATTGCACTGCCTGCTAAAATGCCGCATTGTGACCATGTGCTCCCCACCTCCATCAACCAGAAACTGGGGAAGTTCCTTGGAGAAGGAACATGTCTTTCAAGCATCTTGGAGAAGTAATGGCATGTTAGACAGGCTCTAAGAAGTTGGTCAGACGTTTGAAGTCTTTGGACGTAACCTGGATGAACAAGAATCAGACATATGATATCTCACTGTAAACCATTCAACTCTGAGCAAGCTGCTTCAGATACTGAGACTGAGTGTGTAGCGTAGTGTCTGTGGTGCCCTTTTCCCAACTGATTCAGAATCAGTGAGCATGACCAAAAACCTCTAGTGTCCCAGAAGTTCACACTGCACTGGGACTATATTATGTTTATTAACATAACTTACTCCTGCTTGGTATTGAATGAGAGAAAGTCCCCAATTCCCCATCTCTTGATACATACACACACTATGCTCATTACTAGTACTTACTTGTCCCCCTCCGATCCAAAATTCCCATCTTTCTTCAGACATACATGGGTGGTTGACGTTTAAGGGCGTAACACACACAAAAAAAAAAAGTTTTTCAATTTCCTGAAAAAAAATGATGGAGAAAAATTGGAAAAAAATAGAAAAAAATAAAGCACTTAGTGGTCTGTAGAATTTCACCTTATTTTTGCCATTTTTGGGAAAATGTGTCCTGCATCAACACATAGCATAGGCATGTCACACCGCAGGAAAATGGAGTCACACCACAGGGAATTCACTGCATTATGGCCATTTTAATCCTTTTGTATACATGACTGACATCTGAGCTCACGCTAACTTGATAATGATATTGTGTTTAATCTTAATATGTGTTTTCATTAATAAAACACTTTGTTTCCTCCTATAAGAGCAGTCACACCACAGGACACCATAAAATGAACCTAAGCATTGTGTGACAGAAAGATTGCAATATGAAGACATATTAAGAGGTTAAGAGTCACCTTAAACTTCCACAGCACTCTCCAATAACTGAGGTACTGACTGGTTAGGAGCCAGTCTTTAAGACCCTTGTAGTTGGCCTTGCAGCTGCCCATTCACAAACATCGACATACATGTCACCCCACAGGACGCAATTTGTGTTACAAAATTGAACTTGTAGTTAATATTACTGTCTTGAGTTTTTTCCACATTCACATATCTTAATATAAAGTTAATATTTATGCAATCATGCCAAATGCTTCATACATAATTCAAAATGTTGTTGGTTAATTTATATATATATTATATTCCAGGTTTCATTAATGTTACAATCACACCGCAGGATATTTGGCATATGAACCTTTACATAAATCTTAACAAAAATGTTTCTTCTCATCTAAGACTAATATGAAACATAATGTACCACATATTCTTTCATTGACATTTGTTTTTTAAAGGAAAATAACAGTTTTGTAGGTTTTTAACCAATGTTACGAAAAAACAAGGCGTCACATCTCCCACCCACATACACTCAAATTGCACACACATCACACAACACGAGAGAGAGAGAGGGAGGGAGAGACAGACAGAGACAGAGAGAGAGAGGGAGAGAGAGGGAGAGACAGAGAGAGAGGATGGAGAGAGCGAGTACTACTCAGATGATCAGCTCCACAGACACAATACCAGTCTGAGGTCGGGTGTTTGAGTCACAAGACTAGCTCTTACTCCCCACCCAGAACGAACAGTGCCAGCTTTTAGCTCTCTCTGGCTCTCCCTCTCCCCCTGAAACACTTTGTGGAAACACAAAATAGTGTTTGTTTTTTAAAGCTTTGCTGTAGGGCTGCACAATTAATCGAAAATAATTGAAAATCGTGATATAATCATGATATCGAAATCGTGATTTCAATCGGGATTTAATTGTGGCAATAGTGACCTTCCTTCGAGAACCTTGAAGCAAGAACATACTGACAGGCTGGTGTTTCTGGGCAGAAATCTGTTCACCTAAGTTTCATGCTATTGCCTTTTACATAATTATTACAATTAATTTTATTTTACTCATCCCGTATATAATTCATTCTTGGTTATATTTCATTTTATTATAATTTTGTAAAAAAAATCAATAATCGTGATTAATAATCGTGATTATGATTTTGACCCAAATAATCGTGATTATGATTTTGACCCAAATAATCGTGATTATGATTTTTTTTCCTTAATCGTGCAGCCCTACTTTGCTGTATAATTAATGTTTGTAATGCACGGTGTATGTATAGTACAACAAACACAAAGAAATCTAATGTGTACATCTAGAGATCACAAGATAAATCATACTTGACAAGAAAGACAGGTGTGTAACACGCAGATCGTCTAGACATTTCCTGCTTCCAGACAATTTCCTGCTACGCTCAATGCAGAATCTACTGGGCCATCCACTCCAGCATTCTCAACACAGACTCCAAGATCAAGATAAGGACTGATCAGTCATCACAGACTCCCGACCAGCTACCTAATCGCAGCATAATCAGTAATCCCACTACAAAAAGACAGAAACCAAAAGAGAAGATAACACCACGTCTATGACAACTGATGAGACACCGTCTCGACAAAATGTACACTCGTTAGCGATATAGTCTACCCGACCTTGTTTGAGTGGTGCACATTGTCAACAGATGCATCAGAATTGGGATTCTGCTTCTACAAGACAACAGTAGGTGCCTCATTTGGATTACATGCAGTTGGGTTGCCATTTTAGTGTTTTCAACTGAGTAGACTCGTTGCCGAGGGTTAAGCTCCAGGGGCCTGATGACTTGGGGTTTAGAATATGCTGTTGCTGTATAGTGAACACTTTGGATTTCCCCTGACTGACTCGTCACTCAGAGCACTTGTCTGCCTTGCATTTGGTAATGAGAACACTAGCTTGTGCATTTGGCTGACTACCATCCAACCAGGTGACGAAAGCTTCAATGGTGGTGGGTGATGATTCAGCAGTGAGCAGAGCAGACAGCAGACAGTCAGTCCTTACATATGGGGCCTATGCTACTAAATACATGCGGTGGTGGGAGACAGTCAGTCCATACGCACGGGGCCTATGCTACTAAATAAGGGTGGTGTGTGGGGGGATACAGTCAGACAGTCCTTACGCCTGGGCCCTATGCTACCAAAATGGGGGTTGGGGGTGGGCAAGAGGGGCCGACGGAGGGACGGTGCATTGCATCGCGTGCCGCTGAGCATATACAGACAGCAAGAATGCGGCAGGGTAGGACAACAAAAGGGCAGGAATTCCCTCTGCATACAGTCTGCTCTCCTACTTCCTGCTCAGGCCGCTTCCCAGCCACAGCTACGGGGCGCCCAGAGGGGAAAAAAGGACCAGAAAAATGCCAAGTCACTTTGAGCCCCCCTCTTCCCTGACTCGAGTCCCCAAGCATCAGCCACATGGAGAACAGCATAATAGCACCTACAATGACGACAACAAAAACAAATGCCATGACATTAACAAATACGATGACACAAACAAACATGATGGCAATGAAGAGGATGCCAAGTCACTTCAAGCCCCTGTTCCCTGGCATCCGCCACATGGGACGATGCTACAACAACAATAACGCCATCAACACAAACAAATGCCACGACATTAACAAATACAATGACTCAAACAAACACAATGACAAACACTGCGACGACAGCCAAAATGCAGTCAAGCATTAAGTGCTTAGCATTATGACTCAGGGTCCCCCCAGAGCTCAGCTGCTTAATATTTAATGAGATCTACGTGTCTTGTAGTGCGACACGCAACTGGTCTGGGAGAGCAGAGGCTAATTGGCTGATTGGCTTAGAAGCTGATTCAGCATTCTACAGCTCGTTTGGACTACCTTCAACCTTGGCACGACTAATTAAAGACCTTCTCTCAACAGACATCACCCAGACTATTCAGAGGTGCGTGCATCCTCATGCTTTGAACCAACAAAACAACAACTTTGCCCTTATTTGCATATTTGCATGCCCTCATACTAACTTGGTGTATTTGGTAAACAAGCATCATCTTGTGTGATGCTTTGCGTGAGTTTTTTTGTGCAGGACTACTCTGAACTATGTGCATTCTCCTCGTGCTTTGCATAAACAACAACAACAACAACAACAGCAACTTGTGGTTCCCATACTTGCATGTCATCATACCAGCTTGGAAAACTAGTATCCTCATGTGCAAGTTGTGATTCCAAGAGCTTTGAATGACCGACATACCTGTAATCCAGAGTAGACTACTCTCTGAGCTATGCACATCCTCATAATGTTTTCAACACCAAGAAAAAAATAACAACTACCTGTGGTTTCCATATTTCTATATCATCTTACTAAAAATGATCATGCACGTGCTTCCAAGAGCTTTGAATCAAAGATATAATCTAGAGTAGACTGCATTCTGAGCCATGGGCATCCTCGTCAATCTTGGAAGGGAAAAAAAACACAACAGCAGCAACGTCTGATTTCTGAATCTTAGTGTATGGAAAACAACGAGGCACTGTGATGCATTGTGCGAGTTCTGCCTTCCAAAGGCTTTGAATAGCATACTCTGCTGTCCTCTCGGGCCATGCAATATAATATGTTCGGAGGAGGGGTGGGGTGGGTAGTGGTAGAGGGGGGTATGGGTTATCCCGGCCTACATCACCCTTCACCCAGAAGCCTTATGGCTTTATTGATCCTGCTCTACACACCAGGACAGGTAATACTCCCCTGGCTGCCATACCACGCAAGCAAGCAAGCAGCACAATGCCATTCTCATCCCTGGGGCTCGTACATACACAGATAAAAGCCAGCCACTAGGGGTGTAAATAATATTGAAATGTATCGATATATATTGCGATATATTCTGGTGATTGAATCAAATCGCATCGCATTGTGGGGCATTCTTAAGTATCGAAAATAATCGAATCGCTGGCCCCTGCCCAATAACTTCATAGAAGTGGAAAAGTAATTGGGGAAAAATATCGAATCGAATCGTATCGTGTCGTGGGGCATTTTTAAGTATCGAAAATAATAGAATCTTATCGCATCAAATAATAAGATATCAATATTGAATCGTATCGTTATGGAGGCTGTGATTTACATCCCTACCAGCCACACACACACAGACAGACACACACGCACGCACACACACAGACACAGACACACACACAGTCTCTCTCTTTCACACGCACAGACTACACACACTGTAAGTAATGTTTATCCCTACGATGTTGTGTAGATGATGTTCCAGAGCCTATCGCGCATCATGCAGCATGTCCAAGCAGCGCTGGCTGGCTAAGGTCATTACAGCAGTGTCACCGAGCTGCCCTGGATTACGTATGTGTTGTTGACCCCTTCCACCACCCCATCCACTCCTCCATGCACCCCACCCACCCACAGCCAGCCTAGCCGCCAGCCCACTGGACAGGCCTGAAAAGCAGCTTTGTGGCCCATCCATCCACTGTCTCTCTCTCCGTAATCATGCGAGGGCTGGAGAGCATGGGGATGACGACATCATCAGTTGTCAGTGGACACTATGCACAGAGTACATTTACATTTCCAGCAGCACAGCGCAATGTGGTAATAAATGACCAGATGGGGAATGAGATTACTATTATTATTATTGCAATTATTATTATTACTATTACTATTATTATTATTATTATTATTATTATTATTATTATTATTATTATACATGTGGAGCAGAGAGAGAGAGAGAGAGAGAGAGAGAGAGAGAGAGAGAGGGAGAGTAAAATTTCAAAATTCTTTGTAATATTTCAGTAAAGTAACACAGTATAGAGATAGAGATTAAGTCCACGTAGCAAGATGCTTTGCTTCGGTAGAACAGACTAGCACCAGAGAAATCCCCACAGGTGCTGTGGAGAGTGCCATGAATGTCCCCTGTGGCTCCCAAGGGAGCAGGATTGTTGGACCTGTAGAGGAGAGGTCTCTCAGCCACCATAAGATGCTTATGTTTCACAATTGTCAATGGCATTAATCAACATATGGTGCTATGGTGAAGGTTTGGAGAAGAACACTGGATCAGAAGGTCCAATTTCATCTCAGGCTTTTGAGTCCAAGTCCTTAAATAAAACTGAATATCCAATATCATTACTATGAAACGTGGATTGTGTTTATGGACTGACAACCAAACAAAAACCCACAGACACACCCATGAAAAAACATGCACAATGTGATGCCCAAAATGTAGGGCTGTGCAATTTATCATATTTATATCGCGATATCAATATTCATCATATATCGTGATATCAATATCAAAATTCATATATCATGATATTTTGTCATTTGTCATTTGCAACGCTACGGTGCAGTATGGCAGTCAAGGGATTAAGCAAAACACAGGGGTGGTACATCAGAACTACTCTATGTCGAGAAAAATAGACGCCTCTCGAGTCTCGCGCTCTCCTCAAGTCTACATTCATGCAGACTTACTAGACATTATGCTACTAGAAAGCACTAGCAACTAGAAAGCCATTATGCGTGCTACTCCACTACGATAATAGTGACGGGGGTTGGGAATGTCGTATATATATCGCTTAAAATATCGTGATATCAATATTTGCAGAAAATATTGTGATATTGATTTTTTCCCATATCGAGCAGCCCTACCAAAATTAAAAACATGTACTTTTAATTTAGCTTACTTCAGTGCTGTATCCCTCTCATGCCAGCCATCCTGAATACTCAGCAGTCTATTAATACTACGTATAGTAATTTGGTACTGGAAATTCCAATCCTATGATGGTAATAAAAACAATCATCTACAAACAAAACCTGATATGATTGAGTGGCAAATAACTCTAGTAAAATCCCTTAGCAAGCCCACTAGTAAACCAAAGACACCATAACCTCCACCACACTGTCAAAACAAATGGCTAAAATATTTGCTTACAACTGGATTACTTTCACTACATGGTGTGAAATATTCCAGCCTATAATAACCACTGAAGACACGTTCTGCACAACAGATCCGGGAAATCAAAAGTCGTTATTAAAGGGCACCCTTATCATCTGATGACAGGGAGGCAGCACGCTTCACATTTTGTTGTTTTTTATGGTACTATTGTCTGGGGTTAGTTAGCTCCCGGGGGTGTGTCAGCTGAGCCAAGCAGAGCTAACGACAGGCAGGGCATTTTCACTCCAGGGAGAGAGTGTGTAACACTACACTGACACTACAAGGTGCTCTAAATACGACAACACCTGTTGAACAATCCCTTAAAACAAACACCACTAAATACAACACCGAACAGCGTTTACATACACTCCTGCAGGGCATGACTAAAAAAGCAATAAAAAGAATGAAAAATTGGGGAAGGTCTGACCAATTTAGGCCAGTTTAGAAATTGTTTATTATGGGCTTGTTTATTTGTTTTTTTTTCTTGTAGCTTTCTAAAAAGTGTCTGCTGACTCATTAGTCACCCCTGACACTATATGTTTTTGTTATTTATTGCAATGCAACTGCATTTAGAGCTGCTGCATAACAATACACGTGAAACGGGCTTAGTGGGATGATGTTTGCAGGAGGCTGTTCTTGGCTGTAACTAGTGCATCAGACTGATTGAATAAACTCCCAGATTGAAAAAAAGTCTTAGTCCATAGCAGGACAAATGTCCATTTTGCATTTGTTGTATCAGACTACATTTAAATGGAATAATAAAAATACAGACATAATCTATGGATGGGGGGTGGACAGACGGATGGAGGGAAGGACGGAACCATCTTGTTCCTCAAGACATGAAACCACCAACATCCGACCACGCAGTTGCACCACAATAGCTCCATGGGAGAGGAGCTCAGAAATGAGCAAAATGTCAAGTCTGGCCTGCACCATTTAGCCATGTCCTTTCATGGTGGCAGCCTGGCACTGTGGCACATGACGGCATGCATGGTCAAACAGGGGCTGAACTGATGTGACCAAGATGAGAGACAGAGAGAGGGTGGCAGCAATGAGATGGACAACTGCAGGGAGACAGGGGCAATGCCTCCTCTGTAGAGGCATCATTCACAGAGGTCTTTAAACACGCGCACGCGCACACGCACGCGCACACGCACGCGCACACGCACGCACACACTTCAAGTTTCACATGTTTCTGTGTGATATGCACCCAAAGACAAATGGGTCACAGGCAGCAAGAGCTTTTCAATCTGCAGCACCACTGGGGTGATGGCATATCCGACAGCTCCTTGGAAAGGGTTCGGTTGCACCTTACTTTAAAGCCCATGAGTTGGATTACTTAGGAATTTTAACAAAGTATGTAACCGCAGCATACAGGCGTTTTCCCTACAACATACCGTTAGTGTTGTTAAGTGCAAGTAAATATTATTGTGTTGATTAATGTAGATACACAAAAAGACCAAAAAAGGGGTGTCGGTGGTTTCTTCCAGGAAACAACTTTGCAGTAACTAAGAGCCCAGAGCCTACACTGACAGCACGCCCCTTGTGAGGGGAAAAGCAGGTCTTGTGGCTGGCTCTGGTAGCTCCATAAAACACCATCAAGTGGAACACACCCAGGAACTTGCTGGCCCCACTGCATGGTGCCCATGTGGAGGAACACGTCTGCACTGATGAAACGTTCCTGTTCAAGTGGAACCACATGAAGCCGGCACCAATGACAAACTATGAGATGAGAAGCGTCTAAATTTGTTGTACCGCTGCATGTGACTTCAATGACAATATTGGTTTTACAGTCTTGAGATACATGGCCTCCCTCCAAGGCAAAAACAGGGTTAAGGACCACCATGTTTGCATGGGGTAGCTTCAACTTTTGTTCTTACCCTTCTCTGGTGTATTATAATGGAATCAACAAGCTACATAGGAACGAAATAAAAAAAAAGAGGCTGGCACAAAAATCTGACACGCATTGTCAAATACTGTGGATTGGGCCTGCTTTGGATGCGTAGCTGACATGTCAACGCAATGGTTCTGGAGAACTAGATGACTCGAGGGTAATCAGCTTACCTTACGGAAATTAAATATAAAATAGGACGCAATGGTATTGCAGTTTTATCGACAGCATACAAGGCATATTATTCAATATCCTCCTGACAGCGTTGAAACGCGAACTGACAACACTGCCACCACCACACACACACACACACACACACAATTAGGCGTTGTCCTGAAAGAAGTAAACAGGCGCTAGCTCCCCGAGGGGGACAGAATAAACTTGTTGCCATTAATCACAGCCATCACTTTCAGTGTTTTCATTATGCGACAGGGCTAATATATGCCAGGAGGGATAGCTTCATGCTTCTAGTTATATTATGCTGGAGGATGACCATGCCAGTGAACTAAGTATGTGCGTGTTAAGCTGTCATTTCGAGTCTTCCTGGTAGGATAATTTCAGATGCTTTGATAAAGCATGTGTTCACTTAATTAGTTGCAGAGCCATCTCAGATAACACTAAAAAATACCTCCAAGGGCCTGCCCTACAGTAGCAGCTCAATAATACGTCCATTCCACTTAGCAAACGTCAGCTAAGTTAGCTGGCTAACACTTCAACCCCAGGCAGCTAGCTAACCTAAAATCCTACACGAAATTGACATTATCTGCGAAGAGCAACGAGTCAGATGCTGAAAACCCGTGATTAAAGTAGTTTCCAAAACAATTATTAAGTGAATGCCTGTCAGTTTAGAACCAGGCACAAACGGGCGTGTTAAGATATGTTGTCTTGATGCACCCCGAGACAACTTCAGAACTTCCCGAACTAGCTTGCTATCTGCTGCTAGCTAACAAACAGCTTTAACGTGGCAGTGGATATGGCTACTTATGTCATGGTATGTCATGAAGTTACATAATTCATCGACATACAAGTTAAAATACAATTTGTACAGTAAAATGACACTGAGTATAAGTTGCAATAACATTGCCCGTGTGATTCCATCTGGCGTTACTTAGGTGAAAGTTACTTGGCTTTTCGGAGGTCTGTGGACTAGCTAGTTAGCGACCCAGCTAGCTAAATCTGCTTACTTGAAAGTGCAGCTGCTGAAGAATGTGAGGCGGTAACTCACCCGTCCGACAGGCCAGTTTTGAGAGGGCTGAGTATTTTCTGGAATCAATAAGTACTGTCCATCCACATCAGACGTTGAAGAGGTCTAGTAAAAGTCTGAACAAGCCTTTGATCGGGTTTTGGGTCTTCTTAATCGACAGGGGTTAGTTATAACTTGACGTTCCTGCTTTTGCTAGTTGACAATGTTGGAACTCCACCCCAGGGCTAACGGTGGCCCAGAAGCTTGATTTCCCCCTCACGGACAAGTCCTAAAGATGGCGGCCAAAGAAACTCTCTCCCTCCGTGTCAAATTCGACAAGGAAATATGAGGGAACGTTCTTGAAAACAATCTAAAAACTAGCTGCAACCACGCCCTGTAAGAAGTCGATGGCTTACAGGCCCCAGACCATTAGACGGAGTTTGCAGTATATTTCACTGTTTGTGTTGGGACTGTGATTTTCTCTCTCCTCCTCCTTCCCGTCTGTTCCTGGAACGCTAGTTCCGCCCCTCTTTTTCCTTGGATGCTTTCTACAGTGTGTGAGAGAGGATACATCAACTGGAGTCAATGTATTTTCTGGCCAAACAGATCAATGTTTTGACAATAATAGGATGAAAGACAATCTTTAGATGCATATGTTTCCCAAAAAGCTGCACATTTCAGATCAAATTTTAAGGCAATTTTGGTTTTAATAACCTTTCTCCCCTGATGGTTATTGGGTAGCCTATATTAGGTAAATAATAAACAGGGCTACTTGGATAGACAATATTTAAATCTTCCTTCAACATGTTTTGATTCATAACTGAAAGAATGCAAATTATTTAGAGGGAAGTTTGTAACACTGGGACTAGGCACTGAGGCATCCGGTAGCATCTGTATCCAACAGTTCCAACATTGTCAACATCTGTAAAATAAGGTCTGATTACACCTGTCACTAAGCAATAATATTTTTGTATTATTATATTTAAGGTTAAGGGCTCCGTCTTGGCAAATACCCTATGAGAATCAGGGTTCTGACTGTTGTATAGCCTAAGTAAAAGCTGCATAGATATGTGGCCTAGCACATTTTAATATTTAATAAGAGAAATTCACATTCTATTCCCAGGAATTCATTACACAGATCAAGTGGGGCACTTGTGATGACTCAGTGAAAGGTAAAAAAGCACAGGCAGGCTATACATCTCTCTTTTTTGCCCTAACCACAAGCATCCAATAGGTGTGCAGGACAGGAATCAAGACTCTGGATTGGCTCTGGGTCGACCAATCTGCTCGGATAGTGCGAGAGCGTGGTGCTTTGCTTCTGTATCCAGGCGAATGTAGAGCTTTGAAGCTTACAGAGGATGTAACATGAATGGGAATACAGCTCAGAGAGAGTACAGTGTTGTGCTGCGTTTTATTATGCTAAAGGGCCCCGCAAAGTATTATGTAATCCGTTGAGAAATGGAACTAAAAACATAAGCTATGATAATAATGAACTGGTTGGTGTGTATCCACAGAATTTGGACATAATATCTGCATCTGGATGTAATAAAGAACTTATATGTAATCCATAAGGGTCAAGCCTATGGTATGTTGTAATAGAGTATATTTTACAGTATCATGTGTTGTAAATGTGTTATCTCACATCAATTATACTTCATAGTACTGATACAAGGCAGTCATTTCACATATACCAATTGGAAATACATGGAAATTTATGCTGACTCCTGTTGAGTAATAATATATGTCAGAAAGATATTAAAACATTTTTTTTTTCATTTTCAATAGCAGGTCAGTCCACACAGAAGTTTTAATCCTCTTCCAGCAATGGTGGGAGAGTGGACAGCTAGGTGAAAACAATGAAAGTCTGGCAAACCCTCTCTGAGAACTTCCTCCAAACCATATCTCTGCCTGCCGGCATTTCCTGCGATCAACCTCACTGGACTGTGTTAGTGAATGGGTGACACAGCACACAGAAAGCATGAGTGCGTGTATGTATATGTGTGTGTACAGTACCTCAGGGAAATGTATTTTAGAAAGGGCAATACTATTTTAATAAAGTGAATATTGTAGCAAGAAATCAGGCCTACATGACAAGCAAATTGGATCTAGTGTTAGCACAGATCACCTCCTTGGTAGTGCACAGATTGATATTCCTGACACACAATCAGCTTAATGCTACCACCTACAGGGCACATTTGTAATTTCATTTTTTTATTATTATTTTAAGCTTGGATTAACCCCTTAATGCACGCCGTACCTCCAGTGGCACGCTGTAATAGTCATTGAAAAGTTAAATACCGTAGTACTACAATACTATAACATAACACAGGGCCTTTAGTAATGCACTACAACTTGGTCATTGCCATACTGGTAACAGCAAATGTATAATGCCGTGTCTTAACAGGTTAACAACAGGATTCAACCGTGAGAGCATTTATCTGTGACCATGTACAGGGCTGTTGTTAATTGTGTTACAATTTGAAGGAAAACGTTTCGCAATTCCAACCCCAGTAATTGCTTATTTGAAGGCCCCCTAACAAACCAAAGGGGTCTGTGGAATGGATTATACATGGACTTTTCCCCACTTTGTTGCGCTACTACAGAAAATGACAGAGGTTCAACAGTCTACTTCAAATGCCTCAATAGACATCGGGAAAAACTAAATCTAATGACTGGAGATGCAGAAAGTATTTCCTTATTTTCTTCCATTTGTATGCTGAGTTGCAGTGTCTGTGGGAAGGCAGCAGGTGACACTCACACATTGGATGAGCTCAAAATCAGGCGCAAGCGAAGAAATGTAGTGGCGCATCCAAATGACGTCACTGAAAGTTTTGGGCCACACGTGGGAAGATGGCTCCCAGTGAGGATCAACAGCAGGCACATCGGCCTGGAGTTTTTAAACAGAAAAATAAATCACACAAACATGGCAAGCATCGGACGAAAGGTGAAATCGGACGGGAGAACAAGGGTTAGTATTTTACAAGCTAAAAAATACGGATGGATGTGAAATACTGGGTGCAGACAGTAGCCAACGAAGGGTACAGCAGTATGCTAACACTATCTTACAATATTTACAGTTCTACTTCACTGTCTTAGTTCATAACAGATCAAAGACAAGGATTGGACTAGTGAAGAGTACACTCGTTGACCTAAGATGTCCAGTTTCTCTTAAATAAACACATTGCATACATTATTGTGGTTCTCGTCAGGCCGCGTTGCAGTTATGGCCCTGACGAAGAAACAGAGAAGAGAAATAAAGAAAATGGATCGAAGACATAAAGCCAATCAACTACGACAGAATAAGAAAGACTTGGTAAGTAGTCGTTAACGTATTTGTATCAATAAATAACATATAACCAATGGCTACAGGATTGTTAATGGACGTGATCGGCTGTTGTTTTGTAAGGTGCTGACGGAGAAACGTCGGCTGGGCAGCAAAGATGGACCTCCACATTTGGTGGTAGTCGTCGCCCTGCATGCCGATGTGGATGCTGCAGCTGTCACGCGGATGCTGAGATCAGAGGGCGCGGGGGGACTCGTGCAGGAGGACCAGGGAGTGTGTGGAGCCACGGACAGCTTTGGAATGGTCCTCCCTCGGTTCAAACAAAGGTTCATCTTCCATCGCCCAGACCCCTGTAAGCATGGAATGCATTTCGACACAAGTAGATAAAGTGCATAAAATTAACCTTTTTTTTTAGAGTGGCGTGTCTTGACGTTTAATTGCCTTTATGTTCTTCTTTCACAGCTGATTTGCACTCTTTACTCGATGTTGCCAAAATCGCAGACAGCCTTGTTTTTGTGATGGAGCCTACGATTGGCTGGGACAGTTATGGAGAATACTGTGTGTCGTGTCTGTTTGCTCAGGGATTGCCAAGCCATGGTAAGTCGCTGGTAGTAGTTATCCTCAACCTATACATTGACAAAAATGTGTTATACCTGTGCATGCCCATTGTGTCTAGTATGATGCATAGCAATTCTATGACATCTATATTTTGCAGGGATCACGTCATTTCTGTCTGTGTGTTCACTAACCCGAATACGCTAGCAGAAAAAAAACATATCAGAGGCTTTGATTTCTCATGAAGCAGCACCCTTTTGTCAATTACCATGCAATACTTGAAGTCACACACTGATATTGTTGTGGAGCACTGTAACAGTAATGCACTTTTTTGTTGTTCATTATGGATTTAAAAAGTCAAGACTACATTGTTAACACCGTAGATGTATCATTATTTTCACTGTACTTCTTGCCGCCCATCAGCTCTGGTGTGTCAGGGGGTGTCCGACCTGGCCCTGAAGAAGCGTGCCGACTGCAAGCGCCTGCTGGCCAAGCAGGTGGAGTCGCGTTTCCCCGACGCCCGCCTCTTCCCCCTGGACTCGGACCAGGACGCCACGCTCCTCCTCCGCCACCTGGGCGCCCAGCGCCAGAGACGCCTGGGCTTCCGCTCCCGCCGACCCCATCTCCTAGCCCAGCGCGTGGCCTTCACACCCAACCCTCCTGCCCAGCAGGGGGCGCCCACCACGGGACTGGGTACGCTGCAGGTGTCTGGATACGTGAGGGGTCGGCCTATGGACGTCAACAGGTTGGTGCACATTGTGGGCCACGGAGACTTCCAGCTAGGGCAGATAGATGCGCCTGAGGACCCGCTGCCCATCCAGGCTACAGTTCGGGCTGCCAAGCCGGGGCGAGGAGGGGACGTGGAGATGATGGTGAGTCAGAAAGGACACTTATCAATGGGTTTGCAGCAGCTATAGATGGAGAGAATATTTGTTGTCGGCCCTGCCGTGGCCAAACCATGCGGCTGACCGGGGTTCGATTCCCGACCCGGGTCCTTTGCCGGCCCTTCCCCGTCTCTCTCTCCCCACTCGCTTCCTGTCACCACCTTCTATCATAAATAAAGTCAAAAAGACCAACAAAAGAAGGAATATTTATTGTCCTTTCGGAAGATCCTTCTGTGCCATTTACAGTACGTCAGATACTGCTCGGTGCTGAGGGAGCTGAAATATTGTAGCATTGATTGCTCACTGTAATGTTGACAAGATAGTATAGTCATTGTATTGTTCATAGCTCATCTTACATCTGTACCACAGGGCCATTACACGGTGAATAAGTGGCTAGAACCCAGCAGTTGACTCCCACCTGAATGTATAATTGAGTGAATGAGAAGGCGGGCAAGTATGCTGCTGTTATCCATGTAACCAAGTATGTGTAAAGCTGATGGTGTGTGTGCGTGTGTGCAGGATGGTGGCGATGGTGGTGGTGGTGTGAGGGTACTGATGAAGGCTGACGCAGGCCAGAGGGCGAGCCTGCAGGCGGAGGCCGAGGTGGACCCCATGGATGGGGAGCAGACCTGGCCCACTGAGGAGGAGCTGCAGGACGCTGATGGTAGGCCAGACCACAACATCCAGGGGCCTCATGCAGGAGGACTGACAGGGGGATGTAATGGAGTGACCATCACTAGGGTTGTGGGTGTGTTCTGACTGTCACGCCAACGAGCCTGGCTCTTTGGTGTTGCGGTCAGAGCCCCAGTTTACAACCCTAGAAGGTCCGGGTTCAAGTCCCGGCTTGGCAACTCTACTCCCCTGCGCTACAGGGGCACGAAAGGGGCGGCCTGTTGTCCCGAGTCCAGGGGGAGAGGGGGCCCACAGATGGATTCTCATTACATTGTATGTATTGGATGGGGGGCCCAATAAGATGACTTTGTCTTGGGCCCGACCAAAGCTGTCAGCAGCCCTGGCCTCATGAACTAAGAATTCCGTAATTTACCACTGAATCTTTGCGCATGTGAGAATCTGAAAAGATAGCTATGCACCAAAAATTTCAAATACATCAGTCCATGCATGAACAGTTTTCTATACTGATTCACATGGTGCCTCCGATTTCACATGAAATTTAGTACACATGCACTTTTTTCATTTTTAAGTCGTCATTAGTACATCTGAACATTTGCATGGAAAGTTACTTGCATAGCTTTTTTGGGCACAAGCATGAGGCCCAAGGGGCAGATGTAAATGACAAACCATACAATAAGATAAACAGAACCGTGTTTATGTGATTTTTCATTTGTTTTTTTATGAGGGTGTATGGTATGTGTATATTGGTTACAAGCTCTCACCAGTGTGACCGCGTGCATGTGTGTGTCCCTGAATGTATGTATACATCATATACATTTATTTGTATTATGGTCATGAAGAGGTCACACATTTGTCACTCATTGTACTTTTATTTCTCTCTAAACTAGCTTCACATGCTCTCAGAGAACTTCATATGATTACCGTTTGTTGTATAGGTTTACCGCAGTGCACGTCGCTGTAAATAAAAACAGCTTTGTTTTGAAGAAGGCAGCTTGTCGGTGCCCAACGGGTTCCGCCTGCCCGATGTGTTCCCTTTGCACACTGCACATGCGCAGTATGACGTATACGGAAGAGAAATTGCCTGGTCTGTTCCGTTAATTTCTTACTTTCTCGTTTTAAAGGACCAGTTCAGTCAATTTCAATATGCTGCTGTATTGCTCACGCTACCCTTGACTTGTCAGTACCCGGTGATGCCACATTTTTCGGCTCAGCCCTTTCCGAGATATGAGCAATTCTAATGGGGGCAGCGTTTGTTTACATTTTTAAAAAATGAGACATAGGCCAACTCCAAATATTTTCCCAAAAGGTACTGCTGTTTGCTAGTTGTCTGCTGATGTTTTATAACCTTTTGGATGTTTTTGGGAATAAATAAAAATGTTTTTTTGAAAAGAGCTGCCCCCATTACAATGACCAGGATCTTGGAAATGGCTGAAGAAGAATAAAAAAAAATCTCAGGCACTGACAAGTCCAGGGTAGTGTGAGCATTACAACTGCATGTTGAAATTGACCAAACTGTCCCTTTAAGTGTTTATTTTGCAGGAGAAAGTTTGCTTTTTAAACTGTCTGTTTTATAATAATACTGGTATAGAACCGTCACAGCAGCACTAAATAAGGTCACCAACTGGTCAGCTAACCAACTAACTATTCAGAGCACAATATCACGTTATTTACAGCGTCAAACGGCATTTGATGTAAAACAACGATATCAAGTAAATATATAATATAAATATATAACATCTCTCTTTTGTGTTAATGTTCTGGCGGCTGAAAAATAAACATTTAAACGTGAAAGTCATAAGGGAACGGATCGGGCAGGCGGAACGCGTTGGGCACCTACACTGCTACCTAACCTCACTATAAAGAACGCGGGCCACAGTGCGATGACCTAGCTCCCTGCTTGTGTCTGCCCTGTTCTCCTCCAGATGAGAGGAAGAAGAAGAGAGTGATGAGGGTGCCAAAAGGAACCTCCGAGTACCAGGCAGCCTGGATCAACGAGCAGGAGGATGGAGATGAGGATGACGAGGATGATGAGAGCTGTGATGATGATGATGAAGATGACGCTGAAGACATGATGGAGGATGATGAGAATGAGTCTCAGGTGAGAGAGAGAGAGAGAGATGGCGTTTTAGCTATTTAATATACCAGAGAAGGGGAAGAAATAGAAATGTTCTTTTACAGGGGTGTGCTGTACAATAATATGAGCCAGTTATGTCAATTATTATTTTGTTTGTGTGTGGACATCAAAGCGTATATTTTTTTGTATGTGCCACACATCAGCACTTGCAATGTGCAAAGATTTCTTGCCTTCAGTGTTAACCATTTGAACCAGGACAAAAATGATAACAATGACTCTAATTTGGGTATATAAAGAAATCTTCAACTGAATTATAATGATCAGACTATACGATTTCTGTGTAGCAATAGCTTAGTCAGCTCTAGAAACAGTGCAGCCTTCCAGTGATTCATCAATTAATCAATCAAAATGGATTCATATATAGCACAATATCACAACTATTCAGTTGACTTAAATTGCTTTGACATATACACATTCCTACATTCACACACCAGCTCAGGAGGCTCTGAAGAAGACGCTACATGAGAAAACACGCACGCACGCGCACACGAGGACACACGCGCACACGAGGACACACGCGCACACGAGGACACACGCGCACACGAGGACACACGCGCACACACACGCACACGCACACACAGACACGAGGACACACACACACACACACACAATGTATAGTCACAGTCTTTGCCATTTGTAAGTAATGACTCGTATTGATGTAGTCATGCTTATAAATGTCATCCCTATAGGTCCTGGTATGAGCAGGCTTCATGTAATTATGACGTGTGGGTGTGCCTGTAATGTCAATGCGGCAAAAGTGAGCACATCAACAGTTGAATTGTATTGTGAAACAAGCGACAATGACCTTGGCCGTTTACCAATGACCTTGGCCTAGTCGGTAGCAAGCGTCGCCAGTGACGACAATCTTGACACCATTCCGAATCGGGAGCGGCCAAGCCCACATTCTTGCATTCCTTTCGTGACGGAGCCTCCACGCGTTTGGGTGCGGTAACGACATTTGTGATCGAGAGAGCCAAGAATGCGGCATGGTGGAAGTTCTTCACACTATGTCTTTGAGTCACGCTGTCGCACAGGAAGTCGCCGGTATACAAACCTTAAGGGTAGCGTAATGTCTGAAAGTGTTGACGTGGTGAGAACGGCTTCGTCCCCCTCCCCACACACGTTTGCGGAAGAACAGCAAGGGCCAGTTCTGCACACTGACTTGAGTCAGCGCCGCTTCTGTTTGTGTGGCGGTTTCCATGGTGGTACTCGTATCAAATGAGAAAGTGGGGGTGGTGGATAGCTGTGTGTGTGGAGGGAGGCAGGGAGGGAAGTGTGGGGGGGGTGTTTGGTGGGCTTGAAGGAGGAAGGCCAGACAGGATGTGTAAGGCCCGGAGGTCGAGCAGACAGCTCCTCACCACCACCACCACGCAGAGCAGATGAACAGACAGACAGACAGATGGCTGGAGGGAGAGACAGGCAGATGGGCCAGAGAGAGGGAGACAGACAAGTGAAGGGGACAAGAGAAGACGGATAGCACAAGCGAAAAGGTGAAGCTGCCGGTGGGTATAGAGAGAGAGAGAAAGATGAAGAAAGGAGTGGGGGGAGAGAGAGAGAAGAAACGGGACTTTGTGAGAGATGGACAGACAGATACAGGGACAGATAAAGAATAGAGAGAGACAGACAGATAGACAGCGGAAGACCAAAGGTGGAGACGCTGATGGGCACGTAGAGAGAAGGAGGTGGATAAAAAAGAAGGGAAGACCGGGGGGCTTTGGCCTATGTGGAGGACAAGTGCGTGGGCGAAACCTGAGGGTGGCGGGGGCGAGTCCGGGATGGGACGGCACAGGACACGGGACAGGACGTGATGTGATAATGGGGCCCTGGGTGCATACGTGCCGATGTGTAGGTGCGCCGTGCAGAGCGGCCCCCCCTGTTTGTTTTCCCAGCGTCTGCCTTTGCCGGGCCAACATAGCCCAGCCGAGCCCATCGCACCACCACCACCACCCCCTCACCCCCTCCTTGTGCCAGGCTTGCTCCCCCGCCTGCAACAATAGTGTTTGGAGACGGGGGTCCCAAGAGAAGCCTCCCTGGCTTCCTGCTCTTTAGACACGGCTTCCTCCCTCCTGTGAGAGCGAGAGAGCGAGAGAGCGAGAGAGCGAGAGAGCGAGCGAGAGAGAGAGCGAGAGAGCGAGAGAGAGAGCGAGAGAGCGAGAGAGAGAGAGAGAGAGAGAGAGAGAGAGAGAGAGAGAGAGAGAGCGAGAGAGAGAGAGCGAGAGAGAGAGAGAGAGCGAGAGAGAGAGAGAGAGAGAGAGAGAGAGAGAGAGAGAGAGAGCGAGAGCGAGCTTCTGTGAGTGGGTGGATGGCTCTGTGTGTTGGGGAGGGGGTGGAATGAGGGGTAAGATGGCCATTTATTTATACCACCCCCCCCCCACACACACACATGCACACACTTTGAATGGGGGAAGCTCTTCATGTTATGGAAGTACCACAGGGGCCTCACTCATTTATTTTCATTTTGCTAGTTTCGCAATTAGCATCCGTTTGATGTCTGCGTGTGACTGAGCTGGAGTACAAAAGAAAGTGCTCGTTTTTCTTTTTTTCTCCTGTCTATTTGTCTTTTTGGATCAATGGGGGCGGGGGGTGCGTTGTGAACAATGGAGGAAGTGGTAGTGGGAATGATGGCGCTGCTGGCTGATTATTATTATTATTGCACCTGCCATTGTTCGGACTGGGCTCGAAGCCCCTGGTGTGTGTGTGTGTGTGTGTGTGTGTGTGTGTGTGTGTGTGTGTGTGTGTGTGTGTGTGTGTGTGTGTGTGTGTGTGTGTGTGTGTGTGTGTGTGTGTGTGTGTGTGTGTGTGTGTGGAGGCAACACACACACATACACACACACACCTACCTCCAGTCGTCGTCCCCCCCTGCTGCGAGAGGCTTGCCCTCTCTGTGTCGGACCGCGCAGAAACAGAAACACTGACTTGGGTCCCAAAAAAAGCAGCGTCACCTTTAGTGGTGAACTTCAAAAGCGCGGTCTTGACTTTGAGGCACTTGCCGTTATTGCTCATTTCCTGCGAATCCCCTCAGTCATGTATTTTTAGAGACCTTGTGTAAGAGCATGTGTGTTTGTGTGTTGTGTGTAGCCATAGACCGTAGTGGTGCTAGACCGGTCAAACTGAAATGGCACCTATATTTGTTGCACATTTGTTATCTCTATCTAATACTGTATTTGTAGATATTGGCTTGCATAATAGAATATAAATTATCATGATGATTTATTTCCTAAATTCAGCAATCAAATATTAACATTAATTAATTAGTATCAAGTAATTAGTATCACTTCAGAGTGACTAGACCCAGGGATGACTGGAGCACTCAGCAACTTTTTTTAGAGGTTTTTTATTATTTTGGTGCACAAAATGACTGACGTTTCGGCGCACCTGCGCCTTCCTCAGACTCTTTTCCCCAATGAAAGTCTATTGCAAATACCAGGACAGAAACTGCTGGAGCTGTCTGTGCCAGACGGTGCTCCTGGTGTTTTTACATTTACGTTTTTTTTAAGTTTTTTTTTACTCCAAATACATTTGAACATAATTTCACAGATTGTCACATGCAAAAAATAACACTTTTGAGGACAATATTGTTACGTGATTAATAGTCATTGATTAATTGCAAAGCCTCTAATTATTTGATGAAGTTTAACGTTGATTTAA
The DNA here is from genome assembly GCF_034702125.1 of Engraulis encrasicolus. Taxonomy (NCBI): domain Eukaryota; kingdom Metazoa; phylum Chordata; class Actinopteri; order Clupeiformes; family Engraulidae; genus Engraulis; species Engraulis encrasicolus. Next base: position 16,735,018 of record NC_085864.1, on the reverse strand, counting down.
AAAAACAAAAACAAGTCTCAGTCCTAGTTAATACCCCAGATGTGCTCAAGCAAAAAGAGAAAAGTACTAATGATTCCAGCATAAAATTAAACCAGGCAAATACGACCTGTGTGTGTTATTTGATTCTTATTATATGGTGCGACGTCATCGGTCGAATGCTCCATTCATTTCAACGGGGCTCCCCAACGTTCGCACGTCTGTTATTTTTCGATAACGGACGGGTTGGTCTATAACAGACCGCTGTCAATGGCAACAAGACTTTTCACTGCTAAAGCGACTTTTCAACAAGACAATCAGCTGCTGTGATAGACAACACCTGTTGTCCTGGCTACCTAGCTGTTGCCTAGCGGTGTTCCACAACGGCACTGTTTTGTTTTGCGCAGCAACAATCTTAACATTAAATATGCCTAAAGAAATGTCCCCGCCATGTGTGAATCATTTAAGTATACCGGTATCCATATAATAAGCGGGTTAACTTTCGGCGAGTCGGTCGCTTTGTGGAATAGCAGCACTTCAGAGAGAACAAGACCCCTCCGCTCCGCGTTCGCGTCTAAAGATTCTCTCTGTCGTGCTGCTATTCCACGGTAGCGACCTTCTCGCCGAACGTTAACCCTTACTTAATGCAAACAACTGATGCGCAAGGGGAAGTTTACTGTTGTACTATATGTCATACCCCAAGAGTAAACCAGCTGCCAGGTGGCTGGTGACACCAGAGACTAGGGCTGCACAATTAATGGATCCAAAATGATCGGAAATCGTGATAAAATGGTGAAATCGAAGTCGTGATTTCAATCGTGATTTAATCGTGGCAATAGTGACCTACCTTTGAGAGCGTCCTTGAAGCCAGAACATTATGACAGGCTGGTGTTTCTGGCCAGAAAGTTTCATGCTATTGTCTTTACATAATTATTACAATTCATTTTGTTTTGCTCATCCCGTATATAATTGTTGGTTATATTTCATCTTGTTATAATTTTCAAAAAAATCTGCAAAAAAATCAATAATCGTGATTAATGATCGTGATTACGATTTTGACCAAAATAATCGTGATTGTGATTTTTTCCATAATCATGCAGCCCTACCAGCGAGAGGGAGAGCTTAGAAAAACGTTTGTGACACTGCGTTCATTACGAGCCACGGCCAGGTTTTACCAGCCGTTGGCTAGTTGGCAGGTGCCCACTGTCTTGTCCTCGTACCCACAGTGATGTGACCACTCGCTCTTGTTTCCCTTCGTCCGTGTCTCACAGGATGGAGGTGAGAATGGAGGAGGAGAGGAAGAGGGTGATGATGATGATGAGGAGGAGGAAGAAGAGCTGGGCTCCACGGATAAGGGTGGCGTAGACCAGCGCTACGACGCCACCATGGACCCTGTGGAGGAGGAGGACGGCTTGAGGCGCTACCGCGAGGCCCGCGCCCACCAGCTCTTCCCCGACGAGATCGACACGCCGGTGGACGTGGCTGCCAAGACCAGGTAAGGAAAGCCAGAGGAAGCAGAGTTCGAAACACCCGGCCCACAGCCAAGGATCCTACAGCGATCAAAGCCTGTGCAGTCCAGTGCTGTGCAGTTCAAGCCCAGCCCGGCTCCTCTTCCCTGGACTTCTTAAGACACGCAGAGATACTTGCAGACGAACATGCACACACACACACACACACACACACATATAGACAGGCACATACACACACACACACACACACACGCACACTGAGTGATATGTACACACAAACGTGCGTGCCCACAGACACACACACACAACACACAGACACACACTCACCCCCCAGACTCCCCAAACCCGCGTGACCCGGAGTGCTTGTGGAGCTGGAGCCTCTTCACAGGGCCAGAGCGTTTATGAATTGGACATTTCCTCATGCGGCCCAGGGGAGGCCTTCCTTTAGCTCACCACTCACCTCTAGCTATGCCTTGCCTTGCCTGCACTGGGCTGGCCAAGGGGGGGAGGAAGGCTGGGCTGAACTGGCCCGAGGAGCCGGGTGCAAAGGGGAACCTCGTAGCCGAGAGAGAGAGGGAGAGAAAAGGAGAGAGAGAGAGAGAAATGGAGAAATAATGATTCAGAATTGGGGAGAGAGAGAGGGAGCCGGGGGCAAAGGAGAGCCTCGTAGCCTAGAGAGGGAGAAATGGAGAGAGAGGGAGAGAGATTCAGAATTTGGGAGAGAGAGGGATACAGAGATGGAGAAAGAGAGTGTGCCAGATAGAATACAGTACTATGGAGTGCAGAGAGAGAGAGAGAGAGAGAGAGCTATGGAGGGAGATGGACAGGCGTGGAGCGTAGCATTAGTCTCTTGTTGGAGCACCGTGCTCTACGTCGCTGGCCCAGAGAAACCAGAGCATCGTCAGAGGGAGTCGTGCACCATGTGTTGGAGTAATAAGCATGGAGCAACCTGGCCTGCCCTGAACCATATTCTGTTTCTGACTTTTTTGTCTTTTTTTCTCCATTGCTCTTTGGCTTCCCATCTCGTTTCTTTCTGCCGGTGCCAACCCATCTACTCTACGTCTGTCTTTGATGTACTTTTCTCTCTATCCCTTTCTTTATCATTCTCTTTGTCCGTACTTTTTTTCGCTTTTCTTTTTCCCCGTTTTTCCTTTTCACTTTTTTCCCCTCTATACCTTTTTTCGCCCTGTCCATCTCATTCTCATTCCCTTCCCCTGTCATTCACTCTTCCTCACTGCCATTTCATTTGTATTTCGTTGACCCTTCTCTCTCTCTCTCTCTCTCTCTCTCTCTCTCTCTCTCTCTCTCTCTCTCTCTCTCTCTCTCTCCCCCTCCTCCTCCTCCAGGTTCCAGCGCTACCGGGGCCTGAAGAGTTTCCGGACGTCCCCGTGGGACCCTCTGGAGAACCTGCCCTTCGACTACTCTCGCATCTTCCAGTTCCAGAGCTTTGAGCGCACGCGCCGCCGCGTCCTGGCCGAGAGCGCCGAGGAGGACGAAGGAGCCATGGTGTGTGTGTGTGTGTGTGTGTGTGTGTGTGTGTGTGTGTGTGTGTGTGTGTGTGTGTGTGTGTGTGTGTGTGTGTGTGTGTGTGTGTGTGTGTGTGTGTGTGTGTGTGTGTGTGTGTGTGTGTGTGTGTGTGTCAGACGTGGATATTAACTTCACAAAATATCAACCTTTACCAGTCACTGGCAACTACTATATGCTTAAGTACTATTTGCTGAAGTGCTCGGTACTCTGATTTTACCAGCATTTGGCTGCGTGTGTGTGTGTGTGGGGGGGTTAAGTTTCTAATACACTACTGATGGTCAAAGGACGTTAGAGTTACAGTCTGTAACAACTGTGTTTGTCAGATGTGCAGACAAAATATTTGGTCGTTCCAGACATCTTCTGTTCTATCAGGGAAACACTCTCCAGAAATAAATACTGTCTTATTCCCAAATCAGAATTTGAACAGAATAAGGCTGACTATGTGCCCGTGTGTCAGCAGCACATGACCCTACAGCCTAATTTGTACATGTAATCATTCTACCTAGACCAGAGGGGGTTGAAGAGTTCACAGTCGAATGTAATAGCTGTGCTTAGACTACCGACTCAAGCAGTTCAAGCATTCACATGCAACTGCATTCAATTGGTAAATTACTTTATCCAATGTTAAGATCTTGATGTGCAGTAGCTTTTTCCTGAATGTAGGAACAATGTAGGACAAAGTATCAGCAAATCGGCTGCCGTTTAGCAAATGCATGTTGTTGGAGATCTCTGTTGGTGTTGGCACATCTGCAGTATCACATGTGAAGGATGAAGAAGAACCCTCGGAGATGCCCCTAGTGTAGATTGTGTTTCACGAGGGCAGGGCAGTGCCAGACGGCATTCCTTGGAAGGAACGCAGTGGCCGGGATGAGAGGAGAGGAGAGGATAGGATAGGAGAGGAGCGCACAAGTCTGTGATTGAGTTTTAGTATGCAGGCACTGGCACAGACCCAGAGGCCACTCGGCAGCCAGACTTAAGTTTCCCCAGACTACATGTGATTCTTGTGGCTGGAGTTAGATCACTTTGAAGGACTATAGGCAGTGCTTGAAGTGGATAAAAAGAGGTGCAGGAACCCTGGTTTTCCGACAGTCATCAGTACCAAATCAGTACAAGTCACGTTTTTGTAGGCCTATTGCCTGCACGCATTTTGAAAAACTTGTTTTGAACATATAAAATGTGGCTCACGAGATAGTCTGCCGGTACGGTGATGATGAAAATTGTGAGGAAGCCTTGAGTCCCCCCCACTTCAAGCACTGACTATAGGTGCTCTGAAATCAGCGCTGACAAGCGGAGCTGTGCTTTGTCACGTGTATGTCTTTAGGGAGGGAAAGTGGGCATGTGTGTAGCGAAGATATACTTGATTGATCTTGATGGACAGTACAGCAGCATATACAGTACATAATACACATTGGACAAGTTCAACGAATTGTTTGTTTTACACAGCTCTGCATGCATGCATGCATTCACTTCGCTAGGGAATAGGCCTGTGTGCCTGTGTATTTGGATGTTGCTGGTTTCTTGTAAATCGTGTGTGTGTGTCTGTCTGTGTGTGTGTCCGTGTCTGTGTGTGTGTTTGTGTCCGTGTCCACGCGCAAGTAAAGTGAATTTGTGTGTGTGTGTATTAGGTAATTCTTTATTTCCTTGACGTGTATGTGTTTGTGTGTGTGTGTTAGGTGGGCTGGTATGTGACCCTGCACGTCCTGGATGTGCCTCCCTCTGTGCTGGAGAGCTTCCAACAGGGCCGACCGCTAGTGCTCGTCTCCCTGCTGCCACACGAACAGAAGGTACGGTACAGTACAGTACAGAACAACATTAGGTCATTGGACACTCCCATAGCCCCTTGACATGCCGCATTGCCACTGAAATAGTCACTGAAAAAGCTTAACTATAGTGCTACACCACTGACAGTGCACAAGGCGTTAAGTAATACATTATAACTTGGTCATTGTGTTGTGTTCAATGTAAGGCCTATGTCAGTGTTCAATGTAAGGCCTATGTTTTAGTCTTCATAAGGCTCTTTTCCATCGCCCGTTTTCTTAACTGGTTTCAGCTCAACACGGCATGAATCGGCCGCTGTTTACTGCTTTACGATTAGCCAAGTATGGCATGGTACGGCACGGCACAGCTCGAAAACCAGTACTTGTTTTTTCGGGCTGGCTGAACCGAGCTGCGCTGTTTCTTTCGCTGCCCATTACCCAGAATGCTGTGCATCAGCTCACCTGCAACGGTGAATAAAAAAAAAACAATCATGGCGACCACCCGTTCTACTACCTTTCGAATTCTTTTTAGTTTGACACTTAGTTACTTTGATATTAAAATTGAAGCTGAAAAACCAACATTGTAGTACCCAAATACAGTATATCACGAAAGTGAATACACCCCTCACAGTTTTGCAGATTTTTGAGTATATCTTTTCATAGGAAAGCATTACAGAAATTTCACTTTGACACAATGATTAGTGACCTTTTAACAACATATTTAACCGCTTAAATTTCTTGTTCACTCAGAAAAAAAACAAAATACAGCCATTAATGTTTGAACATGTACTCACAAAAGTGAGTACACCCCAGATTAAAATTCGGTAGAGAAGGGGCTATGTTGGCTCGAATCGTCCCGAAATGAAACGAAATGAAAAGGGATGACAAGGGAGGTCATCAGTGTGCGTTTCAACCTTTCTTTGCATTGAACTTTTACATTTTGAGTCTGCATCTGGCTTAAATAGATTGGTGTGAGATTTGAATGCAATCCTATGGAGAATATCATGATCTGCTTCAGTAGTCACAGTGCATGTTGACATGTATGTTTCTTTTAGGTGTATTTCAGATTGCCAATGTTGACAGCATTCATGCATCCCCAAACCATGTCAGTCCCACTACCATGCTTGGCTTATGAGAGGATACACCTTTTTTGTAAAACTCACTTGTTTACCACCACACATGCTTGACACCATCTAAAGCAAATTTGTTTATCTTGGTCTCAAGAGAGATGAACAGACCAAGGATATGGATCACTGGAACCATCTCGTGTGATCTGAAGAGACCAAGATAAACAAATTGGCTTTAGATGGTGTCAAGCATGTGTGGTCATCATTGTGTCAAAGTTACATTTCTGTAATGCTTTCCTATGAAAAGATACACTCAAAAATCTGCAAAACTGTGAGAGGTGTATTCACTTTCGTGATATACTGTATGATGCTGCTCGAAGTATTCATAGCCTACTTCAATAGATTAGATATCCGTCTGCCTTAGGCTAGTCAACTAACCTACATAAACTAATGCTGTGGGACGACGTCAAAAACATAGCTCAGGCTAACACAGTTTGTAATGGAAACAAAAACCAGCCCGACTGAACAACACCACTCACCTCGACACTACATAGCCGCATTTTAAATCACCTGCCAAAATGACTAGTACATGTTAATCTTACTACCCAAACACACACACTTTCTAATGGGTCAAAGGGGCTAACAAGTATTCTTCTCTACCAGCCAAACTGAATGTTCACTAGCATTTGGCTGGTTGGCTGGTGTTAATGTAGAGTCCTGGTGACAATGTACTATCTCCAGTTGAATAACCTCCTTCCCTCTGCAGATGTCCGTGATGCACATGTTGGTGCGGCGTCACCCCAGCAACACTGAGCCCATCAAGTCCAAACAGGAGCTGGTGTTCCAGTGCGGGTTCCGGCGCTTCCGAGCCTCCCCCATCTTCTCACAGCACACCTCCGGTACCAAGGGCGTAACTTTATGCTGACAATTGGGGGGGTCAAGATTTCCATCTAAATGAATTAAATGGCTGAACAGTTTTCTTCAGTATTTGCATGTACAGTTATGTATGTTACCTGGTCATTTGTGCCTCCTGCGCTGTCTCTTTCTGTACTCTCTCTCCCTGTTTTTGGTCATCCGATTCTCCTTCGCCTCGTTCTCTCCCTCTGTCTTCAACTGATGCACTTCCTCCATCACCTCCTTTCTGTTGCTCAACTGCTACATCTCCTCCGTTGCCTCTCTCTCCTTCAACTGCTGCACCTCCTCTGACACCTTCATACTCTATCTCTTGAACTGGTTCACCTCCTTTGTCACCTCCTTCTCTCTCCCTCTCATCTGTGCTTCCTCGTCTCTCTCTCTGGACACCCGTCTCTCTCTCATCACCTGTAGCTCCTTGGCCTTGGATCTCTCTTTGGTGACCTGCACAATCAAGTTTTTGAACCTGATATAAAAAAAACCTCAGTTAATGTTCAAATGGCTTGGCAGCAAACTCACATCAGAGTTTTAGAGAATGCATTTTCCCAATCAGGCTTAAGTCAAGCTGTCAGAAAATCTCCATTTGTAATGTGGCATATAGCAATAAAGCAAAGATGAGTTAATTAATTAATTAATTAAAAACATTCCTACCCTTTGCTTAGTAGGCCTAATTCATATGATCAGAAGAAAGCTACAGTCAGAGATGGTTGATAAAATCTTTGATGCAGTGCCAAATATGAATGACATATCCCAACCATCAATCACTAATCAGGATGCTGCACAAATAGGATCTCTTGTCTGCTGTTCGCCATGTTGTTATGATCAGAAGAAAGTTGCTGTGGTAGAAATTAAAGTAGCCTGCTGGCTACATAATATCCCATATCAATTATTTTTTTACAATTGACTGTTGTTGTTTTTTTATATAACTAAATATACAGTGGCGACTGGCGACAAAAATATTGAGAGGACCTCCTCTGTCTCACTCCAAGCACAGCCACGCATAGTGTTACGCGAGGAAGGAACCCCTTTGTCTCCCCAACCCTCTCTGGTGTCTCTCTCTTCATTACTTCACTGGCGAAACAAACTGTAATCGCTTGGCTGTTGTCAACAAATGCGATTTTGAAAACAAAATATAATGCCACAATACATCTTATTTAAAATGGATGTGTTTACTATTGGTGTCAAAAAACTTACAGGCATTTTGGTTCAGCTGCATTGAACAAGCTTCTCATGTGAAGTGGATACTATCATAGGAAATCACGCAGGCAACTGGACAGGTGGTAACCAAAAACTACTTAAATGACGTGAAATAAAACAAACAGACGTCCGATTGCTAGGGTTTCACAACATGTGTTGGTTTGAGGGAGTAAATATCCCAAGTGCTAGCCATCAACGAAGTACAAAATAGCCAGCCACGTCCAGTGTTATTGAACTAGCTGTCTGTCGTAACCTAGCATAAAATAGCTATATAACTAACTGACAGGCAGAAAGGCAGTGGTACACTATGGGTTCTCAAAACACTCGGAAATAATGTCTCTTATGCCAAAGACGCATCCACGCATGATCATGTGGCAATTGCAAGTTAAAAGTAGAAAAAACAATTGCTCAATACTTGATCAAGCTGATCGCTAATCAGTTTGAATTTGGGATAGTGGAGAAGAGGATTACCCATTGAGACCTAACCCTAAATTGCTTGTATGTGGCAGTGTATGATAATACGTGAAATATAATCGGGTGGGACTACACGTCCGGGAGTGATAGAAACACCTGGGACTACACGTCCGGGAGCGATCTCAGTTGGGAGTGTCCATCTACCTCCCCCATTGATTAGTACGTACTACGTACACAACTAACGCAGATTTGGGGAATACCAAGGGGGGCAGGGGGGGTTACATTACAACATGATTAAACATAACTGAACGAAACTATTTTTCACTATTTTACATAAAATGGGTAAAGTTGTTCATGCAAGACAAGTACTGTAATTATATAGGGGGGGTTGTACAATTATATAAGGGGGGTTATATTGTCAGGGTTTGAAGTCTGGGGGGGTCAAAACCCCCGTAACCCCCGTGGAAATTACGCCCATGTCCGGTACTGCACCTCCCATCCTCTCACCCCTCCTCCCCTTTTGTAGTCCTGCACCTCCTCACATCTCTGGAGCTCGTTAGAGTTCAGAGTTCATCCTTATCACCCTTGAGTTGTGGTAATCCTATCTTTTCCCTAATAATGGCATCTATCTGAACCTCCATCGTCTCCTCTCCTCCCCTTTTCTAGTACTGCGCCTCCTTACATCTCTAGGTTGATGAGGATGAACTCTTAACTTGAATCTAATGAACTCTAGAGTTGTGGACCTCCTGTCTTTTCTCTCGTGCTGGCATCTGCCTCCCCCGTCTTCTCAAAGCACCTCTCCAAAACCGTGCGCCTCCTTCATCTCCTCTTTTCCACACTTCTCTTCTCTCTCCATCTCGCATCTCTAGAATTGTGGACTTGTGTTATCCTCTCAACCTAGTACAGTTCGCCTCCCTCATCTTTGCACATAACATTTACATCTAATAGTTATAATAACCAGGCTGAAGTTGTGCGCCGTACCATAGAGACCCAGGTTTGAGACCAGTCTCCTGGGTCATTCCCCGTCTCTCTCTCTCTCTCTCTCCCACTCTCTCCCTGGCCCTGTTCTATCCACAAGAACGAAAAATATATTAGAAATAATGATTTATACAATTTCATACAATGTTTGACAGAAACACAGTTGGCAATTTTTTTCAGTACAGTTGCGGGATGGTATTTCACAGGAAATTGTACATCCCAGGTGGTGGCTATTGATAACGTCAAGAAGGCATCTTGGATTATATTATACTATAATTATATTATATTATATTATATTATATTATATTATACTATAATTTATAGAACTCGACATGAATTCCATGTCTTCTAGCAGATAAAGTGAGGGAATGAGTCAATTCCACAGACACAAATATGCAGTAATTTGTAGAATGAAAGACATGAAAGTAGTCATAATTCACAATATGTATCCTCGGAGCACATCCTCACAGAAGTTACTGTGCTTTCAGCTCAAACAAAGAACAGTCTCTTCAACTTTCAAAGGCATCTGTAATCTTTAACCTTTCTCCCTATTTAGTGTGAATAATCGTTGAAATGTAGCCCAATTTGTCGTGTTAGTTTTTGTTAGCGATACCATCTGTCTGGTTTACTTCCACTTACTAGGGCCATTGGATGGGCTGGCTGTGGGTCAGTGTGGAGTAATCACTATTTGTAAATAATTTGATTTAAAAATAAAGATGTCCTGCAATGACTGGCATTGGTGGCGGGCCAAAAGAGGTTTAGAGCCTTGTGAAAGTTTGGAGGGAATGAGTCTATTCAGATTAGGGCTGTCCTAAACGATTATTTTTCTCCCGATTAATCTATCAACAATTTTTTTCGAATAGTTGTTTAGTCAAACGATTCATTTTTCAAGTACTCCAGCACTTTAATCTTCAAGGAAATTGGGGGGAAAAAAGAAAGAAACCGTTAAAATTAGGTCCCTGAGCTCACAATGAGCTTTAAATTACTTAGAAACTTATTTACTCCGAGATGCAACGTTCAATTCATGCGGCTGGGCAATTTTGGGTTTCAATAAAGTAATAAAGCATTAGTAAAGTAAGTAAAGAAGCATTGAATTAGATGAAACGATTAGTCGACTATCAAAATTTTATAGTCGATTAGTCACGATGAGTCGATTAATCGTAGCAGCCCTAATTCAGATCTGCCTTGTTATGACTGAATGATGTCCATTGACCTATGCATATCTCTCCCCTTCCTTTACTCTCTTCTCTTTCCCCTCTTTCATCACTGTGTCCTCTCTTGCTTTCTGACTCTCTTCCCCATTCGGATTCTCTCTCTCTCTCTCTCTCTCTCTCTCTCTCTCTCTCTCTCTCTCTCTCTGTCTCTCTGTCTCTCTCTCTCTCTCTCCAGCTGACAAGCATAAGATGGAGCGTTTCCTGCGGGCCGACGCCCCGACGGTGGTGTCTGTGTACGCCCCCATCACCTTCCCCACCGCGGGGGTCCTGGTCTTCAAACAGAGGGACAATGGTAAGCGACTTCACATGAGCTATTTGCGATGATGTGAGCGTGTGATGCGTGTGTGCTCCCGCTGTGCACGTTGTTTGGGCAAGCGTCTGAAACGTTTGAAACGTCTGGCACTGTCCTCAGATGTGTAACCGAGGTTATGGGTGGCAGGGTGTGGGGAACAAGATTGAACCGCTGAAAACTAAACTGCGAAACACTAACACTTAATTGGTAGCCACGTTTTTGGCTCTGTACAGAACTGCTCAGAGATAGCATTATTATCTTGTGTCTCCTTTTCACACACATTGAGCATATTGTGCCCATTCAAGTATGATGCTGAATTCAGTGATGTGTCTGTATGACCCATCTCATTGATGCATCAGTGATGTAAGCCTGTGTTTCCATCCCTTATCCCTTTAATTATGGTAATTAAAAAGCCTTCATCAACAATTTGGAAAGATCGCAGGCCTCTACTGGTTATCTGGAATACAGGGCAATTTCTGGTGGACCGACAGTTCTCAGGGCCCAATGCTGTTTTCGTTTTTTTTTTCTTAGAGACTGGCCCACATTATAGAGAGGGCTGTGCGAAAATGCTCCATCCTTCATTTGGTCCCAGTTCGATCTTCGTGGTGTCTGTGTTGGTGTTTATAGGCATTACAGAAGTCAACAATTAATCAACTTCAGTTGATTAAAACGTTAAATAGATTAAAGCAATGAATTGCAATTCCCAGCTCGACTGGCGAGAGATCCATGTAAAATGGGCATAACAGAGTGTGTGTGATGAGTGGGAACATTTCAGTCACCTTTGAATTAAAGAAAGGAATAGGAAATGAATTTAAATTTAGCATTTTATCTCATTTTTTATTTAAATGAATGAATCGATAATTTACATCCCTAATAGGCATGCAGGACCTGGTGGGCACGGGTACTCTGCTGAACTGCGACCCGCGCAGGGTGGTGCTGAAGAGGATCGTGCTGAGTGGACACCCCTTCAAGATCAACCGCCGCTCCGCCGTCGTCAGATACATGTTCTTCAACAGGGGTGAGCACATCTTTGAAGAAAAAAAAAAACAACAAAAATGACATTTTATTTTTTCATAAATTGTTTCAGTGGGTAATCAACTTTAAGATGGAGAGCTCCACTAGATTTTTAAGATTTTATTGTCCCATGATGATGATCATTTTCACAGAAAACCGGACCGAAAAATTGTTAAAATTGTACAAGTCACTAACTGTCCATAGCCACATTGACTTTGAAAGAGCTGGCTTTGTCTGTAGACAATTCCACTTGTTACTTTAATGCCCAGAACAAGCATACGGTTTAGCTACTACTTAAATGTCACTTTTTATTGCTTTTTGGCTCTCAGACTTGTCATAAAATAGATGTGTCCTGGTGACCATTGCATTTCTTCCTGTTTGTCCTAGTTACGGTTATATACCAGGCCAGGTGATGGTAATATAAAACAACAGCCATTGCTATTGAATGCAGAGATGTTGTATTAATTTCTCTTTTTTTTCTCTCTCAGATGACATTCTGTGGTTTAAGCCAGTCGAGCTGCGCACCAAGTGGGGACGAAGAGGCCACATCAAGGAGGCCCTAGGTGAGCAATATTGTCACACCACCAGAACCTGTCGTCACCTATACACTGATCTCCGAACTCTAGCAGACCAAATCCATTACCTATCTTCTAAGATCCATTTTTCCATACAAGACTTATACTCACCCTAATCTCATCTGTAATGTATAGGTCCTTGTAACCGTGCGGTTTCTGGTCTGCAATTGACGACTTGATTATCAGGGCAGAGTGACTTTGTGTAGATTAGGGTGGAGACCACTTCCTTGTTAAGAACTGCACATAGATAACAATGGACTCTCCCATTGAATTAGTGCTTAATGAGTGATTGTGTGTTTGTGAGTGCATGTGTGTTGTTACAATTGGCTCCCTGATTAGAGGTGTGTACGTGTGTGTGTGCGTGTGCGCTTGCGTACGCGCGCACATATGTTGTTAGCTCTGGAGTGCCCATTGCACTCTACACATGTCATGGTTTGGTACTCTGCCTCAACAGTGTGTCCTTTTCCCTTTCCCCACCACAGGTACACACGGCCACATGAAGTGTGTGTTTGACAGCCAGCTGCGGTCCCAGGACACAGTGCTGATGAACCTCTACAAGAGGGTGTACCCCCGCTGGACCTACGACCCCCACGTGCCCCTCCCCCTGCCCTGGGTCAAGCAGGAGGTGGAGGTGGACATGAGCGAAATCGACATGGAGTAGAGAATCACAGGCGTGCAAATAACCCTCACCCAGGCCTGGACCCCGTTTCTCCAAAGCATCGTTGCTAACCCGTTAGCGACTTGGTTGCAGTGCAATTTCCCATTGACAACCAAGTAAGGAAGTTCCTAACTTAGTTAGCAACGGCACTGCCAAGAAATGTGGTAATATGGCACTCATGGGCATTTCCCGGCGGGCAGACAGTCCTCGGGCTGATGCTGTGGGGTTTTTTCCCCTAGTTTTAGAGAGCAACGCTCAAAAATGCCCGGGCCATATTTTGGTCCCAGACCACCCCTGCCCACCCCTATAAACAGCGGATGTTCTATTTACAAATATCATGTGTATGTATTAATAAACCCATTCTTTATGTGTCCCCCATAAACTTTTCTGTGGTTTTATTTTCTTATTTCTGAATGAGTGTATAGGCCATTACTTTAAAGATTATATCAATTTTAGCCACCAGGTGGCAGGCATGTACTGGAAGGGGGGATAATGGAGAGAGAGAAAGAGAGGTCCCCTCTCAGCCAAACTCTTGGATAAGATACACACAGCCCCTAAAGTGAAGGGCTGATTATCTTTTAATGGGCTGAGCGCAAACTTAACAGGCCTGAAAATCTCCGAAGGGGCTGCAAGTTCTTGCAAAAGCATCGCAGATAGATACCATCTTAAATGTTTAACTAGACGTGGATATGTGTGCTTCGAGGAAAAGAAGGTCCATGTGGATTTGATTACCGTGATATCCAAGGTTGTTATACTCAAGAAACCCGCCGTGCAAGTATTTTGTAACGCATCAAGTTCACAAGCCCCAGCCCCAACCAATGCATACAGTGTCAAAGTAGCCGTGGCGAAAAGCTTATCCCTTTTCATACTAAATGAGTGTGTTTCTCGCCTCATTTTTCATCGCGTTGTCACCCAGTCAACCGTATTTTAAGAGCTGCAAACAACTGTTAATAAATTGAGTAATTAATAGCCCCCGCCTTCCTGATTTGTTTTAATAGAATAGCCTTTTTATAGCATTTGGAAAAGTAGTTTTGCCGTTTGTATTAGTGGAATCGGGGTTGTGTGGGGGTGGGGGTAGGGGTGTATTGTGTAAATTCCTCCCCTGAAACCTCAAGCGGAGAATGTTGAATGTTGTCTCGGGCTTCACGTTGAGAGAGTTGGGGCGAAAAACCGCATCTAAACAGGCGCGAGTAAATAGTTGTCTGAGTGTGTTTTATTTCATACTCGACGCTCGGGCCCAAACCTCATGGAGGAGAGAGGATCCGCCACAGCTATGTTAGGGTTATGGGTGGGAGGGTTGGGGTTGGGGTTGGGGGGGTGGCAGAGACTTGGGTTGGGTTGGGTTTTGAGGTTGGGGTTGGTTGGAGAGCGGGGGTTCCGGTCAGCAGCTATCAGTCTTTATGAGCTCACAAGAGACACAGTGGGAAACGTCCAAGCTGACTTATTGTCCATCTCTCAAGCACACACACACGCACACACACGTTTGATTATTTGGATCCAAGAGACAAGCAACAGGGTAAAAGATCCAAATATTTTGGAAAAGGTATTTGACATGTTGATAGATCTTAGGGGCTACACACTTTTACGTATAGCGCCAGTCCTCTTATTGTTGTAGCATTCAAAATTCATGGATAAATAAAACATCTATGTCTCCATATCTGCATACTACAGGTACACACACACACACACATGTGCGCGTGTTCGCGCGACACCCGCCCACCAAGCCACACACATGTACAGTGTACACAAACTCATCATATATACAAAAAAAATGTATAGGCTGTGCACACAATTACTTCACACATACAGTATGTACATATGTGTATGTACATATAAACATAAATATATACAGTACATATATCACACATCTCATCACTGTGTGTGTATGTACATGTACGCACTTAATATATATATCTTGCATGTGAATAGGCTTTGTGTGCATACATGGGTAGTGCTTAGACCCAACACACACAGGCCACTCGTACGCAAACCTCTACATACCTACATGCATAGCTTACACACACACACACACACAAACATGCTTGCACGCACGCACACACACACACACACACACATAAGTCACACATGAATGTGATGGGTGTAAGTTATGCTTGTGCTGTATGCCAGTAAACGTGCATAAACATACACACACATATACACCGATGACTAGATGTGTGCTACTCCCTAACACCCAGAACTTATAGTCCTCTACAGTTGAGAGGAGGGGGGCAGGGAAGCTGACAGGGATTGACAAAGGGGTCACTTGTCCTGGGCCCAGGGAGAGAGAGGGGGCCCCAGAATTGGGTCTTCATTACATTAGGCATTTTGGGTTTGGGGCTATTCTTGGGCCCGGTCAAAGCTGTCACAGCAGCCCTGGTAGGGTAGGGGGGGGGGCGGTGATTGGAGAGGGGAGGTGCAGGCCGTCTGCACTTCTCAGCACTGGGGGTGTACTGCCTGCTCTCCCTCTCCCCCCCACTTCACTTCACCTCGGCTCAGCGCGCCCCCTCCCTGGTGGTCTGGTCCGACCTGAAGCCCCCTTTTCACCACCACTCAGGCTCACACGCGGGAGAGCACGACCTTGCTGTTGTTTTCTCGCCGGATCCCCAAAGCCTTATAGTTTTCTTCCCTCACTCCTCTCCCTCTCTCTCTCTCTGACACACACTCTCTCTCTCCCTCTCATTCTCATTCCTACTCCCTCCCATCTCCTCCCTCACCACCACCAGCGCCATTCCAACCCACACAATCTTTTTTTTTCTCCCCCCTCTCTTCCTCTCGTAGCTCTTCTGAGAAACAAATGATTTATGAA
Source organism: Engraulis encrasicolus (assembly GCF_034702125.1). Lineage (NCBI taxonomy): Eukaryota > Metazoa > Chordata > Actinopteri > Clupeiformes > Engraulidae > Engraulis > Engraulis encrasicolus. Next base: position 16,719,162 of record NC_085864.1, on the reverse strand, counting down.
TTGTAATATTTATCATAAAACACAGGGCCCTAGCATGCTCGCAGCTACATGATTCATCCCTGGGCTGTGTTGGGACCCAACCACAGGCGCATGCCAATATGTCTGGGAAAAGAGAAGGTGAAGACTCGGGCTGGGAGCGCAGAACACGATCCAAGAAAGCAAGGGATCAAAAGTTCAATACATACATTTTTTTTGGGGGGGGGGGGTGTAAAGGAAGAAGGAAGGGGAGAGAGATCTTACTGTGAATTTGATTACTGTGGAAAAAGTCAAAATAATGATAAAACAATCGCGCAAGGGTAATACTTCTTTATTGCCTTAGGGCTGTGCTTGAAGCTCTGGACAGTTCAGTTAAAGGCACTCAATTTATTTTCTAGGTTCGTTTTTTTTCTTCTTCTCCTCATTCGTTCTCTTCCTTCCAAATGTGCGTTGCACTGGGGGCACTGAACAGGAGATGTGTTAAACACATCTTGTTTAAAAAGGCTGAAAGGGTGTGGTGTGGCCTGGCCAAATGTTCGTAATCTTCGGGGGAAATTCAATCCTCCCGCTCCAGAATTTGTCAACTTTGTGGACCAGATGCATAGGTCTCTCCCCGGTCAGTCACCTGACATCCCTCCCAGCCAGCTTCCTGCTC
>NC_085864.1:16706031-16713531 GCF_034702125.1 Engraulis encrasicolus | reverse complement strand
CCCGCTTTACCCCACCCCACCCCAAGGCCCGACGGGCCCCCCAGCATGCCTGTCTGCTGACATCACTAAGCAGAGAGCTGGCAGCCCACTCTCTCTCTCTCCTTCTCTCTCTCTCTCTCTCTCTCTCTCTCTCTCTCTCTCTCTCTCTCTCTCTCTCTCTCTCTCTCTCTCTCCCTCTCCCTCTCCTCTCCCGGCTTCCTGCCCCCATGATGTCACGCGCCATATGGTTTTCAGCGAGAATCAAGCCGGAAAAGAGATTTGGCTGGCGGACTGTGGAGGAGCGAAAAGGAGGATGGAGGGAGAGAAGGAGGGAGGGAGGTGGAGTAAGTTTTTAGGGAGTTGGGGTGGGGTGGGGGGCGTTGAGGTGGACTTGGGGTTGGGGGGGTGAAGTCAGGTTGAGTGGAGGTGGAGGTGGAGGAGGAGAGGAGAGGAGGGAGAAGGGGGGGTGGGGGCTCGTAGCGGTGGAGAGGGGTGTGCGTAGGACATGGAAAACAAAAGGCTGCTCTTCCCCTTGGTATGCACTGTGCATGTGCGAGGTGAGTGAGGTGTGTGTGCGTGTGTGTATGGCTTGCGCAAGTGGGAGGTGTGTGCGTGTGTGTGTGTCGGGCTGTGTGTGCACGTGTGTGTGAGAGAGAGTGTGTTTGTCCGTTACTATGTGTTTTGAGCTGGGAGGTGTGTGTCTGTGTGTCCATCCATGTGCGTGTGTGTACGTGCATGGATCTCTGTTGGGGCTGGTGGTGGACGTGTGAGTAGGAGGAAGGGAGAAAAGGTGCTGGCTGACTCCTCTGGTCCCGTGTGTGTGTGTGTGCGCGCTTGCGTGCGTGTGTGTGCGTGTGTGTGTGTGTGTGGTGTGTGCATGAGCAGAGAGAGGCTAATGAGGGTAGTGCAGAGAGCAGAGACCACTCAGCGGACAGCCATGTGCTCCACATATGCCCGCGCGGCTGGGCTCCCTAGCACTTGCCTGCTGCCTGGTCTGCTGTACCTCAGCACAAGGGGAGGGAGAGGGACCCACTATGGTCCCCCGGCCCAATCACCACCTCACAGCCCCACAGCACAGCAACACACCAGGCTGGATCGGGGGGTGGGTGGGGGTGAGGGACCTGATTGCCCAGGGAAGGGTGTCTGCTGTACCTTAGCACAAGGGGAGGGAGAGGGACCCACCATGGTCCCCCGGCCCAATCACCACCAGAGCACCATATCACACTATGCCCTGCTTGCCCAGCTAGGGCAGCCTGCTGTACCTCAGCACAGAGGGGAAAGGGACCCACCATGGTCCCCCGGCCTAATCACTCACCACCTACAGAGCTCCACACTACACTCTAGCCCTGCTTGCCCAGCAGGGGAGGCCTGGGTAGGTGGGAAGTTGGATGGAGACCCACCATGGTCCCCCAGCCCCATCACCACCTACAGAGCCCCACTGCACCACAACACACCACACCGCACCACAACACACTGTGCCCTGCTTGACCAGGGAGAGCTGCCTGGTGTACCTCAGCACCACCTCGAGCCTAAAGTCACCACAACAACATCAGGACTCTGTCGTGTCTGCCCAGGGGAGTGCCGGGTAGGGGGACAAGGAGACGGATGGAGGGCCTACACACCCACCATGGAGTCCCCCACCCCTGTCACCACGTATAGCCCCATAGCACCACACCACACTGTTCTGCCTGCCTGCCCAGGGGAAGGCTGGCTGGCTGGCTGGCTGGCTGGCTGGCTGGCCGGATGGGTGGTGGGTGGGTTGGTGGGTGGATGGAGGGTCTGGAGAGGGACACCACCACAGCAGCTGTAGGGTTGGTGGATGGACGGAGGAAACGGCCCCACGGCACCAAACTCTGCTCTGCCTGCACAGGGCAGGGGTGGATGGGGTGACAAGTGGGTGGGTGGTGGTGCGTGGAGTAGTGTTTGTCAAGGGGGCGCTCCTCAGCCCCCCGGGGGGATGCGTTGACAAGGACACAGCTGAGAGGGGGCGGTGGCTAGTTGCACTTGGGGAGAATTATGCTCCGTGTACACTAGGTGCTACCTACGCGACCCAGGTAGCTGGGGTGGTTGAAGAAGTTTCGCCATGAATTCGCTTTATTCACTCTGGACGCGGCATTGACATGTTTGATTGAGCTAATCACATAAAGGCTCTGTCTTGACAGCCTGGGACAATCGTCGATATGAACGTTTCAATCGTTTTTTGCCGAACCGCGTCATAGCGAATTAAGATTAGCTTGAGTTAATCATCAAAATTCGCTCTGGTTCGCTTTGCTCCTGGCAAATTCGCTCTGGTAGCTTTATTCGCCTTCCCTCCATAGAGATATAATGACTTCCGCCGCTCAGGTCGCGTAGTTCGCGCTTGGTGTACACAGGGCTTAACCTGTTTATTGTTTTTTTTTTATACTAAGCAGGACATTGGCAGGCTTATGATGAGGTCAATGTCCCAGGGGCGTTTATTCAAAAAAAGGTTGAGAACCATTGACCTGGAGGGTCAGGAACACCAACACACCAGCTGTAGGTAGGCAGTAGTGGGTGGGGTGTAACAGCTGGGGCACACAGCACAGCGGCCACAAGTTCAGCAGTTTCCCATGATGCACTCAGGTACCTGCCCACTGTACAGCACTGACTCCACAGGCCACAGGAGTTCAGAGCACTGGCGGCCGGGTCCTTAGTTCGGAGAAACACACACACGCACGCAGACATGCACTCACGTACATACACACACATACACACACATATCCTCTTTCTCTGTCTTACACATACACACACACACACACACACACACACACACACACACACACACACACACACACACACACACACACACACACACACACACACACACACACACACACACACACACACACACAAACACACACAAACACACACATGCTCTCCCTCTCTCTCACACACACACGCATACAGAATGAATAAATAAAAAAACAGACTCTTTTCTCATTTAGATTCAAGTTGAAGTGGGGTTCCAGAGGGTGGAGAAGAGGGAGGTTGTGGGGGTGGGTGGAAGACAAAAAAGCTGAAATCTCCAGGAGACGTTAGCAAAAGAGAAATGTTTCAATCAAATGGGCCTCTTGCTCCGAGCCGATGCCAACCCACACCACTCTATCATGGGCCGATCTCCGAGGGAGAACACAAACACAATGCAACTATTCCAGCTGATTGTTGTTCAAAAAAATCTTTTTTTCTCAGATTTTTTTTTTGGCATTTCGTTCTCCCCCCCTCCATCAATAGAACTCGATCTTGAACTCTTGAACAAATCAGACATCTGGCAGCAATAGAGATACGCATGATTTACAATGCTGCTCTGAGGAAATGCTGCACACTCAAGAGTCATACCACTGAGCACACTGCATCTGGCGGAGGGGAAGAAAAAAAAGAAATTCCCTGGTATGGCTTTTGCCTTGTTTTCGCCATGCACGTACCTTTCTCTCTCTTCGGTTCTCACCAACTTAACTTGTTTCTCTTTCTCTCTTTCATTTCTGTCTTTCTTTCTGTTTCTACGACTCTCTCTCTCTCTCTCTCTCTCTCTCTCTCTCTCTCTCTCTCTCTCTCTCTGCAGTCCCCACCTGTGTGTGGAATTGTTGGGCGAGCCATTAAAATCCCATTTGTATCGATGTGATCAATCAATCAGGACCTGCTCTAATCTGGACTCCATGTATAGGGCCGGGCAGGGGGAAGTAAGGACTGTGTATGTGTGTGTGTGCGTGCGTGCGTGCGTTCGTTCGTGTGCGTGTATGTGTATAGTGTATACATAGTGAGTTGGGGTGGAGTTGGGCAGGGGGAAGTAAGGACTGTGTGTGTGCGTGCGTGCGTGCGTACGTGCGTACGTGCGTGCGTGCGTGCGCGCGCGTGTGTGTGAGAGAGAGAGAGCGAGAGAGAGAGAGATGTGTATGCATATGAGTGAGTTGGGGTGCTCATGGGGTTGCTTTAAGATTGCTCAATATCAGCACAGGAAAAGGAGAGAGAGAGAGAGAGAGAGAGAGAGAGAGACAGACAGATAGACAGACAGACAGAGAGACATACAGATAGACAGACAGACAGAGAGACAGACGGACAGAGAAAAAAAAGACAAAAAGAGAGAGAGAGGGGGGGAGAGAGAGAATGAAAAAGACAAAGAGAGGAAGGGTGAAATCTAGCAAGCTAGCAACCAACACCAGGCATCTCCAGTACACAACAGCCTGGAGGAGCGCATGCATGAATGCCTGCAAATGACCTCCCTTGCATGGCGCTCCACTAAAGCTGTCTCCAAGCGTCTCATTACTGTGAATTAGGAGAGGGTGTGCGTAAATTTTGGGCCTACCGCTCAATTTCTGGTGAGATGTTGGTTCTCAGGGGGTGTGTCAGGCATGAGCCAGCCGGATGGTGAGCTCGCATGTGGTGATGCGCTTTTTTTCGGGTGGCCTTTACCCACAAGGATAGAAGGGGGGAGAGAGAGAGAGAGAGAGAGAGAGAGAGAGAGAGAGAGAGATATCATCTTCGGGCCATCATGGGCCACCAAGACTGTGTGTGTGTGTGCGTGTGTGTGTGTGTGTGTGTGTGTGTGTGTGTGTGTGTGCGTGCGTGCGTGCGTGCGTGCGTGCGTGCGTGTGTGCGTGTGTGCGTGTGTGCGTGTGTGTGTGTGTGCGTGCGTGCGTGCATGCGTGCGTGCGTGTGTGTGTGTTGCAATCTAGAAAAAAGGAATGATGACCATCACCAAAGACGATAGACATAGGAACTCCCTCCGCCCAAAGCATAATGTGCACAGGGCTGGTGAGATGTCCATGCATTCCCTATCTTGGCCTGAGGGTCTGGAGGTGACTACATAGTAGCCTCGACCAAACACATGAGGAGGTAAATGGATAGCTGGTCGCAGGGTCGTTGCTAAGGTTTTGGAGGCCATAAGCATAACTGGTCAGGAGCCCCCCTCATAATTAATAATGATAATAATAATTTTTTTATAATAGTTATAATAGTTTTTTTTTTCAATCTCAATTTAGGAGGTCCCAATTTTGGTGGCAAAATGATTGAGGCCCTAAGCCAGGGGTGAGGAACCTATGGCTGGAGAGCCGTTTGCAGCCCTTTAGACCGTTTTATCCGGCCCCCGAGACCATTTTAATGTTATGCAGCATCACATGAAATATGACATAATATACATATGAATATTTTGTAAATGATTCTTAGCAATCACATTTGCAATACAATTAAGTTAAGTTCAGGGGACCTACAGAAGGTGGGGTCTGTTTTAAAGGTGGCTGCCTTCAATATTAGCTTCGCGCGCCATCCTACGTACTTCCGCCAAGACACTTGGCTCCGCACTACGTCTGGTACCTGTCTTCTGTGGAGCGATGTTGACCGGTAGGATTTTCGCCGATGTTCTGACAAACGGTTCTACATTCTAATTTTATCCTACGGTAGGATGTTCTGTCAGATATGTCTGTTAAACAGTCCTACATCACCATAGATAAACGTCAGACATCGATGAAGACAATGGGTCGAAACGCGTAGGCATGTAGCCAGTATTTAATAAAGGCTTTTTAAACTTTAGTAAAGAGTGCCTCAATTAGTGTTTTTTATCTTTTCATTGAAGTTTGGACGCCCAAGTTCTTTTTGATGAGCACCCTTTTTTACTAACTGGATACAGGACCCAGTGAAGCATTCCCTTTTCTCTTTTTTGAAACGTCAGACATGTTTGTTTAACAACTTATAAGTTAAATCCTGATTTTTCCGAAGATGCTTCCTGCAATCGCGTCAGATCAAACAAAGTCCAGACCATGAATACGAAATGGAAATGGTAGTATTATGGGATGGTCAGGACCAGGCTACTTCAATATAGGCCTAAAGTGCCGGGGGAAATCCTGGCTTGTGCTCATAATACGGCCCTCGGAGGACTTTTACGGGCCTCGGAGTAATTTGAAGTGGTCCCTCGAATGAAAAAGGTTCCCCACTCCTGCCCTAAGCGCTCTGCTTACTCTGTTTATGCTTAGTGGCAGCCATGGCAGGTCACCTCTGTGTGTGTGGCAGCATCAGGGCTTCCGCACACCGGCTCCGACAAAGTGCTGAGCACTGCTCAGCTAAAATTCGATTCCATTGTTTTCAATAGAACCACGAACACTGGCGCCGATGTCCGCGGACATTCGCCGATGTCGGATAGCAATTAGGGACAAGTTATTTTTTGTCGGCGCCGCCCATTGACTATCAATGCAATGTTCGTGTGAAATTGGGTTTGGGGGTCCGAATTCTGTCGGAAGCAAAAGTGCGCCGCAGTGCTGTCGGAGCCAGTGTGCGGCCGGCCTTACTCTGTTTAGGCTTAGTGGCGGCCATCGCAGGTCATCTGTGTGTGTGTGGCAGCATCAGAGTGGCCATCGTAGTGTCTATTCTCCATACTGTACTCTGTGGTTCCCAGGCAGCCCTGACTGTGCTGTCGGTCCTGTTGACTTCAGGCCACCTGCCAGGCCCAAATACGATGACGTCATAATAACTTGATTGGAACGCTATTAGTCACACGCAGCGCAAATTGAAACGAGGCACTTTGGGCCTCGGAGCACGATCGACCTCGCTGCTCTCTCCTCGACAACCCCCACATCACCCCCCCCAACTTCCCCCTCGGCACATGCACCCTTAAACCTGTAGACACTCACCCCCTCACCACTTGCATGCACCTCCTGACTCTTTCTCTCTCTCTCTCTCTCTCTCTCTCTCTCTCTCTCTCTCTCTCTCTCTCTCAGAGGAGAATCAACAACAAGCTGCAAATGTTCACTGCCAGCAACTCCCCTATTTCTCGGAGTGTACGAGGGAAACATTCATCACATTCAGAGCATGCACTAAAGGCAACATGTGCGCTCTCCTGTCTCACACACACACACACACGCACACACGCACGCACGCACGCACGCACGCACGCACGCGCACACACACGCACACACACACGCACACACATGCCTGCAGAGTGCAGAGAGACATAAACACGTGCACAAAAAACACACAGACAGACGCACACAAACAAAATGAGCGAGGGCGGTAGGTAATTTAGGAGGTGGCAGGCGAGCGCTAACTGCCTTGTGGCTGCACTCAGCACTGGAGCTCCAGTCGAGCCTGCCTGGCCTGCCCTGCCTATATACCCTGCTCTGCCTGTCTGCCTTATCTACTGTTGTGTGTGACGTTCACGAACCAACAGATTCGTTTCTACTGGCTCCTACAGTAGAAGTGAACCGAGTCGTAGCTGTGGAGCCATTCTTTCTCATTTTTCACATTCGTTTTCATAAAGATATATATATATATTTTCACCCTTATTAGTCCGACAGGTCAGTTTAGAGAGAGAGGAAATGAGTGGGGAGAGAGTGGGGGGTAAGGACCGGCAAAGGACCTCGGGTCAGAATCGAACCCGGGTCGCTGGCATAATGGTTTGGCGTCTTAGTCTTGAGCCACCGCACCCATTAAAATTCCTTTTTTGCACGTGTTGAAAAATTTTGAGAAAAAAAATAGTGACTATGCATCAGAGAGAGGCATGAACAGTTTACCGAAGGA
>NC_085864.1:16696031-16701031 GCF_034702125.1 Engraulis encrasicolus | reverse complement strand
TTGTATTTTTTGCACATTGTTGTTTTGACAGCTGGCATGCTTCAACTGGGTACAAACTCGAAGGAAAAGAAAAGCGAATGGGCAAATTCTTCCATCACAACACTTTGATAACTGGTCCTCCCGTTAAGCTCGTGCGAAAGCTTCATGTTCTGGATGAAGCACGATTTTTGTTCTGTGACTGTCATATCAAAGTGACATGTCTGTCAGACTCCACACGACTGTCAGTTCATCAGATATCGTATAATGTTACTTAGGTCAGATGCTGGCGATAGATCAGTAATGGTTAATAGGTCCCGTATAAACAAAATTCATGGGTCAGTGTTATGGGTCATGTATAAACAAAATGCAAGTGTTTACCGACCATGACCCTGAATAGTGTGGCATAACTTTATTTCTTTATTTACACTTTAAATATATTTTAGCATAGTGTTGCCATCATCCTGATTACCTGTTACCAGCTAAGTCTGTGAAACGTGACCATTTTGAAGCCTTGGTTTATCCCAATAAAAAATAAACAACTTATGGCAAAACACACGTATAGCCTATTATATACTCGTAGAAAGTATAACAATTTGACATTTTACAATTTGGCAATGTAGTGGTGATGTCAAATTAGGCCAGGATGATCTTAAGGATGAGCTTTGCTGCAGTTAAAAATTAGTTTGAACAAAATACTCATAGATGGCAGATGCATTTATGCACAGTGCACTGTAATTATCTTGTTGATTACATATATAGTGGCCGTACAAGCATACTATCAAATTGGTATTTAAGGGCATTTTTATTCATTGCGCTTAAATCTTTTAGGCGAAGGCGAGCTCCGTTGTCATTACGCGTAAAAGTTACACTTTGATACACTTTACGCATTGGTCCACATCAATGTTCTGACTTCCCTTGCTCATTGTTGTTGTTCAGGCTATGGGTTGTGCAGAGTCCAAGTAGGCCCTATTCTATCAGTGAGTAGAAAATAGTCAGTGCACTGTGTATAGAGATACACTTTTAAGGTCACAGAGCATCGTCGACTTCCCCAAACACGATTTCCAGTTTTACAGTGGTATTGTAGCATAAGTAGGCTACAGTATGTCAAACGTTTTCGAAATATTGTGTCCAGGCTATAAACTAAATCGTTTCAAGAGTAGAACACATCTATTTGATTGACTTTTGACATGTTGCTGTTTTTAAAGCGCATGTTGGTCTTTTTTTGGAAGCGCACGGTTCTTGTGATATACAATAAAATGCCTGTCTCTTTAAGACCAGCCCGCAATGTGTTGCGAAGTTCAAGTTGGGGTCACTTGAAGTTCCTGCCCTCGATTTTACCTTTTCGTTTTATTATAGACTGACATCACACGGGGCGCTAAAACACTTACACGGCATAGAGGTCCCATTATCATCTCCACGCGCGTTATTGCCTAGATGTAAAAATAGCCGAGGAAATTACGAAAATAAAAAATCGAAGGAAACTGATGCTGGACTAAGCACGTATTTTTATAGGAGGGGTGAGAGACAGAAGGGATAGGAAGGGAGGGTGGAGAGAGGGAGAGAGCGAGTGAGTGAGCAAGAGAGAGAAAGAGCAAGAGAGAGAGGAGGGGAGGGCGAACAACAAGAAATTCATAGCAATTAATAATAAAAAAGAGTTGGCAGTCGTGCTTGGAAAACTGGCATGGTTTTTGGAGGCTGGCAGTTCAAAGTTGAAACGTCAGAAATGACTCCAGAAGTCTGTTGAGATGATCATTAAGGGAGACTTAGATCGGATGGCAGAAGAGCTCGGGCATCCAGGTAACTTCACAATATCGCTTTTTGATCTAATGCTTAGTGGAACCAGCGATCGATGCGTTTTCGCCAGGTTACCCATTTTGTTTCATTAGAGTTCAGCCGCTATATTAATAATTTAAGGCTACTTTTACATCTTGACATACTGATACAATCGCTCTCGGCTGCGTGCTCATAAGACGCACCGTTATCTCCACTTATATTATCACACACCGTGCCGGCAGATGAGTTTCTTAAATAGGCTGCTTTTTTGGCTTTTCACTCGGAACATTGGAATAGGCAACTATAAACTGTCTAACAAGGTAAGTTTGTAATTTGATTACTTCGGTTAAGAAATGCCCTGTTGGTGGATAGTAATTTTGGCGTTTAGGAGACACACAGGAGCATTGTATAGACTAAAGTCGAGCTTTCTCCTGAAGTGAAGCGGTTGATATGGTCTAAAACCCCTACCTACTGTCGCTACTACACAAGTCAGGGTGTAGATAAGACTTCATCAAGAATACGCAGACTTTCGGCGTGCTGTCGCCTGCCTCCGATGCAAGGTCTCTCTCCCCCGGAACACTGTTCGTTTCGATTTTGGATTTCTAATTTGAAGTGACAATTGCATGTTGTTGGTCAGCTGTCAAAAACCTTTTAAGTTTGCTATTCCCGCGTGCTCGTGACAAAAGTTCACCACCCTGGTGATGTTTTTAGATGTAGCCCTGGTTGCTTAGGGTTATTCCTATAAAAGTTGAAATAGATGTCAATATACGCCAAGTGTTTGTTTATGTCTACGTATTTTTTTAAGATCCATTTCTAAAGAGGAATTAAAAATCCCTGCGCTGGCAACATAACTTTATGATATTAAAATCAAGACGTAAACAGGAAGGAGACCATTGTTTCAATGATCATACATAATGACACATAAACTCACTGTTTATTTTCCTAGATGTGTGCCATGTTTGACAAGAATTAAACATTCTCTCTTACAGCTACAGAGTAGGCTATAGTCTAAAGCCTACATGTGGAACATTTTTCTATATTTTCACACACATAATTCTGACTGTATTTGATATGAACGCAGGCCACACTTAAGTCTTCTGTAAGAAAATAGGCCACCACCTGGCATGTTTCAAGTCTCAGGCTATATAATCTCTTAAATGGGTCTAGTAAAAGTTGACAAGTAAGCAATGCTCACAGCTTTTGTGCTGAGAAAATATATTTTAAAGAGATTGATACATCACTTGTTAAAGTTAAGTCCCTCTTTAGGTGACAGATGGGATAGTTCCCTGCGTTTTCATTAAGGTGATTATACGAGTTTGTCAGTGTTTAAAATATTCATCACATTCTATGCCAAGAGTCTGCTTAACGGGGCTTACAAGCCCCTTTCCTCCCGATGGGATTTGTGAATGAAAATCCAGGGGTACGGATACTTTGAAGGAACGCTGTTCCCAGGTTTCTGCAGAAGCCAATAGCCTACCTCAACCAAACGGCTATCCATCACAGAGTGAATAGTCTTAGACTGTGTTGAACCACATAAAAAATACGTGTATCATGATTTACACACATGCCCTGTTGTGGCTGACATATGGAGAGAGAGAGGGGGTGAGGGGGGGAGAGAGAAAGAAGTGTCAAGAGCTCAGGATATTAAAGGCTGGAAAAGTTTTGTTTTGTCTTTTTCTGTTAGGACGCTGCTCGCCATATGGCCCTCTCTCGGGCTTGAGAGAGCTCAAGTGGCTTTCATTAAATAAGGTTTCATGCTCAACTATGCTTTTACATCCCATTCACAAAAATATCATGCCGATAGCCCCGGGCCACTTAGATAGACTACCGGCTGCAGCCAAAGCGGATATGTAGACGATGCACTTTCACACTTTTCTCCAAGCTCGACAAGGCGACACCCCAAAACAAAACAAAAAAATGACACAAAGTTACAGATATTAGTTAAGCCAAAAAATCCTATTAATATTGCAAAGATTTAGGCGTCTTATGTGTTTGACACTGATTTATGGCGATAGTCGACGAAACTCAAACTCCTCAAAGAGACTGAACGTCAGTAACCTCAAGGCCATCATGCGACTCGCATTTCCCCCCACTGTGGTAGCCTACGCGTATTTATTCATCTCATTTTCAGCCAAGCAAAAATATTTTTCTTACATTGCAAAGTAGTGGAACTGTGTTTTATTTCAACTAATTAAAATAAGATGTAGAATTTGTTATTGACAACATACTGTGTCATAGTAGGCCAGGCCAGTGGATGGCTTGAAATACTTAAGGCTAGGTGTTTTGGTTATTATTTTGACATTAACATCAAGCTCATTTCCGTTTCTACCCCTAAAGCCAAAATTAAATGTATTTATGCTAGTGATATGCACGCAGAGACAAGAACGCACCAAAAAAAAAAAAAAAAAACCTTGAAGGAAGGGGAGCGCATATTTCGAATATGAATATAATAAACAGAGGGCGGAGATATACAGGGTAGTCTACGTGAAGAGGGTAGGGTGTTCTTTGCGCAGAAACAGACCCCTTCACGTCTGAAGCAGGTCTTAACCCTTAAACCAGGAAAGTGACAACACAGACAAAACACAAGGGTAATGAATACCAAGCTGTCTTGAATGTGACGCTGGGACCGTCCACAAGTCGCAGTTGAACACCAAATATAGCAACTCTGCCATATGTGCACACGAAAACTATTTTTTCTTTTTTACGCAGAGAAGACTACTTGAATTTACATCTCCAGGTTGATTTGTAGGGTGATTTTGTGGTTCATGTGGCTATATATGTAATGGTAAAACTGGATGTATACAGCCTTTGTTGTTTGATAGGGCTGAGAGGTACAGTGCGTTGTAGGACATAGTCATGCTGCGCTGTGCCGTGTCCAAACAGCATGCGCAATCTGTAAGTGTCTGGTACGCACGCATTGACAGTGCTCTCAGTGAGGGACGCACGCAGTTGAACTCACCAGGCACTTACCATATACATGTTTTTTTTTAAAAGAATCATCATAATGGTACAGTTTACAGGTTTTTTGGTAATGTATTAAATTATTTCACTCTTTCTGAGTGGGGTTATATTACTCTGAGGTTAACCTTTTTGAAGTTTCTTGTGTAAAAGTAGTGCGTGCCTAAATAATTTACACTTTATGAAGGAGTTGTTATAATTGATTAAAATTGCGCGCTTGGGATTTAGGTACATTGTGGACGACAACAACGTTTTAAACCCCCTTATTATCACACGTTTAGGGCATGAGA
>NC_085864.1:16681031-16691031 GCF_034702125.1 Engraulis encrasicolus | reverse complement strand
CTCAAGATTTTGCTTAATTATGAAATATAAAATTATATATAAAATGAAATATAAAATCTATAAGTACTTATCAATATGCAAGAGTCAGCAGATCCAAAAGAATATGCAGTATTATAATAAAAAAATATGTGTACATAAAAGCACTTGGCCTTATGGTTAGGGAGCTGGTTTTAAGATCAGAGAGTTTAAGGTTCGTTTCCCACCTTTACCTCTCCCTACACCTCCAGCAACAACTGAATTGCCCTTGAGCAAGGCATCTAACCGCACATTGCTCCATCGACTTTAACAAATACCTGGTAAATAACTGTAAGTTGCCTTGGATAAAAGCATTATCTAAGTTTAATGAAATGCCTTTTTCCTATGTCCCCCGTGTTCAGGTGGCGGTCTGAAGACTATGCTGGATGCCATGGAAGTCCCAAGTCATGCTAGGCACCTCCTCCTGCAGCTCAACACGCAGCGCACCAAGGGCTTTCTGTGCGATGTCATAATCGTGGTGCAGAACGCCCTCTTCCGAGCCCACAAGAACATCCTGGCGGCCAGCAGCCTCTACCTGAAGTCCCTGGTCGTCCACGACAACCTCATCAACCTAGACCATGAGATGGTGAGCCCCGCCGTCTTCCGGGTCATCCTGGACTACATCTACACGGGCCGCCTGACCGAGCCCGACCCGGCCTCCCCGACCGAGCCCAACATCGGGGCGGTGCTGGCCGCGGCCAACTACCTGCAGCTGCTGGACCTGGTGGCCCTCTGCAAGAAGAAGCTGAAGAGGAACGGAAAGTATTCGTCCTCGCACCCGGGTCCCGGTTTCCTGCCGTACAAGCTGACCGCCAGCGATGTTGGCCTGGGCGGCAGGGGACGGTATCGCGTGACCACGCCCGTCATCCAGCCCTGCTTTCCCATCGGGAACAGCCACACGCCCCGCCCTCCTTCTCTGGACGACCTGCCCCCGCACCCGGTGCCCCGCCACAGCCATGGCGGAGAGCTCTACGCCCCCATCGGCGCTCAGGGACCCCAGGCCTTCCCTGGCCTGCAGCAAGGCCTGCCCCCGGGGCAGCCGGGCCTCCGCCTGCCCCCGCCCGACAGGAACTGCTCCCCCATCTACGGCCTGGACCTGTCCAAGAAGAGTCCCGGCTCGCAGTCCCAGCACACGCCGTCCCACCTGAGCCACGGCCACCATCCGGAGGACGGGGAGCTCATGGGAGGCAGAGACGGACCTCAGAGCGGCCGAGACAGCAGCCCCCTGCGGCCCACGTCCAACCACTCGGACAAGATGGAGACCAACGACCACCCGGGCCAGCCGCTGACGCCCCACTCCCTGCCCCGTCTCAACCAGCCGCTGGTGCCCCATTTGCCCCACCTGCAGCGCCCGGGCCCCCAGACCAACCAGGAGCCGTACCCGTGCCCGCCCAGCCCAGACACCCCGGGGGACAACGGTGACCGCCGCGGCAGGGACAGAACGGGCAGCATCTACCCCTGGGTCAAGAACGAGCCCTACAACGCAGAGGACGAGGAAGAGGATGAGGAGGACGAGGAGGGGGACGACAGAGACAAGGATGGCCACCACCACCACCACCAGCACCTGAACGACCACCGAGGGGGGGACTGCGACGGCGAGGACGAGAAAAGCGGCTCGGGCAGCGAGGAGACGGGCAGCAGCGAGGGCCGGCCGTCGCCACCGGGGGCGCTGGGGAGGTACCACATGCCCTTCGAGCCGGAGAGCTTCGGGGACAACCTGTACGTCTGCATCCCCTGCGACAAGGGCTTCCCCAGCTCGGAGCAGCTCAACGCCCACGTGGAGTCCCACACAGAGGAGGACCTCTTCAACAGCTCGGAGATGGGAAATGGCAATGGCAAAGGCGGCACTCCCTCCGGTACCCCCAACGGACCGGCCGGCCTGAACAGCAACAACAGCCTGTCCTACCTGGAGGGCAAGAATGGCCAGGTGCTGCCCGCCGCCGTGGGCCTGGGCGAGATGATCCGCCCCTACCGCTGCTCCTCCTGCGAGAAGTCCTACAAGGACCCGGCCACGCTGCGCCAGCACGAGAAGACCCACTGGCTGACGCGCCCCTACCCGTGCAGCATCTGCGGCAAGAAGTTCACGCAGCGCGGCACCATGACGCGCCACATGCGCAGCCACCTGGGCCTCAAGCCCTTCGCCTGCGACGCCTGCGGCATGCGCTTCACGCGCCAGTACCGCCTCACCGAGCACATGCGCATCCACTCGGGCGAGAAGCCCTACGAGTGCCAGGTGTGCGGCGGCAAGTTCGCCCAGCAGCGCAACCTCATCAGTCACATGAAGATGCACAGCACGGGGGGTGCCTCGCTCACCCCCGACGGCAAGCTCAAGATGGACTTTGGCGACGGCATCTACCCGCTCACCAAGTACACGGCCGAGCACCTGGGGCTGAAGCAGGAGAAGGCCGAGCTGCTGGCCCAGGCCTCGCAGCACCTGCTGGACGCCAAGACCATGGAGAGCCTGTACCCTCTGCACAAGCTGTCGGAGCACCTGGGGCTGGCCGCGGCCGCAGGCATACACGAAAAGATGGAGGCCCTGAACCAGGCCCTGCCCCCTCCCCCACCACCTCCACCCATCCCCGGGGAGACTCGCACCATTGACCGCTACTCGCCCAGCTAAGGAGGTGGGGGGACGACAGAGAGAGAGAGAGAGAAACAGAGCAAGCTAGGGAGAAAGAAAGATGATGAAAGAGAGCCTGCCAACTGCAGACGAGTTTCGGACAAGTCTTACTTGGCATCGTTGAGGACGCCTTTTTCATAAATACCGCCTACAGTATTTTTTTTTCAACTCCACTCTCACCTCAGCTTCTTCTGAAACCCGCACCTCAGATACGTGAGGCCAAAGAAATCCTTGGCCAAAAACAAAAGCAAAAAAACAACAAAAAACAAATGCACACAAGACTTGACTTCAATAAGTGCCTTTCCTTGCAGATTTTGCATCACATGCAGTTCAGAACAAAAAAGTGTAACGTCCTGAAAGGAGAACTGTTATTTATGTACTGGTTTTGACCATGGGACAAAAACATGACAAAAGTGCAGTATTTATATGACACCAACTCTCTTTTTTTAGCTTAACCCATCGAGCCTGAAAACAAAATTTCAAAAACCAAAAAAGATTGTTTTTTGTAATTTATTTTTCAACCTTTTGTATGTAAAAGAAAAAAGCCAAATGAGAAAATTGTTCAAAATGTTACAGACAGTGTTTCAACCAAATACCATTAAACCTGTGTACTTTGAGATGCTAGTGTATATAGATAAAAAAATGAGGAAAAACAAGCACATATGAACAAAGATTCAGGGCTTCTGTCCAAGACTGAAAGAAAAGGGGAATTTGGACACAAGAAAAAAAAGCCAAACCTTTGGGATTTTACAGAAATTAGAAGACTGTCTTTTTCTTTTTTTTTGAAAGACTTGACGCAGTACTGGATATTGTCCTGTACCTCACCACTTTCCCAGCATTTTGCCAGCTCTTCCCATCAAGAGGGAGCAACAAACTGTGGAAGAGAGTTTGTTCCAGCATTTAGGTAATGTGATCTTAACTTTTGTTTTCAGCATTTTGTTGCCGGGCCCCCTTTTTTTAAAAAAAAGCCTGTATGTGTATCAGCAGCACCACAACAATAGTAGCGCAATTATTTTTTTCCCCCAAAGCTGTGCCATAGCCTTTTGAACCCTGTAACTTTTTTGCACATTGCATTGCTTAATTCCACCCCTGAATTCAAACCAAGTGCCTTCAAACTTTTTTTTGTCATGAAAAAAAGTAGCAGCAGCTCTGTACAGCCCCTGTGATCTCACAACTGGGAAAACATAGCACATACTCCAGCCATGACATAGTAATCCCCGTTCATGAATTTTAATCCATCTGGTGGGGTTAAGAGCAAGCATGGGCGTTGCCACAACAAAATAAAAAATTGAAATATTTAAAAAAGAATAGAGTATAATATTTACAACGGCAGGCCACAGCCCTCTAGCGATAGGCCCCCAGAGAGTCTTCGCTTTAATCCGACTATAAACTATGTCTGCGCTGATCCACGACTGTCTCGGGGTGACGAGATAAAAGACGTCTTCTGTTCAGACGCCGTCTTTCTCTTCCTCGATCTATCCTGCTGACGGGCTGACAAACATGCTAAACAAGCATTTACAAACAGTGAGAGCGAGTGGAGGATGGGATGGGGGGGGAGTGAGGGAGGCCTGCCGGTTGGGCGGCTCGGCTGGGCTGGGCTGTGTGATGAGTGCTGGGTGTGGGGAGGGACTGCCTCCTGTGGCCCCAAAACATCTCCACATAAACCCAAGTTGTCTCTGTAGCACCCCAAGTATCTCTCTCTCTCTCTCTCTCATACACACACATGCACACACACACACACACACACACACACACACACACACACACACACACACACACACACACACACACACACACACACACACACACACAAACATACACTCTCACACACACTCTCACACTAGTCTGGGCCTGTCATCTCGTTGACACAGTAGTCTGTCCGGAAGGATGGGTGAAAACCATCCCCTCCAACCAGCCCCTGCACCTCTCACAAACCCACACCAGCCCACACCACCCCAGCCCAGCCCACCCCACTCCAACCTCCCCTTCCCACCCCACTCCAACCTCCCCCGCCACAGCACGCGCACTGAGCCGCTAATGTGACAAGTCATCTGAACTGTGTGTGTGTGTGTGTGTGTTTCTGTGTGTGTGTGTGTGTGTGTGTGTGTGTGTGTGTGTGTGTGTGTGTGTGTGTGTGTGTGTGTGTGTGTGTGTGTGTGTGTGCGTGCGTGTGTGTGTGTGTGAGTGAGAGAACACAAGCATGTGTGTGCGTGTACGTGTGTGTGTGTGTGTGCGTTCGTGTGCGTCCGTGTGCGTGTGTGTGTGTGTGTGTGTGTAATGCCTGCATGCACGCTTTTCGGGGAGAGAGTCGAACAGCATGGCCCAGCTGCTGCGGCCATCGCACTGTAATCCCTGTGAAATCAACAATTCTCCCTGACAATTTGGGGCTGTTGGATCGGCACACTCCGGAATTTCATGCCTGCCCGTCTCTCGCTCCCGCTCCTCAGATCCCCAACTGGTTGCGCACTTGTCCAATCCAGCCTGGACCCCACAGCCAACCAGAGCGACCGACCCACAGCCACAGCCCCCCCCCCCCTCTCTGAGTCTGTTCAGTTCTATCCTATCCGATGTGTCAACGGCAATACTGCCACACAAAGCAAAAAGGCAGTAACTGCACACTGCTCCGAATGGAGTAAAATGACTTTAAAATAAAATAATCCTGTTGTCCAGCCCAAGTAGTTTTAGGTTGAATATTGACACGAGGCTGTTTTATTGCTTTATAATTCCCACATTCTTTGCAGATTAATCCTTTTATTTCACTTTATATTTTGATATATCCTTAAAATCACAATAAATCCCAACAACAATGTAGTTACTGCATGTTTGCTCTGTAGGGCAGAGTTTGAACAGGGCCTGCAGCGTTAAGAGACTGCATTGCATAGCATTGCATTGCCGTACGCCGCTGCACACTGTACACACAGCCTGCTGTACCAGTAAACTTGAGTTGAGGAAGCGTGCAAGGGTGTAATGTAGCAAAGTTCGAGTCAGCAGATCAAAACCAAACTGTGTACCTCCATATTTTTTGGAGACATTTATTGTAATTCACTATTTCATGCTCTCTGCCCTGTTAAAATCTGAAACCGCCTTTTTTTTGGTCTTTCTTTTTGTCTTTTTTTTTTTTAAAGGACAACGGGGTTTGAGAGACTATGGCACACAAGACGTTTTATATACCAACAAAGAATGCTGGCTGTTTTATTTTCTTTTTTTTCCTTTCTTTCTCTCGTTCTTTCTCTCTTTCTTGTTTTGTTTTTAAGTATGATGGAAAAATCAAGTGAGAAGGGACTTTGTTGACCACTAGTGACAATTGCAACCTCATTAGGTGAATGTGAAGACCAAAAAGCCATGAATGCACTGTGATTTATTAAAACAAATGTAAATGCATCTGAAAAAGCCTTTTCCTCAGTAAAAGACTGAGATCTAGTTACCAAAAAAACGCGGAGAGGGCACCATGCTATTTTTGTTATAATAATGCCTTAACTGTTTTTTCCCGAGGGCTTTGATCTGTAGCATAATTATGAGCATATTTAGGTGATTCTGTGTTTTTTTTGTTTTTTAATTTTTGTTTTGTTCTGTTGCATTTTTTTTACTCTCACTTAAGTAAAGGGTAACTGGTGCATACCTCAGGACAGTTCCCTTAACACATGGGGACATGATGGTTCAGTATACAAGTAAAATTCCACACTTTTACACACACACACACACACACACACACACACACACACACACACACACACACACACACACACACACACACACACACACACACACACACGCAAGGACACTGACACTCATGGACACTGACACACACAGTAGGCTTCCACAAAACACACTGCCTCTTTGGAGGGGACGCGTGTCCTTTTGTAAACCTGTGGTTATTTTTTTGATGGTAATGAAAAATATGTTTGTTTGTTTTCACATTGATTGCAAAATGTTAATATGTGATATTAACTTCTTCACATTGAATATGCAACTTTTATTCCTGTCTCTTGTCTTTTTAAAAAACACCTTTTTCTCCAAAAGGTTTTATTTTGGACGTATGTTGACGTTGTACAAGTGTTGGCAATTAATTCATCTCAACTTAACCATAAACTAAAGACGGATACTTTTTTCACCAATGCACTTAATGTCCACACATGCTTCTGCACCTTTAGGTACATTACAGAGACATTCATAGGACACACACACACACACACACACACACACACACACACACACACACACACACACACACACACACACACACACACACACACACACACACACACACACACACACACACACACACACACACACACACACACATTCACGCACGTCACCTGGACTGTCCGTCGCTGCACACTGACGTTGCTAGCTGTGATTACTTTACTCTTGTGCGTGCCGTTTCGAGTATTTCAGTCCAGAAATGGTAAATACTGTAGAGGGGAGCTACAGCTGTGCAAGCTCTGTATAGGAGAGCATTTCTGCTGGCCCTTACCAAGCCTCCAGATAGGAACGGCATCTCTGTTGGCCGTTACTTTGGGTGGGGCTCAGGCACTTCACATCGCCACTGCAAACAAATCAGACAGATCATGTTTAGGATAAGTTCCAGGGGCGGAGCTGAAGGGGGGGCAAGCAGGGCATTTGCCCCTGTTTTAGTGGTGGGGGCCTTATTATGCCTTTGGCTGGCTGTATGGGGGGCCCTGTATGGGTGTTTTGCCCCAGGGCCCTGTGTGCAATTGTTCCGCCACTGATAAGTTAGCACATAGTACGTACACACTCCCACACTCCATACTTTCTTTCTCTTTTACACACACTTACTTATGGATTAACATTCACACACACGCACACATGCACATCCGAGCACGCATACACACGCACGCAAGCACGCACGCCTGCACACACACACACATACACACACACACACATCCCATCACCCACTCACTCACATTTACGCACGCATGCATGCACCTACATTTTTTGCAGTCAGTCTGTATTTCCCCCCTGCGCAAAATCTCACAACCATTGACCACAAGATCTCACCCACAATTCATTTCACACCACGCAAACACACACACACACACACACACACACACACACACACACACACACACACACACACACACACACACACACACACACACACACACACACACACACACACACACACACACAGTTGTGTGAGCACAACATTATTATTTTACTTTCCCATTTCATATCATTTAAAAAAATAAAAAAAAGTAATTTTCATCAAAATACACTTCAAAATCAAACTTCAACTTCAGTCAAAATACACGACTGCCTAAAAGCATGACATTTAGCAGTGACCACAGGCGAATTAAAAAACATGACAAGGTAAAGCAGACGCAGGGAGGGGAAAGGAGGGGTGGGGGGGCAAAAACACTGGCTTAAATGTTGAGAACATAAATCTCCCTAGTGGTCTTTATCGGTCACCGAACAGCTCTCACTGAAAGCTCTCACTGTCTATCTATCCTCTTTTCCTTTTCACTGTCAGAGAACCAGAAAACCAGAATGGGAGACCCTGAAAAATCTTTCCGACGCAGCTCCGAATCTGTAGCGGAAAAGGGGGTAGTGGAGGAGGTGTGGGTGGGTGGTGATATCCAACTCACTGATGACTTTAGCCTGGGACAGTCTCTAAAATGGTCCTCTTTCTATCTCCTCTCTCTCACTCTCTCTCTCTTTCTCTGTCTCCCGGTGTGCGTTAGCGAGTGTGGTGGGAAGGGGGTGAACGTTTAATTTGTTTGTGTACACGAGCTGTTTGAGCGTCAGAGTCATCAGTTAGTGCAAGCTTTGGGAATAGTGTCTGTGAAGGAGGAAGGCAGTGTGATGTTTTTTGGGGGAGCGGGGGGGGAGGGGGTGTTGAACGAGGGGAGGAGGGGGAGTTGTGTGTGTGTATGCAGGGAGTGAACTCTTGGCTCAGTAGTTGCAACAAGCAGGATGTGTGGTGTATTTCTGCTCGAAACTAGATAGGGAGAGGCAGATAGCTAAAGTGGGAGTTAAACAGAGACAGAGACGTAGGAAAAGAGAGAGGGGGGATAATAAGAGACACAGAGAGAGAGAAAGAGAGAAAGAGAGAGAGAGAGATGGCTGTGTGTGAGACGTGAGACCAGACAGACAGAAAGAGTTTTCGGCGGGTGGACCTTGGCTACGGTGGGCTCGTCCGACTTCTTGTCCAGACCTCTCCATTCAGAAAAGACAAACACGGGACCCTTTTTTTCCTTCCACACCTCATTCTTCCTTTTAATTCCTAGCTGCACTCTTTCGCTTGTTCTTTCCCTCTCATTCTGAACCTAGCATGAAAGAAATGATTGACAGCTTATAGAAAGCCATTAACCTTGCGAGTTCCCCTCCTCAACCCCCCCCCTTCCACCTCTCGGTTTTGGTCATCCCGGGTCATGGAAAGGAAAGCAAAATTAAGGCAATAACAGAGAAGGGGTGCGCTGAGCTCTGTGCTTACTCACTGTAAAAAGTTACAGCATGATGAGAGTGGGCTGGTGTGTGCTTCTCCTCTTCCCCCCTGCTGGGCTTTTGGAAAGATTTCCCCAGACTTCCACAGAAACCGCAAAAAAAGAAAGAAAATAGAGAGAGAGAGAGAGAGAGAGAGAGAGAGAGTAGGAAGGAGGGGGTGAGAGGAAGTTGTCTCCTGAGGTGTTTAGAGTATGTGAAACGATCTGTTGTTTCAACAAACAAAAATGTAGACGAACAAAAAATTATATATATTTTCATAGAAACATTTAGGGGAACTAGAGTTTCGTGCTCATCTTGCTCCTCTGAATTGCTTATGACTAAATGATGACAGCTACGTCGGATTTAAATCAACATTGGTAGAGTCAACTTTTACAGTAAATCATAGTCATTTTAAACAGTTCATTATTTAGTTCATTATTACTAAGGTTAAGTTTTAAATTGGCTAAGACATTTAAAAAAAAGATAAGCAGCGGATGCTGTAGGGCTACATGTCGCAATTAGAAGGAAAAAAAACCCTCTAGATCTATATCTAAAAAATGTTTATTAGGCCGAAATCTCTTATCGGTGCCTTTGAGTACGTTTCTCATAAGCATTGGTATCTGTACCATCATGCCATACTCCTTCCCTCACACGAGCCATTTGCAGATAAGAGAAAGTGTTTCTAATGCTCGCTGCTGCAGGCCCAGCCACTTTGCTCAATGCTCGAACTGATGAGATAATGATGTGTGTGTATAGATAACTGGGGCTCTGAGAAACACTGCGCGCTATGGGGCTGGCCTGCCTTTCTGTTTTTGCAGAGGAGTTGTTAGGTACAGTGGATCTCGCTAGCTAGCTGTACTGCACCTGACTGGCTGGGTGTCTTTTCTTTGTCCTTCCCAGTGGTAGTCGGCGCAGGAAAGA
>NC_085864.1:16663531-16678531 GCF_034702125.1 Engraulis encrasicolus | reverse complement strand
TTTCGTGTGTGTGATGTGGATCAAGCTTTTATATGGTTTAAAAGCCATTGTGAAAAATGTTATGTTTTTGTCTATATCTACATTCTAAATCAACTTGGCAATAAAACGAATTGCATAATGGTTTCACAAAAATCCCTTCTCCTGTTTCCAGTTTTATTGCCATCTTTGGCCGGAGGCAGCTTGATTAATGACTAACACCACACACAGCATTTGCTCCTTTCTCATGTTGCACAAAAAAGAACGACAGAAAAGAAAAGAAAAGAAAAGAAAGGAAAACTTGTCATGAGAACACTGAGATTTTTCTGCACTTCTGTCCTAGAGGCCCTTTTGCTCTTCTGATAGTGTGTGTGCAGGGCCGGATTAATGCACAGGCAAGATATGGCGGCATACTAGGGGCCCCCATCTGTCAGGGGGCCCCTGAACGGCCAAAAGTGCAAAAATACACATGTCGTATTGACTACAGTTGGTAGACAAGATATCCTTCATTCCTAGTTCATAATTATGACACTGTCTACAGTACGTAAATTTGTCATGAAATGCCTTACGGGGGGGTCCACAGCAACCTGTAGCCCAGGGGCCCCAGGCCGTCTTAATCCGGCCCTGTGTGTGTGTACTATATATGGTGTGTGTGTCCATGTGTGTGTATGGAGTGCGTATTGTTTGCAGTGTGTAAGTCGCTGAGGGATGGACTGAAGGCCCTTTTGCTGTTGTTGTAGAGTGTGTATGCATGTGCATGCATGCTTATTTTGAATGTGTGTGTGTGTGTGTATGTGTGTGTGTGCGTATTGTGCATGTGTGTGTGTAGTTGTATGAGTGTAGGGTGTCTGTAGTCTGTGTGTATATGTGTATTGCGTATGTATGTGTATATCATGTATGTGTGTGTACTTTTATGAGTGTAGGGTGTGTGTGGTCTGTGTGTAGTGTGTATGTGTGTGAAGTTGTATGAGTGCAGGGTGTGTGTAGTTTGTGTGTGTATGTGTGTATTGTGTATGCGTGTGTGTGGTTGTATGAGTACAGGGTGTGTGTAGTCTGAGTGTGTATGTGTGTATTGTGTATGCGTATGTGTGGTTGTATGAGTACAGGGTGTGTGTAGTCTGAGTGTGTATGTGTGTATTGTGTATGCGTATGTGTGGTTGTACGAGTGCAGGGTGTGTGTAGTCTGAGTGTGTATGTGTGTATTGTGTATGCGCGTGTGTGGTTGTACGAGTGCATGTTGTGTGTAGTCTGAGTGTGTATGTGTGTATTGTGTATGCGTGTGTGTGGTTGCATGAGTACAGGGTGTGTGTAGCGTGTGCATGAGCGGTGCGGTGTGCGTGGCCCATGCGGCTGCTGAGCGATGGGCTGTGTCGCCACCAGTGTCTGTTAAACAAACAGCCATACGGCACTCTGTGTACACTGGGTGAAGGGCGAGCTCCATCATGCTGTATTACCAAGCGGCAGACGAGCCTGTGCAGTACAGTACAGTATGGGCCAGACACACGCACTGTGTGCACTTCACCAGACCTGGGGTGCCCTTCTGGAAAGCGTAGTTGTTAGCCAGTTAGCACTTGGGTAGTTGTCAATGGGATATTGCATTGCAAACAAAAAAGTTGCTAATGTAGTTAGCAACTATGCGTTTGAGAAATGCATGCCAGTACTGTAAAAGCATGCAGGCCCGAAGGAAGCAACATGGTAAATGGACTGCATCGATATAGCTGCGCCTTTCCACTCCTTCGAGCATGCAAAGCACTTCACATTTACATTTCATACAGAATTGACACACTGGTTGCTGTAGCTGCCATGCAGGGTAACAACCTGCCGCCAGGAGCAACTTGGGATCAAGTATCAGGCAGAGCGCGGCTCGAACCTACAATTTCTGGTTGCCGAACGGCTGGTCTTCCACCTGAACCACCACCGCCCCCATAGAAATCTTCACTGGGCCCAGTGCGCTGCCCAACACAATGGTTGTTTTGCAGTTGTTTGCTTTTGTTTTGAATGTTGGTTTACTTTAATTCTGTTCATTGTGATTGATGTATTAGACTCCTAAAATTAGATTAGATTCGTTCGTTTTTTTTCCCCATCCCTGATTCTCTGGTTCGGCGCCCCCTACTGGAGTGTCGCCCTTAGCATTTGCCTATACTGCCTATGCCAAGGGCCGTCCCTGCCTGGGCCTGTATTTTAGTCTGCAGGGCCTAAAGCCGGGCATACACTGTGCGATATTTTCACTCGTGGGTCTTAAGCTTCTGCTCACACTGCACGACGGAATTTCACAGTTTAAAAGTTCACAACTCACGACGCACGTCCTCACACTACACGAGCCGACAGTTGGGTGCGAGCGAAATGCTTCCACCGTACGATGCGTCAGGCATGTTTCCCCAGTCTGCAGAGGAGGGAACATGCGCACCTGAGGTGGAGATGAGGTCGCGCTCAACAGCGAATCGCACGGCCCTATTCATTTGTGCATGTGAAGTGTCAATTCGTGGCGCTGCTTTAACTGTGCGATTTACGCACGAGCCACGACCAGAATTTCAAACCGTTTTGATTTTCTTGCGACCCTGCGATTGCACGATCGTGAGGCGAAATCGCTTGTCGTTACCCCATGTACACTGCACGATGCGAGACTCACGATTGACCTGCGATTGAGCAAGAAATCGGCCCGACTCTCAAAAAGTCGTGCGAGTGCCAAATCGGGGCAAAATCGGGGCAAAAGTCGCACAGTGTAAGCCCAGCTTTAGGGAGTAGCATAGAACTTGGGGCCAGTCCTGAAAAAGGTCTGCTCAAGGTATGAGGCTTGAGGGCGAAAAATACCCAATTATGTAACGTGCTCAAATATGGATGCTGATGCAAAGACATTCACCTGCACATACATGTAGATATTCAAAAACAAGAAATAGTTGTGCAGACAATAAGCAGAAAACGACACGTAGTTGAACACAGCAGAAGCTAGCAAAGGTGCGCGCACACACACACACACACGTCTGCACAGGGAAATACTGACGCACGCACGCATGCACGCAGGCACACACACACACACACACACACACACACACACACACACACACACACACACACACACACACACACACACACACACACACACACACACACACACACACACACACACACACACACACACACACACACACACACTCTGTCAGCAAGCCGGACATATCTCCAGAGTGCTCAAGTGCAGAAAATGAAATCATGTAAATTCATGAAGATATTGGGAGGAAAAAAGGAATATACATAATCACATCCAGAACACTTGCCACGTGTTCCTCATTTGAAAATGAATGAGAGACCGAGAGAAAAGAGAGAGAGAGCGAGAGAAGAGAGAGAATGACACGAAGAAAGGGAGAATGAGGGGAAAAAGGAGTTAGAGGAACGTTT
Organism: Engraulis encrasicolus; assembly: GCF_034702125.1. Taxonomy (NCBI): domain Eukaryota; kingdom Metazoa; phylum Chordata; class Actinopteri; order Clupeiformes; family Engraulidae; genus Engraulis; species Engraulis encrasicolus. The sequence goes on along the minus strand of NC_085864.1, from coordinate 16,675,162 downwards.
CTGAAAGCTGTAATGAAGTCATAAATCTGAAGAAAACAAGTAGGGGCAGACTCGGCGAGCCGCTTCTAGGCAACACGTATTGTGTACGGTGGTGGAAGTGTGCAGACGCGTGGCCTTGTGTATGTGTGTGTGTGTGTGTGAGTGTGTGCGTGTGCATGCGCATGTGTGTCGACAGGGCGAGAAGACAAACAGTACTCTCCAAGTTCTGTACATCTGCCCCCCCCCCCCCCCCACACACACACACACACGCACGCACGCACGCACGCACGCACGCACGCACACACACACACACACACACACACACACACACACACACACACACACACACACACACACACACACACACACACACACACACACAAAGCCACACATACTCTCTGGCTCTCATTATTCTACATTTAGATGGCTGGATGACTGGGAGCAAGGGACCGAGAGACCACCAGCAGCATCCAGCAATTTGGAAGGCTGTGTCCTCCCTCCACATGTGGCTCCAGGCGCTGCCAGGTCTGCCGATGAGGAGGGTGGGAGAAGGGGTATCAGCCGGGTAAGTTGGCCCAGGGTCCAGGGAATAAGGAGGCCCAGAATTCAGTCCTGATTGCTTTGCATCCTTCCACTGGCAGCTTTGGCCTGGCCCATGACAAGGTCCTGTCAAAACATACGGTAGGGCACTCGTCTACTATGCGGCCGACCCGGATGATTCCCGGCCCGGGTCCTTTGCTGGCCCTTCCCCATCTCTCTCTGCCCACTCACTTCCTGTCACCATCTTCACTGTACTATCATAAATAAAGTCAAAAAGACCATTAAAAATATCTTACTTTAAAAAAAATAAAAATAGAGGAATTAGGTCCCCTCTCTCCCTGGCCCCAGGACAACTGACCCTTTTACCCACCCCCACCCAGCTTCCCTGATTGTGTCATCCGAAAACCTGATCAAGCCTGATCAAGGCTGCACAAGCCAGCCATTGATATTGGTGATGGGGTGGGGGGGGGTGGGGGGGTCATCTCCTACCTGCTGTGTTACCCACCCCGTTACACGGACACCGCGATATTAGTATTGGAGCTCTCATCGCATTTCTGGTTGTGCTGTGAAGTTGTCCATAGACGTCCATGGCAACCATTGACCTGGACTAGCAGACTAAACATTCTGTGAGAGTATGACATGATATGAGACGGGCAGGTAGATCAGTAAAATCACCTGTGCTGAGAGCACAGGAGTTGTATGGCAGAATTTTCACTTTTCAGTTTTTCACTTTCATGTTGCTCTGCAATGAAGGACTGAGCATCCGAAACGCTTTTAAATGAGCGTTGATCAGTATTGTGGACCTTCATCATTAGGTTTCTCCTGTCTGGTCCAGCACATGTTCTACCGATGCGCATGCATTCTCTGTCTTTTTAGAACTTGCACGTTCTCAGCCTAGTACTGCAGATAGTAGCTCAGCACTGGCAGAGGTGGTGGATGGAGATGGATTTGATCACGGTAGGGACACATAGACGCATATTTGGCCAAGCGAAGCAAACTTCTCCATTCACTTATGAGAGATTAATATTATGCAAATGAGGAGCAAATTCACCTACGCCGGCCGAAACAAATCAACAACATCGCCGTTCCATTCCATTTGATTCGCCGCGACGACCTGATGACGGTTGAGCTGTCAGAATGGAACACTGAATTTCGCCTCTCTTCGCCTCGCTCGTTTCGCCTGCTATGTGTCCCTAGCGTCAGGGCTTCAGCTTTTATCTCCTGGGCATGGACTTCATGATCTGTGTGCCCAAGGGTGGCGGTTTAGGGAGGTTGGTTGGTAAGTGAAGTGATCATGGCTTGTGGTTCCAACATGGCAGGAATGCACTGGCACCGCTCCACTCCCATCACAAAATGCTAAAGGTCAGCAGTGGGTGTCATGATACAGGGTACGAGAGGTGCCCTGGGCGAGCCTGGTAGCAATGTCAAGGGGGGGGGGCATTGAAATGTGGATGCCATGCCCCACAGAAAAGACAACAGGGGAGTGAGGGCAAAAGGGTCCGTTGTCCCGGGCCCATGAAAATGGGAGGCCCAAAATTGGGACCCCATTACGTTGTATGTATCGAGAGGGGGGGCCTTTCAGATGATGTTGTCCCGGGCCCGGTCAGAGCTGTCAGCTGCCCTATACTGTACATGCCCCCATCCAAATCTTTTTTCTGCCAAGATGTGCAAGTCGTATATGGGTATGAAGACCTGGGGTAGGTGGTAATATGGGAGGGTGTAAATGAGGATAAAAACATTGCGTCATTGATTCATTAGGACCTGAATCTCCACAGAATAGGAGTTGGAATCATCACAAAATGCTCTCTCGAAAATGTTGTCGCATCACAAAATGTTAAAGGTCCTCTTGGGCATTGGATGTCAGGGCAGAGGGTACAAGAGGTGCCCTGGGCGAGCCTGGTGGTAATGTCAGAGGGGGGAGAAGGAAATATGGATGCCAGGAACCCCTGGTGTCCCCAGTGCCCTCACCCACCCCTTCTTCGACCCTTTGCCAAATGTACTGAGAGATTTAAATGAAAAGGAAATAAAGGTCCGCAACACTGTTAAATGCTCCCAAATATTTAATGGCACGACGTTTCGGACTAACCGTCCTTCATCAAAGTGCAAAGTTTAAAGATTTAAACACTTAAATGGGTACAAAGGTCCTGCCGCGGCCTAACGGTAAGGCACTGGGTTACTATGCCTGATGCAAATGGGGACAGGCTATATCTCACTCGTTTCTGATGACCAATAAGGAGGATATAAATAATGGGTCTTTACACAGAGTAACAACCTTCACATTGCACATTGGGTGGCAGGGTATGAGTATGAGAGGTGGTAATGTCATGGAAATGTCAGAGGTGAGCATTGAAATGTGGGTGCCATGTACCCATCCATCCATCCATCCATCCATCCATCCATCCATTCATCCATTCATCCATCGACCTCCACTCAACACACTCTTCTGCCAAAGACAATGAGATGAACAAATCTTATAAGGGTAAATACTGGTTATACAGAGAAAGGGGGTTATATGTGGGTGTGGGGAGTGGCACACTTGCCATGTTCTTATTCTAATAATCAGGATCTGAATAGCCCCCACCACTTTTCACAGAATAATAACCTTTTGACACCATGCATAAAATTAACTCTCATTTCTTGTCATCGCTAAACCGTTTCCAGGAAGGGTGGGGGCCACTGATGTTTGGAGGCATTGATGACCCATGTCATGTTCCCGTGGCCCCCCTGCCAACACCCCGGGAGGAGGTGGGCTCACATGGAGCTGGATCCTCCTCACATACTTTGAGTTCGGCAAAAAATCGGTTCGAATTGTTAATCGAGGTGGCAAGTCAAATCGATTCATTTTCTTAGGAAATCAAGCCATGTTTTATCCCCTATCTATCCCATACAGCTTAATTTGGATGGAAATTACAAAGTGCACCCTCATTTTGTTCAGTTGTTTACAATTACTGCAGACTTTGCCATAAAAGTATATACTGAAAATCATCAGGGAGCAGCTATTTTGGTTTAAATAGGTGGTGGTGGTGGGAATTTGAATTGTGACTTTTAATTTAAAAAAAAAAAAAACGTTTTTTTAAGGTGAATCGCCCAGCCTTGGGGTAAAGCCACTGCACCCCATCACCAACTTGTCTGTGCTGTCCTGCAAAGACAAAATAGCTTTGGTTTGGCTTTGGCTTGTTAACTATGTGGGTAGTTCATAATGCCCGGTCTTGGTGTGGTTAGAGTGACACTGTTGATGTAGCCAGCTACTTTCTTAAAAGGAAATGCAATATTCACAAGACATACAGTAATCCAATAAAACACATTTTCCTGACTAAAATATGTTTTGGCACAATATTATTCAGTTATTGGTTTTGAGTCTGTGGCGCTGATATTACAGCTTTATGTAATTTCATGGGACCATCATTGCATACCACTCAATTAAGTCGTCCGATAGTCTCTTTAGTAGCATTTTGTTATGATTGCCGTGAGCTTCCAGAATCTATCAGATGGGCGTAAGAAGCTATCTGGTGATGAAGTTAATGTGTTCACAATGGGACTGGTAGACTGAAATATGTAATAATCTGTATGATGGAAAACTTAAAAAGGAAGTGCTGATTTATGCAAGGATGTAAAACGTATGTGTTTGCTTATGCATACACGAGTAATTGTGTGTGCGCGCGTGCGTGTGTCTGACTATGCAGTCTCATCCTGGAAAGGACAGAGGTGCTTGAGTGTTTAAATGTGTGTGTGTGCTTGCATGTGTTTGTGTGTGAGTGTGCATGCCTAAGCAGGCATGACGCTTCGCTTCATAAAATATGAAAAAAGTCCACTTGAACCAGTCTGAAGAAAGGTTTTCACCCGAAACGTTACGAAAAATAACTTAAAAACTGATATCAGAAAAACTCCTGGTTGAAGCGGACTACTATCATCTTTTATCTTGTTATTTGGTTGCCCTGCTCCCAGGTCAGATGTTTTACTAGATGTGTGAGCCTCAACCTACTCCTATGACTCTCAGCTGTGCCAGCTCAGACCTGGTGAGGGGCCAAGCCTAGGGGAGGAGACCCTGATTCCACCAGCTCAGCATGTGCTGTAGCAGGGGCCTGCCACGCCGGTGCCATGCAGGCCATGGAGAAGGGCACTAGAGGGCAGGGAGAAGGGCAGCACAGGGCAGGGAGGACAGCACAGGGAAGGGCAGCGCAGAGCAGCACAGGGCAGTGAGGGCAGGGAGAAGGGCAGCACAGGGAGAAGCGCAGTGCAGGGCAGGGGGGACAGCACAGGGAAGGGCGGCACAGGGCAGGCAGCGGGGAGCCTGGAGGGCAACACCCTGCTTGCACAAGACCAAGCTTCCTCTCTCACTCCCTCTCTTTATCTCTCTCTCTCTCTCTCTCTCTCAATTCAATTCATCAGAGCCTTATTGGCATGACAAAATACATTTGTACATTTTGTATTTGAAGAGGCACACTCTCTCTCTCTCTCTCTCTCTCTCTCTCTCTCTCTCTCTCTCTCTCTCTCTCTCTCTCTCTCTCTCTCTCTCCTGAGCTTTGCCACTTGGCCACCTTGGCACTGGCTGAGCGCGTACCGTAGCTCCCTCTTCAATCCACCTGTCTGCATAAATGCCAAAGACGCTCATTGAGATGTCCACACACACAAGCAGGCACACGTGCAGGCACTCATCCACACACACACACACACACACACACACACACACACACACACACACACACACACACACACACACACACACACACACACACACACACACACACACACACACACACACACACACACACACACACACACACACAAAGCACACACGAGGGTAAGCATGTAGACACGCAGACAGGCATGCATGCACAAACACATATCTGGTTGGCATCATGCAAATACGTAACTATTTCACACTAGTGCATTCCTTGTTGATGTATGACGACTTTGCATGTTAAGATGTGCACCTCAACGTCGCAGGAAAGCAGTTTTATCACTTGACCAGGTTTGCACAGTTTTCCCCGCTGTCCCGGTGAATTTCTGTTGCAAAATGCAAAAATACTCTGCTGTGCCCTGACCAAAACCATCTCTAACCCCAACCTGTCAGTAAAGCAACATTTGTGCCGCTGCACTTTTGCCAAAAACAGCTTAACAAGCATAGCCTGGGCGAATGCGACTGTTGACGTCAAACAGTGTGGCAAAAGCCAAGAGGTATCCGTCTCCGTGGAGGGTGGGAGACGGTCTGATCTTACTCTGCCATTTAAATTCATTGGAGTTCCGAATTCAAATTAAAACCAATATTGTGCTTTATTAGCATGACTGTTACGATATAGCATCGCAAAAACATACAAATAACAAAACGAAAGTGTGAATATAGTTACCTTAACCAATCAGTAACGGTGAGTTTTGCGTCACCACTCTCAACTGTTTGCTGATTGGCTAAACACTGAGAGAACCGAGCTGGAGGCTTTTACCAGACGATGTGCGGAGCCAAAATCTTTGGGTGGAGTACATAGGATGGCGTCGCCAGGCTAAAACAAGCAAAGGAAATGGCGGAATTGTGCCCAGACCAAAACCTTCCCCTAACATGACACAGGGCATTGTGGAGCATGCGTTAACATGCACAGTCGTGATGCACAAACGCCATCGATGGTTCAAGTCGCCGTGTTATCTTAACGCTTTGGCAGGGCTGGACTGCTTATCTGGCATACAGGGCATTTTCCCGGTGGGTGGACAGTCCTCAGGGATTGTTTGTGGGTTTTTTTCCTTTGGGACTGGCACCATCTTCAATAAAGACGGTGGATAAAGTCGAGTATCATATAGTACAGCAACGGCTCGTATCTGTGGGGGGCCAGTTTAAGGCAATAATACACCCGGGTGTTTTTTCAGGCACTGTCCAGCCTTGCGCTTTGGTGTGATGCCATGACAGACACACACCCCACCACCACCTCCACCACCAACCCCCAGTCACTTCACTGCAGGAGGAAGCGCTACTAATGTGCGATTAGATCTCATAGCAAGATGATCCATGGCCGGGCCGAGCCAGCTGACTGCTAAGTTGGCTTCCAGGTTTCACTGGAGCTCATTGGGGTGCAGTGCACTGTGATGCAACTGGGCCGCCATGTCCAGCACTGGACAGAGCCCAAATGGAAAACAGCTGCCTTCTTCATTCTCCCAAAGGCTCTTTCTAGCTTGATTGCTAGAGGCCTTGTCTCTGCAAGCCTATTTGACCCGTATACTGCTGTTCAATCCTCACCTCTCTTCCCTCTGTCTCTCCTGTCTTTGTGGTCCCCTCCTCCTCACCTCTCCCCTCGTCCTGCAATCTTCTCTCCTTTATCTCTCCTGTCCTCTCCTGTCCTGTCCTGTCCTCTCCTCTCCATTCAAGTAATGCTTTTCCCTCACAGCAAGCGAGGAGAAGAGGGAAAGCACCAAAAAAACCTGAAAGAACGTGTACACATCCAGCACACCCTAGCCTGACATCAGTAAGTTACGACTCAGTTACACGTTAGCCAGCTCAGCTCAGTTTGCAGCAGAGAGGGGAGCGAATCCAGCATGTCTTGAACAGGAATGTCCTGGCCGCGGTTTTGGAGGTTGCTCTGACTCCAGGGACAATGGAGGGAATAAGAGAGTATGAGTGGTGTAGAGGAGGAAGGCGGGGGTGAGGAAGGGGAGACGGACAGGGAGTTGAGACCAGGTGTTGGAGCATGGAGGAAGAAGAGGAGGAGGGCGAAAAAGGAGGAGACGGGTGGTGGAGGTGGAGCGAGGAGTAGTGGTGGCGAGGCCGGGGGAGTGGGTGAAGGGGTGTCGGAAAGGGAACCAGGATCAGGTGTTGGAGCAGGGAGGAGGAAGAGGAGAGGAAAGAGGAGGTGGTAAAAAGGAGGTGAAGGTGGAGTGGTGCTGAGGAGGTAGGTGGAGAGGTTGAGTGGGAGATGGAAAGAGAGTCGACGGGAATGCGGAGACCTGGCTGCTTCATGGGTTTGGTGGGATGAGGGAGTCGAGATCAGGCGTTGGAGGAGGAAGAGAGAGAAGGAGGTGAAAATGACAGAGAGGAGGACAAAGAAACAACCGGGGGCTGGAGGAAACCTGTCTATCAGTGTGGTGGTGGGGGTGGGAAGCGTGAGTGTGTGTGAGTGTGAGACGTAAAGAGGGTTGGGATCAGGTGTTGAATGGAGGTGGCCATGTTGGAAGAAATGGAGGTGGAAAAGGAGGAGGAGGTGGAAAAGGTGGAGGAGGTGGAGGAGGATGAGAAGGAACAACCGGGGCCTGGAGGTAGCCTGGCTATGCGGTAGAGGTTAGAGGCGTGAGTGGGACAGGAAGAGAGTTTTGGATCAGGTGTTAGAGTAGGAAAAGAGAGAGAGAGGGAGGTGAAGAAGGAGGAGGAGAAAAGGGAACAACAGGGACCTGGCGGCCATGGCTGGACTGGTCATAAGGCATACAAGGCATTTGCCCGGTCAACAGTTGATGCTTTTGACCTGGTCCTTCCCTCAATGCAGTGGTGGTATCCAGGGGTGTGTTGGGCGCAGTACGCGGGGGTATGCAGTCCACCCACTTCTCCTGAAGTGAGATTTTAAAAAAATCTTATGCCCATGTTTAAATACAAAAAGGAATGAGCACATAGCAGTATTGCAGGTGATTTACCAAACAGATGAAAACGGAGAAGCAATGACGGTACATTAAGGACAGTTGGGGGGTTTGACATGATAAGTTGCCTAATTATTTGATGACGTTAAAAATCGCGTACAGCCACTTTAAAATTCCCCACTACACCACTGGTGGTATCAGTCCCCATCAGTTCACAGCTGACCTCTCCGAGTCACATTTAACCCCTTAAGACGCGGCTTTATAAATTAGCTGTTACCAGAATGGCAATAACCAAGTTGTAGTGTATTACTAAAGGCCCCGTGCACTGGCATAGTAGTGTAGTACTATAGTAGTTAACTTTCAATGTCTATTACAGCGTGCCACAGGAGGTACGGCGCGCATTAAGAGGCTATATTATTTTAGGCTGTTGTGGTCAAAATAGCTCAGAATAGATTACAAAAACTGTTGTCACAGGCTTCACTGTCGCTCTCAATGCCTGGCAGACCGTTCTTAACTGAAAATGCCCGGCCAGCTTTCTCATGTCAGTCCATCTCTGCTGGCGGCCGGCTGGAACAGCAGTCCACGGCGGGGTTTGTGGTGCGCAGTGCAGTGCAGTACAGCGCAGACCGAATGCCATACACAGGGAATCTGACATGAAGCAACAAAGGGGTCATTTGTCCTGGGCCCAGAAAGACATGGGGGCCCAGAAACGGGTCCTCAATAAATTGTTTGTATTGGACTTTGGGCCCTTTCAGATGACTTTGTCCCGAGCCCAGCCAAAACTGTGAAAGCGGCCCTGTCCATACATACTGTACAGTACAAAACGCATGGGAAGTAGAAAACCATTTAGCAGCTGTGATTCTGACTTGACAGGCCTCACACAGCGTGCCGCTGCCTTGTGAGAAGCTGGCAAGCGGTGGGAGCCCTGGGTGAAAAGAGGAAGTTAAGAAGGCCAGGGGGTGGGTGTAGTTTTTAACACCTTAGGACCTCAAACATCACAAGAGAACTGTTGGCGTGGCTGGTCTTGGTTAAAGTGCCTAGAAGACCGTGTGTGTGTAGTGTGTGTGTGTGTGTGTGTGTGTGTGTGTGTAGTGTGTGTGTGTGTGTGTGCAGTGTGTGTGTGTGTGTGTGTGTGTGTGTGAGTGTGTGAGAGTGTGTGCCTGCGTGCTTGCTTGCGTGCCTGAGTGTGTTTGTGTGTGTGTCTGCACTGGTGATTCTAAGTACATGAGATGATGCCACTTCCTTTTAGAGGATGATCAACACATGTGTTGAAAGCTGCCCTGAGAGAACCACCCATCCTGTCATACCCCCACCTCATCCCACACACACACACACACACACACACACACACACACACACACACACACACACACACACACACACACACACACACACACACACACACACAGACACACGGCCACACACACAAAACCCACAACATAAGAACGTCATACCCCCGCCTCATCTCTCTCTCTCTCTCTCTCTCTCTCTCTCTCTCTCTCTCTCTCTCTCTCTCTCTCTCTCTCTCTCTCTCTCTCTCTCTCTCTCACACACATACACACACACACATACACACAAACACATAACCCATATCATAAGAACGTCATACCCCCGACACATCTCTCTCACACGCACGCACGCATGCAAGCATGCATACATACACACACACACACAAACAACACCACCCACAACCTAATGGTACATGCGCACACAATCATAACCCACATAAATAACAATAGGGCATGCTCACATGCACATTCTCTCACTGGGATTATACATAATGTGATGCAATGACAATCATACACTTACTATAAGCAAAACACAGAGAAGCAGGGAAGCGGGGCACACCCAGAACACACACACATACGCACACGCGCACACACACACACACACACACGGTCACAGAAAAGTCACAGCTACGCCTCTTGCACATCAAACACACCATCAAGCCCTTTCACAGGAAGTGCAACTGGCATGAGAAGTGAGAGGTGCGTTGCCACACAGTGTCACACACACAAACACACACACACACACACACACACACACACACACACACACACACACACACACACATAGAAGTTGCTAGATGACATCATTAAGTCGCCAGATGCACCAAAAAGTTGCTAAATCGCTAGATTAAGTTTTTAGTCGCCAGGAACGGCAAAAAGTCGCTAAATCTAATTTGGCAACACTGGGAGTAAGTAAGTATGCCCTTTAGGGCCAAAACATACCAAGGCGGAACGGAACGGTCCCGGGACGAACGCGGTCTTTCTGCTTAGTTTTGGCCGGCATGTTTTTCTCTGCCTTTCACACTGACAGCGTCGGCGTGCGCGGCCAGTCCTATTCAAAACCCTCCCCACAGCCAAAGCTAACATGCTTCTTTGCCATTCATTTGAATGAGACACCGCCGGTCGCCGGCGTGAAAAATACGCTCGAGTTCTATTTTCCAAATGCAGCGCGGCGCGGAGCCGGCTCCCGCGCCGCTGACGCTCGACTACCGCCAACTGGTGTGTAAGGACAGATATGTTTCAATGTATTTTCACCGATGCCGGTAAAAAACGCGACCGTTCCGCGATGCTTTACCGCCCTGGTGTGTAAGACCCCTTATTAAAACTCACCAAACCAGCTCTGAAGGAGGTGAGAAAATGGCCAGAGGGAGCCGTGTCACGACTACAAGACTGCTTTGAAACCACAGATTGGGACATGTTCAAAACAGCTGCCACCCACAGCAACCACATTGACATTGAGGAGTACACAGACACCGTGACCTCCTACATCACAAAATGCATTGATGATGTTACAGAAATAAAACGCATCACCACCAGGGCCAACCAGAAGCCATGGTTCACAGGAGACGTTCACAGACTGCTGAGGGCCAGAGACAAAGCCTTCAGAGCAGGAGACGTAGCTGGCCTAAAAGCAGCAAGGGCAAACCTGTCCCAGGGCATCAGGAAAGCAAAAAAGGAATACTCGGACAAAATAACAACACACTTCAAAGACAGCAGAGATGCACAGAGCCTGTGGCAGGGCATACAGGCCATCACGGACTATAAGCCTGCACCACGAAGCTGTGACAACAACACCTCTCTGCTAAACGACCTGAACAGTTTCTTTGCCCGTTTTGAAGCACAAAATGACACTCATCCACAGAAAACTCCCCCTCCCCCCCATGATCAACCCCTGTACCTGTCCTCTGCCAGTGTGAAGAGGACACTGGCCACCATCAACCCACGCAAAGCAGCTGGCCCAGACAACATACCTGGCCGAGTGTTGAAGGATTGTGCAGAAGAGCTGAAGGATGTCTTCACAGACATCTTTAACATCTCTCTGGACCAAACAGTCATCCCATCACTTTTCAAAGCTGCTACCATCATACCCGTGCCGAAGAAATCATCACCATCATGCTTCAATGACTACCGTCCTGTAGCACTGACGCCCATAATCATGAAGTGCTTCGAACGGCTAGTCCTGTCACACATCAAAGCCACCCTACCCCCCACCCTGGACCCCTACCAGTTCGCATACCGAGCCAAGCGATCCACGGAGGATGCAATCTGCTCTGCC
>NC_085864.1:16653531-16658531 GCF_034702125.1 Engraulis encrasicolus | reverse complement strand
CTGTGGGGAGGGTTTTGAACAGGACTGGCCGCGCACGCCAACGCTGTCAGTGTGATAGGCAGAGTAGAACACACTGGCCGAAACTAAGCAGAAAGACGGTGTTCGTCTAGCGACCGTTCCGTTCGGCTTTGGTATGTCTTACCCCTTAGCCCAGTGGTTCCCAACCTATGGGTCGGGACCCCCCTTATGGGTCGCCAAAGATCCACAGGGGGTCGCGGAGCCCTCTTGATTTTAAGGGGTTTCGTTTTAAATATATATAGCCCATGTTGAATAAAAGACAAAGCATTTAACTAATAAATGCATAGACGCAACAAATTGTAAGTGCTACATTAAACATTTATTCTATATTTGACCAAAGACGAATTGAGGAATAAAACAACTAAAATAAGTTTTCGCAGGAAACGGAGGGCATCTTGTGACTCCGTCTCGTGCGAGCGCTCGCGTGGTTGGGTCACCAAAGCTGCTTACAATAGTAAAAACACGGGTCCCTTTAGAAAAAGGTTGGGAGCCACTGCCTTAGCCTATGTTTTGATGGTCTGTGTTGCCTTATAGGCTTTTAGATTTGTGCGGCTCCAGACAGGTATGGGTTTAGTTTTTTTGGGCCAAAATGGCTCTTTGAACTATTTGGGTCGCCGACCCTTGGTGTAATGGGGTTCACTGTAAGTTGTCATCACAGTTCGCAGAGAAAAACAAAAGTAAACTAAAGTATTTTTGAGTTTTTTGAGACTTAGGTGCCCCATTGGCATGAAGACACTATGGGAGTCAGAGAGACATATGTGGAAAGAGACATTGGAGACAGTTAAGGAAAGGAAAGAAAAAAAGAAAGTGCTTTTCTTCTGGAGCCAGATTTAGGATGCTCCTTTGCAGGTGCGTCTCTCTTTCTTTCTCTCGTTCTCATACACGTTGGCTTTTATGTTCTCTTTTTCATCCACCTCTATATCTCCAGGCATGAACAAGACTCAGCAGTGTGTGTGTGTGTGTGTGTGTGTGTGTGTGTGTGTGTGTGTGTGTGTGTGTGTGTGTGTGTATGTGTGTGTGTGTGTGTGTGTGTGTGTGTGTGTGTGTGTGTGTGTGTGTGAGAGAGAGAGAGAGAGGAGAAGAGAAGAGAGGAGAGAGAGAGAGAGAGAGAGAGAGAGAGAGAGAGAGAGAGAGAGAGCGAGAGAGAGAGAGAGAGAAAGAGAGAGAGAGCGAGAGCCTGAGGGAAGATTGCAGAGTGATCGGCACACTGATGAGCTGGCTAGTAAAACACAGCCATTCTGAACAGCTTTATGTTTGTGTGTGTGTGTGTGTGTGTGTGTGTGTGTGTGTGTGTGTGTGTGTGTGTGTGTGTGTGTGTGTGTGTGTGTGTGTGTGAAATCTATGTGTTTATGTGCACATTTGGGGCTGTGTGCCTAATAAAGGCAATGGCTCTTCACTTATATAGAGCACAGGTGGGCGCTTGCTTTTTATAAGACACCGTGAGTGTGTGTATGAGTTAAGTGTCTGTGCGTGTGTTTAGGTATGAGTGCAGCGTGTGTGTGGGTTTGTGTGTGCATGCTTGTGTGTGTGTGTGTGTGTGTGTATGTGTGTGTGTGTGCGTAATGTGTGTGCATGCTTGTGTGTATGTATTAGTCAGGTTTGTGTGTGTGTATGTATGTGGGTCATTCTACGTTTCGAGTGCGCTTTTAGGTTCGTGGACTTTATTTGCCAATTCCACTAACTATTAACTGCATCTAATGATGTTTTGGACATTAGCACACATTTATCTTTCATATAATACAGAAAATGAAGACATAACATTATTTTCCTCTGCAGGAATTAATATTTAATACTGGTTTTGGACGTTTTCATGCCATCCTCGTTTTCCAAATGTCAGATTCAGTCTTCATATAAGCATGTAAAAAACCTTGTTTTGTCCAAGATCATTGCAAATGTTGATTCACGGTAGTTATCAACAAAACCGTTGAAAAGTCTATTGTGCTTTCCATTATGCATTCAATTGGCCAGTTTGTGTGTGTCCCGTGTCAACATGTTAACCGTGTCACACACCGAGACTCCCATCATAAATCAATAAGGGTTTGGTCCTGAGTGCTCTTAACAACGCCATAAAATATCATTACTTCTTTGGGTGGTGATGTGAAGACAATTTGGTAAGTTTTGAGTTCACCTCTTCCATAATTTAATCCATTATTTTCTATGGTCTTAGAGTGGGAAAATTGCCTGTTAACTGTGTTATCGACAAAATCACAAGAGCTTGAATTAGAAATCAAAAGTCGACACACATATAGTGTACAAAGACATAAATTGATTAATGGTGTTTTGGTGGAATTTATTCAGTTAGCACAACGCTGAAATGTCAAGCTGTGTCACCTTCAATTGTGTTAGGCATCAGCTATGGCTGTTGAGGAGGAGTACTTTTTTGCCAATTCATCTCCATATTGATTGAAAAACAAGCAAAATCTTTTGTATTTTAGGGAGATGGGTTTGTCTGCTCTGTTTTTTCTCCTAAAAAAGTGCGATTTGTTCCCCTGCACTGTTGGCCGTAACACAGTTGAGTAACACGGTTGACTGTTTTTAAAGTATTTTTGTGCTATTGATCTCTTGTGTTGGAAAAATCCCATGAACAGATACTAGGGATTATCTATGGAGAGGGAAGTCTTGTGTAAGGAGGGTGACTAAATTCAAATCAGACGTTACAGGGATTTATAATTAAAAATGTGTCAGTCTGTATCAAAGTGAATCATAAAATCCTACTCATGAAGCTCAACAATCACATTTGTTATATGATTTGCGTAGATTAATGAGAGCATTATTGTTAAAGGGACATAAGCACTTTCAAACGTATGTTGTTTCAACTGTGTAGTATTTTTATATATGTTTGAAATTACTTTGTACATAGTATTTGTCCATAACACTGTTGACAAAATAATCAAGCAAATGTTCGCTATCATAAAAATGTTTAACAAATGCTTTAAGATTAAGCTTGGCAATTTGCTTATTTGGAAACTTAACCCTATCGCGCCGGATGCATCATCTATGATGCATCAAATTCAAAGCCCTCTCCACGCTGACACAAAAAAAAAATCCATCTCAAAAACATCCTGCGTGTCATTTCCAAACGTCCTGCAGTACGCGGAAACCGCCACAAGAGAGCAGCGGTCAACAACAAGTTGATCATAGCTCGGCGAAAAATGCAAAAATGGAGTAGAAGCGGTTTCCCTGACCGACGCTGAGATATCGACAAATTGCAAAAGGTTTGTGTACAAATTTCCGAAATATAACTCTACATCCTTTAATTTGAACACTTGCTTTGTGCAATTAATCAAGGAAGAGTTTATATTTTTACACCGTGTTGCAGAGAGATCGTGCTAAAACTGATGAGACATATAAGCACCATCCGGCGGTGGCAGGAAGTCAGCCATCAATGCATTTGCTCCATAGGGAAACTTACAAAGCATACCACGACGATCGTTTAACAAAACACACAAGTTGTTTTACTTCAAGACAAAGATATTGCCTTAAGAAACACGTTTTACTTGCGATTTTGAAAGTGTAATGCAAAATGTTGAAATTATGATCTCGTAAAAAATGCATTGAAGTGAATGGAGAAATGGTCCAATTGTAGTAATGGACCCATATATTCAAATTACACATCAAAAATGAATAATGATCTATATTACACTCATAAATAGGTTGTTAAGTATTCGATCAGCTATATATGTTTTTACATAGATTTTAAAAAATTACCCAACCAGGCTGTGGGAAATGTAAAATATGGTCCTGCTAAAACAAGGATAGGCTTAAAAAAATGGCAGGATCTCTCTAAATATTTAAAGATAATCCTCAAATTAAATTGTCTGACAACTTTTTTAAATTAAAAAAAAGATGCAAATGCATTAAAAGTCATTTTTCAATGGTCATGAAATTGGAATTTTCATTCCCTTTAAAGCCTGATGCATCATATATGATGCATCAAATATCTCAGTGACCTTAACAAAATTTTGATTTTTTTTTTTACATTTCTTATAAGGGACCAATATTGAAGCAAATTCCAAAAAAATATAATTTTCTCTCATTGCTTTCATGGTTCAGGTTTCACAGGGTTAAATGTATACACTATGGAAACATCTAGGTAATTTATTTGAAAAAAAAAATACTGTTAATTGACATTTGCCAAAAGCGCACACGAAACGTAGAATCACTCACGTGTGTGTGTGTGTGTGTGTGTGTGTGTGTGTGTGTGTGTGTGTGTGTGTGTGTGTGTGTGTGTGTGTGTGTGTGTGTGTGTGTGTGTGTGTGTGTGTGTGTGTGTGTGTGTGTGTGTGTGTGTGTGTGTGTGTGTCAGCAGGGGGTATTAGTTGACGTGGTGCTTGGCTCATTGATGCCTATATACGAAAACCAGTCAGGTGTGGACAGGCACCAGCAGGTTGGTATGAGTCGTGTGTGTGTGTGTGTGTGTGTGTGTGTGTGTGTGTGTGTGTGTGTGTGTGTGTGTGTGTGTGTGTGTGTGTGTGTGTGTGTGTGTGTGTGTGTGTGTGTGTGTGTGTGGGTGTGTGTGGTGTGTGTGTGTGTGTGTGTGTGTGTGTGTGTGTGTGTGTGTGTGTGTGTGTGTGTGTTTGTCTCTCTCTCTCTCTGTGTGTGTGTGTGTGTGTGTGTGTGTGTGTGTGTGTGTGTGTGTGTGTGTGTGTGTGTGTGTGTGTGTGTGTGTGTGTGTGTTTGTGTCCGCAGGAAGGTGGATGTCAGTGTGTCAGGGTATCCGGTGTGCCTACGCTGTCTGGAATTACAGTCGAGTGGCTTCGCCTGGCGTTCCCTTGCAAAGCAAAGTGCCATCAATTACACCTCTGACACACACACACACAAACACACACACAAGCGCGCGTGCGCCCGCACACACACGCGCGAGCACCCGCACACACACACACACACACACACACACACACTGTATTATGAGAGATGGGTGTCAATGCTCAGGGAGGGTGTACGCGGATCAAACGGTGGTGTGTGTGTGTGTGTGTGTGTGT
>NC_085864.1:16631031-16636031 GCF_034702125.1 Engraulis encrasicolus | reverse complement strand
GGTCGGATGACCGAAAGGTTGTATTAAAGTTTGTTGGTGGAATGGACAGTGTGCGGGATTTCTTTACACTTGAATGACAACCCCACTGGGATAATATCCTACGCACCTGCCCAACTACAGAGGTGTGCAAAAGCGTCTTTGTTGAAAAGTAAAAGTGTAGAAACATTTCCTCACTGACAAGTTATAGGAAAGGGATTGTTTTGGTTTGGGCACAGTTTAGCATTCTTCAGCTATTGTTAGGGTTAAAATGATTGGAAGTCAATGGGAGGGCCCCACAAAGATATTAAGGCGGGGCTGTGTGTGTGTTGTGTGTGTGCACGCGCACACGTGCGTGCGTGCGCATGCGGTGCTTCTGATATTGTGTGTATCTCTGTGTTTGTGTGTGGTTCGCTTCTAATTGTCTTGGGTGTGTGTGGGCGTGAATGTGTGAGTGTCTTTGGGACTATGTGATTGGATGAAAGTGTGTTTGCGTGTGTGCACACTTGTGAGTGGGCGGGAGTGTCTGCGTGTATGATTGCGTGGGTGGGTGTATGTGTTTGTTTACGTGTGTTGTGTGTGTGTGTGTGTGTGTGTGTGTGTGTGTGTGTGTGTGTGTGTGTGTGTGTGTGTGTGTGTGTGTGTGTGTGTGTGTGTGTGTGTGTGTGTGTGTGTGTGTGTGTGTGTGTGTGTGAGGGAAGCCAATCTGTTTTGGCCATCAGTGCTGCAGTGGTCGTCCCCTGATCCCCATGCCTGTGTATGTGTGTGTGTGTGTGTGTGCGCGCCTGTGTGTGTGTGTGTACAGGCCGGTGGCGTGGTGTGGTGTACGTGTCAGAGGGGGTGTCTGGTGCGTTGCGTGTGGCGGCCGGCCGTTGTCTTGTGACGTGCTTCCTGACCCCCTCATGTCTCAGACCTGATGTCATGCCAGAGGAGCCGACGACGTGTGGGGCAAGGACAGATACTGTACATACATACGCAGCCACACACGCACACGCACACAAATATTACAATGTCCTAACGAGAGCACGCATACCAAAAATGTAGGACACACACGTGCACGTATGCATGTACACGCACGCACAGACACACACACACACGCTTACACCCACCATGTACACAAACACAGACACACAGACACAGACACACACACACACAGACACACACACACACACACACACACACACACACACACACACACACACACACACACACACACACACACACACACACACACACACACAAACACACACACACACACACATACACACACACACACACACACACACTTCATGTGTACACTCAGATGCACAAATTATTGTAAAATGTCAGATGTGTATAGTCAGTCTCAGACTACTGGCCATGAAGAGGTTATCAGCATCCCTGCCTTTTCCCCCCAAATAAAATGAAAGGGTCTACATCAAAGAAGGAGAAATTAAATAAAAAAGCAAGCACAGAACAAAACAGTATGACAGAGAGAGAGAGAGAGAGAGAGAGAGAGAGAGAGAGAGAGAGACAGAGAGAGAGAGAGAGAGAGAGAGAGAGAGAGAGAGAGAGAGAGAGAGAGAGAGAGAGAGAGAGAGAGAGAGAGTGAGTGAGTGAGAGTAAGTGAGTAAGATTATCCATGTCTATGTTTGGAATTGTGCATGACTTGGAGTGCTTGGAGACCTTCATTTGTTAAAAAGAGCTAAATGAATGAATAAAACTAAGTTGAGTGGATGTGTATTTATTCTGTCTGCATTCATTCATCTCTCTCTCCCCCTCTCCCCTTCTCTTTATCTATCCCCCTCTCTCTGTTTCTTTCCATTCAATCACTCCTGTGTCTCTCTCTTTCTCTCCCTCTCTCTCTTTCTTCACTCCATCTCTCCACTACATCATGGCGTCAGTCTCTCTCACTCCCTCTCTCTCTTTCCATCCTTCTCTCTCCCCTCCAACAACCTTCACTCTCACTCTCACTCTCACTCTCGCTTTTTCTCTCTCCCTCTCTACACTCCATCACCCGGACAGCATTGGTAGTTTTGGTACGATTTATTTTCAAATGTGTGCAATATCTTTCATTTTTTATTTTACAATGTGTACAATACTTGATTTTATTTCTTTTTTTAGATGAGTAGACCACTGTACTTTAACAATGAATTATGTTCTTCTCAGAAGTGAGACTAGATGATGCGTACCTCTCCAAGCGTTGTGCGTCCTCCCAGTCAGTCAGACGTGCTGTAACTCCTGTTAGCTACTCAGCATTCACCGGCCAACGGTAAGTTTCGGGGCTATATGCAACTAAAATCTTGCACATTTTTCCTATTTACATAGGTTTATATGACCATTGACATGAAACAAAGTTCCGTTACGCAAATTCAAACATGGCTTTTTCTATGTTGTGGAAAGTTTGTACTATACAGACAGGCATAGTAACAACTTCTGAGAGCTTTGACAGCGCATTGATGCCTTCTGATTTTTTTTTCTCCCCTGCCCCACTTACTTCCGTCAATACAATTGAGGAGAAAATGCAAGGAACAAACATTTCATCACGAAAACACCTACAAAGTCATCTGGGCATTTTATCACAAAATGGTTGAGTTTTAAAGCTAAGTATCAAATTATGCACTTCCTGCGTCACGTCAAGTCTCCTGGAATAGAGAATCAAAACATGCTTTCTGTCAGTGCTTTGCTACTCATACACATAAGGAAGGACAAGGGGTTTTGCTGTCATCAAGTTGTAGGTTGAAAATAAACACATGACAGAGCAGCAGTAGCAGGTAGCTTTAGCTGAGTTTCTTACGAGCGTTTACTTTTTTCAACACAGACCAACAAATGCCAGTCAAGAGACAATAGAAGCAAGCACTTTAGAGGATATGACTGTAAACATTAGTACTGATCCAGGTGTTTTTTTAATTGAAATAGTTTACTTGGAAGCGACTGGGCTGGTTCTTGGGCCTTGAAGATCCTCAATTCAAACTCAGAGAGTTAAAGAGTGTAGCCTATACATAACAAAAACGCTTTATCTCTGTTTCAAGGGGGAAAAAACACTATTTTTTAGCTTAAAGTAGGCTGACTTTGGAATGTAAGAAGCTAGGAACATACCGGTTATACTTTACAAAAAATTCTGGCACTGGCTGGGACTCAAGTGCTAATATTCCAAACTAAGGAACATCAAACCTGTCAAGGGACAAAATTAACTGGAAATTAACTGAAAATTAGCCTTATGGCTATTTAATCTTGTATATTTTGCATATTTTGTCTCTGTTAAATAATTACACTTCAAACATCTATCTTTCTCTTTCAACTTCATCATATCTTTTCTTCAATCACCCCGTCACATTCGCTCTCGACTGACTCCATCACACCAATTTGTCTCTCTTCTTCCCTTACTCCCTCTCTCCTTCTCGCTCTCTCCACTCCATCATGCCATTCCTCTCTCTCTCTCTCTCTCTCTCTCTCTCTCTCTCTCTCTCTCTCTCTCTCTCTCTCTCTCTCTCTCTCTATTTCCTTCTCTTCCTCTCTCATTTCCTGTTTCATTTTCACTCTCCCCTTCCCTCCACTCCACCACCCTACCATTCTCTCTCTCTCTCTCTCTCTCTCTCTCTCTCTCTCACCACTCCATCATGCCACTCCTCAAGTTTTCTTTCCCTCTCCCTCTCTCATTTCCATCCAACACTATAACTGCCCTCTCTCTCTCTCTTTCCTCCTCTTCCTTTCTCCTTTCCTCTTTTATTTTCGCTCTCCCCATCCCTCCACTACATCACCCCACCATTCTCTCTCTCTCTCTCTCTCTCTCTCTCTCTCTCTCTCTCTCTCTCTCTCTCTCTCTCTCTCTCTCTCTCTCTCTCTCTCTCTCTCTCTCTCTCTCTCTCTCTCTCTCTCTCTCTCTCTCTCTCTCTCTCTCTCCATTCCTCATTGACTGAGGCAGCTGTGCTTGCTACAGTGCCGGGCCTCCTCTGGTGTGTTTACAGGCTTGGCATATTAACACTGGTGTTAAACAGCGAGGGGTAACACCTCACTAGCGTACCGCTAACCCCCGCCAGCCGCGCAGCTAATGGGTGAGAATGGGCTTTTGACTGCGGGTTCGAATGTACATGTCCATCAGTGTGGGAGAGTGAGCCAGTGTGTGTGTGAGTGACTCACAGTTCACAGTGTGTGTGTGTGTGTGTGTGTGTGTGTGTGTGTGTGTGTGTGTGTGTGTGTGTGTGTGTGTGTGTGTGTGTGTGTGTGTGTGTGTGTGTGTGTGTGTGTGTGTGAGAGAGAGAGAGAGAAAGTGTGTATTTGCATGTGCCTCTACAGGAAGGATTGAGCATGTGTGTGTACTGTATAAGTGCATGTGTGTATGTGCGTGTGTGTATTGCGGGTAGAAAGGGATTGAAAGAATAACAGCACGTGCCTGTGTGTGTGTGTGTGTGTGTGTGTGTGTGTGTGTGTGTGTGTGTGTGTGTGTGTGTGTGTGTGTGTGTGTGTGTGTGTGTGTGTGTGTGTGCGCGCGCACGCATGTGTGTGTGTGTGTGTGTGTGTGTGTGTGTGTGTGCTGTGTACGTCTGCATGTGTGTTTATGTGTATATGTGCATGTATGTCTGTGTGTGTGTGTGTGCGCGCACGCGCGTGTGTGTGTGTCTGTGTGTCTGTGTGTGTCTGTGTCCATCTGTTTGTGTGTGTGTGTGTGTGTGTGTGTGTGTGTGTGTGTGTGTGTGTGTGTGTGTGTGTGTGTGTGTGTGTGTGTGTGTGTGCCCCTGCATATGTGTGTGTGCCCCTGCATGTGTGTGTGTGCGTGTGCGTGCGTGCGTGCGTGCATGTGTGTGTGTGTGCGTGTGTGTGTGTGTGCGTGTGTATGAGTCAGTGTGTGTGTGCATGTGCGTGCTTGTGTGCGTGCATGTGTGTGTGTGTTTCCAGAGGGGGCAAGGGAGGGGTATATAATGAATGAGGGCACATCTGAGGGTCCGTGATCGCTCTCCAATTAAAACACATTAAGCGAGAGGCGCTGCACGGAAACGGCCCATACGCGACAAATGATTTAGCTGCTTAAACTCCCACGGCTGGGT
>NC_085864.1:16606031-16611031 GCF_034702125.1 Engraulis encrasicolus | reverse complement strand
CACACGCACAGGGTCGCACACACGCATGCATGCACACACACACACACGTGTGATCACACATGTGCACAGACACAGACACTGTGTCACACACAGTCACAAACACTATATACACACTCACAAATGCGCCCCCGTCACACACACACACACACACACACACACACACACACACACACACACACACACACACACACACACACACACACACACACACACACACACACACACACACACACACACACACACACACACACACACAGTGGCGCGCACACTATACAGGACAGTACACACTCATAAGTGCTCTCTCTCTCTTACTCTCTGTCTCACTCGCTCACACACACACACACACACACACATACGCAGCACACGCACACACACACACACTCACACTCACAGGCGCATGCACACAGACAAAACACATCCACACACACACACTCACACACAGAAAAAACACAATCCACACACACACAAACAAAAACACACACACACGCTATGCAAACAGTGGCTTACATGGGATTTCGTTTCACTGACGGACACACAGAACGCCCCATCCTTCTAAAAACACACAGACGCACGCCCACGCGCCCCATCCGAGAGGAAAACAAGAACACAAGCACACCCACCAGGAAGAAAAGTTATTAACCAATTACGGCGCAGAGAGGAAGGCATGCAAAAAAATGTTCGCCAAAAACATTGCCAAAACCAGAGTCCTGTGGTATCCACTATAATTGCCATATTTTCCTGCGACGTAAAAGACATCAACAGAGCAAGTCCTCTCTCTCTTTCCCTCTCTCTCTCTCTTTCTTACACAGCTCTCTCTCTCTCTCTCTCTCTCTCTCTCTCCTCTACCTGATTGTCTGCTTGTTTTCCCTGGCGACTCCCTGCTTCCGTTCCCAGGCTGGGAGGTGGGAGCTCGGCCACGGCCAATACTTTCCACCCTTGAAGGCCAGCTGCAGTAGTGACAGCCAGCCAGCCTGCCAGCAGCAGTGGCAACAGTGGCAGGAGCAGTGGCAGTAGCAGCAGCACCACCACAGCCACCACCTACCCAAGTACCGGCACCAAGCGTACCTGTAGCAACAGCAGAGCCAGGGCAGGACAGAGGTGGCACATACTGTAGTCTGCCAGCTACCAGGTAGTATTGTCACCTACTTATTAGTGTCTATTAGTGCTTACTATAAGAGTATTTATGTATTCATGTCAAGTTAAATAAAGAATGCTCCCACTATGTATTAGGGGTAAAAAAAATATTTTAGCCAAGGGGCACTTTCTTCATTAATGCACCCCTGACAGCCATCGTTAGCACCATTAGTACCATAAACAGCAGTGGAGGCAAGAACAGGAGCAGTGCCAGGGCAGGGGCGGCACACGGTCTGCCAAGAAAACCTTCCAATGTGAACCCCAGAGTAGCCGGCAGTGGGCAGCCCTGGTCCTGGTCCTGGGCCGGCTTCCATGGGTTGGGTACGCGGGTGTTTGGGTTGGCACTGAGTGGTGGTGCTGTAGGGTGGGCCGGGGTTAGTAGGGGGTCAGTAGGTGTGTGGGTGGTTGCACTGGATGGGCGTTGCTCAGTGTTGGGAGGTAAGATTCTCTTCATAGTTTTCAGAATGTCGAGGAAGAGCGCAACACTGCCTCTTAAGCATGTAAGATTTGGCCGTACTGACAGTTTGGCCGAAAGCGTCAATCAGAGTCCTTCACTGACTCCTTCACTACATACTGAAAATGATGAAACTTTTAAAAGATTCTCCTGCAAACAAAGACTTTCAAGGTGTGTGGGCCCTCGCTAAACTTTGTAGAACAAGGTTCTCTTCATAGGCATCACTAGATGTGATGGGCATGCCATGTCTGAGCACAGGGGGGTAGGATTAGGGAAAGGGCAACCAGGAAAATTGGTGGGGATAGCACAGCATGCTAGAGCAAGATTTCCCTGCACAATATAATTCATATGTAAACAGCAGCAGACCTAATAATACAATTACGCAATAAAGAAAGATACAAATTACAACAAATGGAAAAAATGTGATGACAAACATGTACAACATAGGAAGTAAAAAATACTTGCTTTTCACAATCTTTAATAATGATTTAAAGACAAATGTAAATATTTATGGCTTTTATATGTGCAGACAAATAAAACAATTTAATCAATAAATCAAACACTAAATAAAGATGAGAAACGAGAAAGACACCATGAAATAATTAACAACTATAATGCCAAATAAATAATAGAATTAAATTTGGAAGAGAAACAGCAAGCACACACAAATTTTCATCAGCACAAGTAGGCTAAAAGTTAAAAGGTAAAAAGTTGGCCTACATTAAAAGTTAAATAACAATAATATTTGAATTACTGCTACTATTTTATTGGTATCACAATCATTGTTGTGAAAGTTGCATTACGTCTACACATTTTGTATGGTTCTTGTTAAGAGTATTGGCACCCAAACTCCAAGTATATTACAATCTGTGCTATGCAGGATACAGGACAAAAGAAAAAAATTACTTTGATTCAAAACGTATGTCCATATACCAAAAGTCCCTCTTTTCTCAATTTGGGGGCTCGTTGTGAAGCCATAAGTGCCTTCTCCTCCTACACAGCCTGTGGTAAGGGTCTGTGGTAGGCTGCAGTCACTTTAGCGATGACAGAGCTGACCATGGTAGGGCCCCTCCATACGGAAAGGTGAACAACCTGTATATAGGCAGACATAGGAGTGCAGACATTGCAGCTCTCCTCTGGGGATAATTGGGCGAGGCTGGTGGTCACTGGTTTGGGGAGGAGATGGACGACACTGGGGAAGGACAATAATAGTAATGACCGAGTGCTGAAATGCGCTCGTTTGCTTGACATGTTCCAATAAATAAGTAAATATGAGAACGACAGTGCGGTTGTTCGAAGTTTATTACGGCACTGAGAAAAGACCCTGAGAACTAGCTTCTGTATCGGAAATATAACATTTTCCATCACAATGTTGGACAATGTTGTGATGTCTTGTTGTCCACACAAATGAAAGGTATTCATGATTGATTAGTTATGCTCTAAACTTGCACCAGAAGCACTGGCTCACATGAAATCCTACACTCTGTGGGGCCCAAAGTAAAAACCTACCTCTATCATTGAAAGAATGAATTGCCTACACATTCACTTTCGCAACAATAATTTTTAAAAAATGACCTCACATGTTGAAAACATAAAGACTTATCAGGCTGTCTCAGAGTCCCTTAAAGGATTTATGGACCTATGGGATTTTATGATTGTCAGCCGTACAAGGCCCTTTGCTGTAGCCATCAACGCATTTCGTAGCCTGGGTGTCCCAAGCTATTGCATATGTGCAGGGACAGCAAAAGGAGGTTGTGAGGACCAAAGGGTTCACTTGACCCGGGCCAGGGAGACCGGGCGCCCATGCACGCCCATAC
Source organism: Engraulis encrasicolus (assembly GCF_034702125.1). Taxonomy (NCBI): domain Eukaryota; kingdom Metazoa; phylum Chordata; class Actinopteri; order Clupeiformes; family Engraulidae; genus Engraulis; species Engraulis encrasicolus. The sequence goes on along the minus strand of NC_085864.1, from coordinate 16,607,626 downwards.
ACTGCATACATGGGGGGTGCTTTTCAGATAACTTTCTCCCGGGTCCAGCCAAAGCTGTCAACGGCCCTGCATGTATGGCCCTGTGTGTTGGCCGCCAATGCCTTTTGCACCTGATTCTCCAGATCACAATGACTATTTCATACATGACGGAGTGGGGACTGATTGATTCGTGATGGAGTTGCCACCAACTTCAGAGCCGTTTTATGGGCGTCCCTCCCATGGGAAACCCTTGGTGGAGCTGAGCAAAAGGGTGGTCTCTCTCTGGTCTCTCTCTTTGGGTGTCTCTTCATGGGTGTTGACACTTGGTCGAGGCAATCCCTAAACGACAACGGCTGGCTGACTGGCTGGCTGGCTGGTGGGGTGACCGGCTGGTAGGGGTGCTGGCTGTGTTAGTCATGTTTTATATGAACTGAGTGTAATGGTAATCCCTCTCAGATCTCATAATGGAGGCAGGGATTGGGGGCGGGTGCGGTACCCATTTCCACATTTCAGGGGTGGATGGCTGGTGGAGGGGAGAAAGGGGAGTGGAGAAGAAGAAAAAGAAGAAGCAGAAGAAGAATAAAAGGTTGGGGGTGTTCGGAATGGGGAGGGAGGGGTTGTGGAAGTTCAGAGGGAGGGGGAGGTAGGTTTTATGTCGGCCCAGTAATCATGTGCAGCGCTCGGGAGCCGTAAGCCGTAAGCCTAAGACCTGGGCCCAGAGTGTGCAGGGCCACTCACAGCTCTGACCGAGCCATGGACAGAATCATCTGAAAGGCCCCCCCTCTCAAAATTGTACATAGTAAAGTGTACATACAAGTAGTCAGGGCCAGATAAAGAAGAATTGGGACCCCTGGGCTAAAGGTTGCTGTGGGCCCCCTCGGAGGGCAAATTCCGCCACAAATTGACATACTGTAGACAGTGGTTCCCAACCTATGGGTCGGGACCTCCCTTATGGGTCGCCAAAGATCCACAGGGGGTCGCGGAGCCCTCTTGATTTTAAGGGGTTTCGTTTTAAATAGCCCATGTTGAATAAAAGACAAAGCATTTAACTAATAAATGCATAGAAGCAACAAATTGCAAGTGCTACATTAAGCATGTATTCTATATTTGACCAAAGACGAATTGAGGAATAAAATAACTAAAATAAGTTTTCGCAGGAAGTTTCTCGCGGGCGCTCGCGTGGTTGGGTCACCAAAGCTTACAATAGTAAAAACATGGGTCCCTTAAGAAAAAGGTTGGGAACCACTGCTGTAGACAGTATAATCGATTTGGCCAATCAGGGGCCCCCTGCCAGATAGAGACTCTAGGCTGCAGCCATATCTAGCCTGTGTGTTAATCCTGCCCTGCAAGTAATGGGGTAGCCAACCCCCCCCTACCTTGGACCCAGCCCAACTAACGTTTTTGCCCCTCCGTCTTTCTTTGAACCTGCGAGAGCAGTATCGTACGGTTCGTGGATGGAGGCCCTAATTCCAGAGCTCAAAACCATCTGGGGGGAGCCAATAAAACAGGGGGACACACTGGGCAGCAGGACGCGCTATTAGCCGCAGGGAGTGCTAGCCTGGACCACGATAGATACGCCAGCCACAATACGACCGGAGCATGCGCTAGCTATCGGA
>NC_085864.1:16598531-16601031 GCF_034702125.1 Engraulis encrasicolus | reverse complement strand
CAGTATCACAGCATTGCAGCACAGTATTGCAGAACAGTATCGCAGCACAGCACTGCTACACAGTGGAGTATTGCAGGATACTGCAGACAATGCCATGGCGTAGTGTAGTCCAATCCACCGTTGTATAGTCCACCCACCCTTGCGGAACAGCACAGCACTGCAGCATATTTTACAGCATAAAAAATATCAGTTCAACCCACCACTGCTGTGCAACACTGAAATACAGCAGATGATAGAACTGCACTGTTTAGCACAGCACAGCACAGCACAGTCGGCTACTGCACAGCAGAGAAAAGCAGCATAACCCTAAAAATGAACATATCCCTAACCCTAATGCCCATATGCGTAACTAAAGTTGAGCCAAAATGGTAAAATCGCTCGCCAGCATTAATTTTAAACGCTCAAGCGCCTGTTGTTACTGTAGGCCTATTTCATTCATGGTCATTCATTACTTCGGGGAGAGCTATGGCCACCAAAGGTATTATCCCACATTTCGCTGTGGAAAACTCACATTAGGGCAATTCTCACCCTATATAGTGCAGGTGTAATATAGCATGAAACTGGGCCATGACCCAAGCATGCGATGGAGCCATATCGAGTCAAAAGGTTACGTCTACAGCTACAGGAAACATACTACAGTACAGTGCAGCTGTGCTGTGACTTTGTACACACTTAACGACAGCATACAGCATAGCAGCACACAGTCAAAGCAGAGAGCCAGATCGTGGCGTAATCTCTCTTGTCGCTGTCGCGTTCTACTATTACTGTATATCAGTGGTTCCCGAACCTTTTCTGTTGAGACCCCCCTTTTGGACCTAATAATATTTTTGTATTATTATTTGCCAAATGCTAAAACAGATTTTGGTTAAAGGTTAAGGTAAATCACAGCACAGGAAAATGAATTGATTACCCACTGAAGTGAATATCACTAAAAATGTATGGAAAGGTACTCAAGGTTTTATACAAACAGTCCCTTCTGTCCATGACCCTCCTGCTGTACCTTCCCTGACCCCCTTAGGGGTCCTGACCCGTAGTTTGGGAACTGCTCTAGATTCCGCTTCCAGCACAATGAACTCGCATTCATCAAAACAAAAGTGTGCAGCCATCGGCAACCCCCTTAATGTGTGTTGAGGGGGTCTTAATGTGGAAACGAACTCCCCCAATTTCTCCCTAATCCGCTGCCTTATGTGGTAGCCAACCCCATCATTACGGCCCAAAGTCACGCACCATTCAACATCTGAGTCCCTTTGAAAGAAATCTGAAAACCAGAGGATTTCTACTTCCTATGCCACACTCCATAGAGGGAAATCTAGACATAAAACATACATCTTCACATCAACCCATGGAGTGTATTGGCACTGTAATTGGGTAGTAAATTATATCAGTAGTATTGGAGAATGGCATTATATTATATATGCTGTAATAAGTGCAGTATGTATTAAATGTTTCTGAATAAACAGGGACTTCAGATCTACCGGAGTCAAATGGACAATAAAACTGATTTGGATGTTGATTCTGGTGCAAAAATATAGCATATGTGTTCCACGGTGTAAAAATGAATAGTGGTTAAAGACCAAAACAATTAATTATCAATATTAAACCACCTGTTGAAAATGAAACAAGAACGTTTTGAATGAAAGTTTTATGAAAAAAAAGTAAATAAACATAGCAGTTATAGTAACATCAAACCACAGCTAATAACATCCTTTAAAAATCACCCAAATATTTGTTGATATTTTAAATTAAAATAGCTGAAATGGTTTCTTTCAATTACCTAATATGAGCAGACCGATACAGCTGATGAAAAGATCCATGATGTGCCGCCTTACAATTACGATTCATTTAGCTAACGCAGCAAACCTCAAAAGTGAGCTATTCAAGTTTCCTTATGCTTGATTCACACAGAGTGTAATGCTACGTTGCTGTTCATTTATACTCAATTACAGGAGTTAATTATGGTAGTAATTACAAGTCTTAATGGAACGCGTTACCTCAAAGAGTTCAAGCCAAAGCTGAGCGTCTTTATATATACACGGCTAATAAAACGGCAACGCTGGCGGCCCTGGTGCGGTTTTCAGAGTGGTTTTACGACCTGTGCCACCAGAGAGGCGTTCTGTGGTTGGGAAGTCACCTATGTATGGTGCAGGAGGGGTGTGTGTGTGTGTGTGTGTGTGTGTGTGTGTGTGTGTGTGTGTGTGTGTGTGTGTGTGTGTGTGTGTGTGTGTGTGTGTGTGTGTGTGTGTGTGTGTGTGTGTGTGTGTGTTTGTGTGTGTCTGTGTGCGTGTGCGTGTGCGTGTGTGTGTGTGCACAGGCGTGCATGTGTGTGTGAGCATGGTGCTATAGGCCAGTGCTTCCTGTTTTCCTCTTGCCTGCCCCCTAAGTCTTTTTTCATATCATGAGTACCCTCTATACTGTAGTAAGTAAGTTCAGGGGTAGACTATTAGCAGCCCGGGGACAAAATCTGGCCTGCCATCAAAAAAAAAAATATATAATACAAAGA
>NC_085864.1:16588531-16596031 GCF_034702125.1 Engraulis encrasicolus | reverse complement strand
GAGTGAGTGAGTGTGTGTGTCAGTAAGTGAGCAGGCCAGCTACTGTGAGCGAACGAGCCACTGCAAGCCAGTTAGTCAATGAATCAGTGAGTGTGTGTGAGTGTAAGGCAGGGAGAGTGAGCGAGTGTGTGTGCACCCGAGCATGTGAGCGCGAGCATACTTACAGTATGTGCGTATTCGTGATTGTGTGTGTGTGTGTGTGTGTGTGTGTGTGTGTGTGTGTCTGTGTGTGTGTGTGTGTGGGTGATTGACGTTGAAGGCTGTAACACACTTAAGGGAGGAAACATATTCCAATTCCTGAAAAAATGAGTGGAAAAATGGGAAAAATATAGACAAAAATGGGGATGTCAGTGGTCCGTGGAATTTCGCCTAATTTTTGCCATTTTGGGGAAAATGTGTCCTGCGGTGTGACATCATTGGTGTGCCATTTCTGTAAGATACAATAAAATGATTCATATTCTGTACAATTTACCCCCAATGCTCTTTCTGCTGTTGTTCCTTCAACCCCCACCCAACACACACACTACTACCCACCCACACCCCCACCCCCACCCACACACGCCTATGCATGGTACAGGCAGACAACTGCACTGCAAAAAAATTAATTGCTCAATTTACTTGATAAAACAACGCAACCTATAACAAGGGATTTTTTGAGTAAACTCAACTAAGAAATCAAGAAATGTATTCAATTTCTTTTCCAAGTAAGGCCAACAAGTGGACAGAACTTGCTTTATCCATTAAATAAAGAAATGTATTTAATGGCTTTTCTAAGTAAGGACAACAAGTGGACAGAACTTGCTTGATCAATTAAATCAAGAAATGTATTTAAAGATTTATTCTAGTACGTCCAACAAGTGGACAAAACTTGTTTATTCAATTAAAATCAAAATGTATTTTTATAAACTTACTTCAAATATCATGTACTAATCTGTATTTTAAATTTGCATAAGTCACTTCTCATACATAAACTGATAAATAACTACACACTGGGTACATTTTGAGGACCATTGAGCAAATACCTGTGTATTATAGTAATATGACAGATAATTCCACATCTACAGAAAGTATGATGACTGCCAAAGTGTGAGAAGATGCTCTGCAAACTGTGAGAGTTTTAAATGTAAAGTCAAGTGCTTTAACATTATGTAACATCAGGCTGGTACCATAACATTTTCTTTGACTTAATGCAATTGTAATACTGCAATAATATACTTAATACAGACAAATACCACATTTTGAAATATTGTGCCTTTATTTGACTGGAGAATTCAACATGGTGCATGCAATTGATTTTAATTCATTACCAGACTTTTCAATTACCTGATTGACAGTGTAAAGAGAAGTAGTGTGTGTATGTGTGTGTGAGAGAGAGAGTGAGAGAGACTGAGAGAGAGAGAGAGAGAGAGAGAGAGAGAGAATTAGTGTGTGTGTGTGTGTGAGAGAGAGAGAGAGAGAGAGAGAGAGAGAGAGAGAGAGAGAGAGAGAGAGAGAGAGAGAGAGAGAATTAGTGTGTGTGTGTGTGTGTGTGAGAGAGAGAATTAGTGTGTGTGTGTGTGAGAGAGAGAGAGAGAGAGAGAGAGAGAGAGAGAGAGAGAGAGAATTAGTGTGTGTGTGTGTGAGTGAGAGAGAATTAGTGTGTGTGTGTGTGTGTGAGAGAGAGAGAGAGAGAGAGAGAGAGAGAGAGAGAGAATGTGTGTGTGTGTGTGTGTGTGAGAGAGAGAGAGAGAGAGAGAATTAGTGTGTGTGTGTGTGAGAGAGAGAGAGAGAGAGAGAGAGAGAGAGAGAGAGAGAATTAGTGTGTGTGTGTGTGTGTGTGTGTGTGAGTGAGAGAGAGAGAGAGAGAGAGAGAGAGAGAGAGAGAGAGAGAGAGAGAGAGAGAGAAGTAGTGTGTGTGTGTGAGAGAGAGAGACAGATAGAGAGACAGACAGACAGATCACAATAAGTTCCTTATAAAGCTGGTAATGAAGCCTACTACTCATTAACAAGAACTAATATGCACCTAGGTTAGAGAAGCACTGCTTATAAACCAAGCATTTGTGTCAAAACAGCTACCATTTGGAACATGTAACTAAATTGTGAATATAAAATCGCGAATAAAAAAAATCTCAATAAAAAAAAAAAATCCTGTCAGATGCAAAGCACAAGCAAATCCAGACCAAATGCAGGCTAAGTGACCACACACACTTGGAGGGAGGAGAGGGGGGGGAGAGAGAGAGAGATAGAGAGAGAGAGAGAGAGAGAGAGAGAGAGAGAGAGAGAGAGAGAGAGAGAGAGAGAGAGAGAGAGAGAGAGAATGAATGCACACATCTGTGTGTGCATATGCGTTTGTGCATGTGTGTGTGAGTGTGAGAGACATTGAGTCTATGTAGGACGGACAGATGCAAAGTGGATGTCTGTGATACAGTACAATATGTGTGGGTTGTTTTTTTTTCCCTAGGTGTTACCAAAGATGTAGGAGTAGCATGAGTATGACTGTGTGCATGTTTGTGTGACTGTGTGCATATACGTGTATGCGCAAATGCAAGTGCACAGAGAGAGAGAGAGAGAGAGAGAGAGAGAGAGAGAATCACTGATCACACAAGAGGTACAGGGACCAGATGCGCTTGCCCTACTGGTGTTACTGCTGCCCAATAAAACAAGACAATTGAACAGCCATTCACTGTTTGGTTAAGGATGTAGCGCTGTAGACACAAAACATGTTGAAATAAGCAACTTTAAGTGATGCTTGACAAGGTGCAAGGTGTGTGTATGTATGAGAGAGAGAGCGTATGAGTATGAGAGCGAGAGCATGAGAACCAGAGTGAGAGTGAGAGATGGACTTGGCACCTTAACGAAGAAAAGTCTGCATTTTAGCCCAGAGGGACTGCGCTCGTGCAGAGGCAGTTGGCCCCCATGCCGAGGAAGAGCTTCTGTATCACGTTGAAGCTGTATCTCAATGCCATGTTGATACAGTAGAGCAGGCCAAATAAGTAAGCAGTTGAAGAGGGAAGGTCCTTAATGTCCTGGATGATCACGCTCTCTTCCAAGAAGATGCAGATATTGCTGACTGCAGGTAGGGACGCGATTGCGCAGACGGCATCTTCATACATCATCAAGATGGTGTAGTCTTGCTCTTCATCTGTGTCCTGCATGTACAAACAGAAAAGACAATACTGAATGTCTGAATGAAACACACTATAATAAATAATACAATACTACAATAAACAATAATAGAATAAAATAATAAAACTAAAAGAACACCAACACAACTTAATGCAACTCCAAGTCAATCATGCTTCTGTGATAACAGCCAATGTTTTAGCCAACTTTATTACATTGCCATTTCAGATCCGGCTCAATAGATATGCATGTGCTCAATAGATATGCACTTGATGAAAGCAGGCAATAATAAGATTCTGCGGTTCGCCTAAGGTCTGCTTGAAGTTTTTTTCCCCTCATGACAACGGTAGTGAGTGGAGTCTCACTGGACTTCAATGGCATGTAAATATGTGCTTAGTCAATGGCAAAATGCTGAACGCTCATTGGTTATTGCCCAGATATTTTTTCGCTTACGGAGGATCGAGCCTCAGTAGGAGTGAAAGAAGATGGGCGTGAGAGCAATCAGGACAGGACAAAATATTTGGAGTAGGCCTATGCTTATTTTTTTGCTCTTTTTAAAAAAATGTAAACAAAAGTTGCCCCCATTAGAATAGAATAGAATAGGATAGGGCTGGGCCAAAAACTGCGGCGTCACCGGGTACCGACAAGTCAAAGGTAGCGTGAGCAATACAACAGCATATTGAAATTGGCAGGAGTTGCCCTATACACTGTTGGAGAGAGCCAAGTGAAAAGATGGGAGTCAAGTAGAGCAGTGTTTCCCAACCTTTTTTGTCTTGTGTACCCCCTAAGCATTTTCGTTGTGCCATGAGTACCCCCTAAGTCAAGTTTTATATCGCTTTCTCTATCCCAATGTAACTAAGCTCCATGTATTTGTTAAAATTATATTTTTCCAAGTACCACCTGCAATGTGGTTGCGTACCCCTAGTGGTACACGTACCCCTGGTTGGGAAACACTGAAGTAGAGGATGAAAATACATGCACTTTTGGAGTATCAGAGAGTAAATTAGTAATTACCAGACAGGCCTTGAAAAGATTGGAAGGGTCCTCCTTTAGGAACAGGGGCAATCCCTCCAAGGCCACTCTCCTCCTTTGTTCGGCTATCGCAGTCACCTGAGCACATAGATACAAAATATACATGTTGCATGTCAGTGAATATTGTTATTTACTCAGGTCATGTCAGAAAACTTAGTTTAGTAGTAAACAAATCAACTTCTATTTGGAGCTTTAAAATGATTCGAATGTGAAGTGAGGCATCTTCCAGTCCCAAAATGAAGTGTTTTTTTATTCAGGTTGTCGTTTGCAACTATACTCTTTGGAACACTTATGGCAGGATTTTGACTTTAAGTACTGGAATTGTGTTACATAAGATTCTACTTCCATTAGGCCTATACTTCAGACCAGCAAACACACTAAAAATGAGACTGCACCGGCCAAGGACAAAACTCCAAGATACAAGTTAAATAATGTGGTATGTTGTTGGAAATGTTCTGATCCTTATATTGCAGAACACACATGACCACTTAATAAAAGGATGACTAGACACAGGAAGGCACATGCATTATCAAAGTACTCAGCAGAATATCTACATCTCAAGGAAAAGGAACATGCATTTATATAGACACTTGGTAGGCCTACAGATTTGACACATCCCATCTGAAATCAGCCTCTTGAGGGGACAGGCATTTTATTCATATTATTCATCATACATTTCATCATATTATATATATATATATCATAGGCAAATAATAATGCAATGACCCCATTAATAAACACATTTACATATTCAAGGACTATAATTTCACCAAACCCTCCCTGATTTTATTTGGGCCCAACAGACTCACCCACTGTTGAGTTCAAAAAGAGTCGCTCAGTAGTCAATTACATCTACTGAAAACTAGATCACTTATCAAGTAAATCTCTTTTCTGTCTTTGTCTGTTTCTCAGTGCCAGATTGGTGCAAATGACGGTTGGATGCCATGACCCATTAGACCCCATAGTATCTGATTTCACATGGAATGACCTGATTTTGGGAAGTGAAGGACAAATTGGCTTCAATCAATTGTTTTACCTCTTAATCCAGAGGCGCGAGGAGGGCCCTGAATTCAACTCCTTCCTTCTGTAAAGCTTCACCAATGCTGGGGCAAACCAATGCAGACTGGAATGTGGCCATTAGATGAACGTTTGTAATGCAATGAAACTCCCTGCAGATCTGTAGCCTACAAAAAATACAAACATTGTACAATACAAACATGATTACAGATCTGAAACACACAGCCAGCACACACTACCGGTACATTTAACAATAATATTACATACAATAGGTCTACTAACTTCATCTGTCAGAAAAAAAAAATCAAAATAGGACAGAACGTGGGGTAAGTTTACTTGGTGAGCTTACACTGTGCGCTATTTCCAATCGCAGGAATTCATGTCCTGTTCATACTGCACGAGGGGATCGCATGGGCTTAAAAAAATCACATCTCAGGACTACCGAGCATACACTGTGCGTTATTTTCACTCGTGGATATTAAGCTCCTGCTCAGTGCTCACACTGCACGAGGGAATTTCATGATATAAAAGCGCACATCTCACAGTCCTCACACGATACAAGCCGGCAGTCGGATGCGAGCCGAATGCTCCCACTGTAAGACATGACAAATGTTTCCCGGGTCTACAGAGGAGGGAACTTGCGCACCTGAGGTGGAGACAAGGACCCACTCAGGAGGAGAGAATTGCACGGCCCTAGAGCTATTCGTTTGTGCAAGTGTAATACTAGAGTCAAATCGGGTCGTAGCACTGCTTTAACTGTGCAATTTACTCACGAGGCGCGACCAGGATTCCAAACGGTTTTGATTTTCTCACGGCCCTACGATTGCACCATCGTGAGGCGAAATCGCTTGTCGTTACCCCATGTACACTACACGATGCGAGACTCACGATTGACCTGCGGTTGAGCAAGTACTTGGCCCGACTCCCAAAAAAGTGAGAGTGACAAATCGGTGTAAGCATTTTGTTGCGACCCTACAATTGCAAGATCATGAGGTGCAATCGCTTGTCCTTACACCATGTAGGCTACACTATACGACGAAAGCTAGCTGGCAACTTCATTTCAAAACGGACTGACCATAGCCTACGTTGTGTAGCCTATGTTTAAAACAACAGGTTGATAGAGGTGCAATATCAAATTACATAATCTTATTTTCAGTAAAATATAAGAACTCCAACCTCTTGATGAAATCACAGCCGAGCAGTCTCAGTCTGGTATCCGCTTCAATCAGAGGGAAAAGGCAAAGATAAGCACCAAATGTGCGCTTTGAGCCGTTGACAATCTCAACCACATGTTGTGCCCCTGGAGGTAACCCCGTTGCATGTAGACTTCTCGATCACGCCCCCGCGCAGACAAGTTGAATTCACTTGGATTTGGAAGTATGACAGATGCATGCATGTACAACTTGATATAACAACTTCGTATTGGAAGTTAATAGTGTTTTCCTGTCATCTTAGTCCTGCTTACTCATATCAACGTGTGGGCAGGAAAACAAGGAGTTTGTTTTTTAGCAGTGTGTGATTTCACTGTATTACTTGTAATAATTGTGTGAATGTGACAAATGAATCTCCTGGTATCCTTATATCCTTGCATGATGCATGAAAAATAAGTAACGACTGAGTAACACAATGCCTAAGCATGTCACACCACAGGACATGAAGTCAACCCACAGGAAAGTCACTGCATTGTGGCCATTTTAATCCTTTTGTATTCGTGACTGACCTCCGAGCTCATGCTAACTAGATAATGATATTGTGTTTAACCTTAATATGCGTTTTCACTCTAACACTCTCTCACTAACTTTTTTTCCTCCCATAAAAGCAGTCACACCACGGGACACCATAAATGAACCTAAGCATTGTGTGACAAACATTGCAATATGTAGACATATTAAGAGGTTAATAGTCACCTTAAACTTCCACACCACTCTCCAATAACTGAGATATAACTGGTTAGGAGCCTGTCTTTAAGACCCTTGTAGTTGGCGTCCACAAACCTGACTTACATGTCACCCCGCAGGACACAATTTGTGTTACGAAATTGAACTTGTAGTTAATATTACTGTATTGAGTTTTTTTCACATTCATATTTTTTAATATACGGTTAATATTTATACAATCATGCCAAATGGCAATTTATAAATGTTTCAAAATGTTGTTGGTTTATTTTATCGCTGTATATATTCCAGGTTGTATTAATGTTACAGTCACACCACAGGACATTTGACATTTGACAATGTTTCTTCTCATCTAAGACTAATATGAAACATGATGTACAACATATATTCTTTCATTTACATTTGTTTTCAAGAGGAAAAATATCAATTTTGTAGGTTTTTAACTAATGTTACG
>NC_085864.1:16568531-16586031 GCF_034702125.1 Engraulis encrasicolus | reverse complement strand
CCAGGTTACTTCATCTGTCACTATCAGAGCCTTATGAAGCACCACAGAGATAGACACCCACACCCACACCCACATACACACACAAATATGCAACTTTCTGCATCTTAAATGCAGCTTTAGCTGTCTTAAGGCAACTTTATCTTTTCTCTATCTGCTAAGGTGAGAATGGCGGTGTAACCACTAGCGTGGAGGATGCGGCAGCCACACACTCACTTAAATGCAACTTTCTATCTGGAATGCGACTCTTTCGATCTCTTCATCTCACTACCAAGGACTGAGAGAGATTGAAGGTGAAACCACCAGTTTCTATGGGCAAACAGTGATAGACAGGTACCCAGATGCACACTCACTTAAAAATCAAATATGGCTTTCTCTATCTTGATATCACGACTGAGGTGTGAGAGATTGTAGTTGAATTCATTGTAGGTGATTTTTTAAAGACTTGTGCACTATGTCATATTTTGAGTAGTATATTTCCATATTCCTGAATCCACCAGTGTGGGTTCTGTGGGCTGGTATAGCATTTGGTTGTGGAGAAGCTCGAGAGGGTAAATGCGACACTCGTGGAAAATGTTTCATTCATATCCAAAAGAGTTCTGTTGCAAGCAACTGGGTTTTTTTCAAGCTGGAAGCCCTCCGAGCTTCATCTTTCTCTTGAATAGTCTCTCCTAGTTACTCACCTGAAAAAAAGTCCTGGTTACTGACCTGGGCTGCATTTCCTAAAATATTTAAGTACACTAGTACTTAAGCCTGTAAGTAATGCTTACCTTTACAGTAACTAGGAGGTACCCCCAAGGCAATACATACTGTAGCATCACTCAAACCTCATACTATATACAATCATTTTATAGGCCTACACACATGCAAATAAAATACCTGTGCAAAGTGCATGAGCTAGGTTAAATAGTGTAAGCCTATAAAACTTCTACATATTTTTTCCTCACACATCAAATAAAAACCTTCAGTGCACATTCAAAGTGCATGAGTGAGGTATAATAGTGTAGGCCAATAAAAACATCTACTGATGATGTGAGACCTATTTCTGACATACTGTATTGCCAAAGTACCAACTCATACTTAAGTACTACTCAGGCCTAAAGATGCACCGTGTAATATTTTTAATAGTTCACTTCAAGAATTCATGCTGCCCATTCACAAATGTTACCTTTTTCACAAATACTTACCACCACCATCAAATTATTCATTATACACCATAAGGTATTTATTATGACTGAGAATATGGTACCCTTCAGAAATGAAAAGGAGATCTTCTTCATTGTCCGCATTGATTTCCCGAAATAGACAATTTTAGCAACAAAAGAAACTGTACTTTGGTCATATTTGCAAACATTAGCTTATTACTTATAATATATTGTAAAATATTCATGAAATGATCACATTTGGCAATAGGCAGCACAGTTTCAATGAGCAGCATAGATGCAATACCTACAGTACTCTGGCCACCATCCTACACCAAGTCAAGTCAAGTCAAGTCAAGTCAAGTCAAGTCAAGTCAGCTTTTATTGTCACTTTCTTCATATGCGCAAGTCATACAAAGAAAATGAAATAACGTTTTCTCTACATACCATGCCAAGACATAGATATACACAGGACTGACATTTTACAGACTGACATTAAGTGCAAGACAGGACAGGTAACAGTGATGGACTGGTAACAATAAGTGATTCATAATAAACACAATACAAATGAACATTTAACATTGAACATTTAACATGTAGACAACATTGAACATTTAACATGTAGACAGTGCACCTTTAAGTATTACTTAAGAGATTTTTGTCTGAGTTGTCTGGGAAGATTTTCATTCATCAAGTTTATCTCAGTGGAAGTTTCGTTGTATTGGACTGCTTTACCAGTCCTCAAGCTCCCAAAAAAGATGTCCGCATGCCTACAGCTAAACACGTTTGACTCTGAAGACAAGTTGCTCCAGTTCCTTTGGGAAACTTGGAAGAGCATGAATCACTGGCGGTCAATTATTTAAAAAAGGGGGTCATTGACAGGGTTCCAGCGAAGTTCATATTTTTTCTTTTCCTTTTTTCCTTTAAAATCAAGTAGCTCACCGGCCCTCCATACTTGGAGAAGAAACAGCTGTTTTTGACGCACCACAGATTTCAACTGGCAAAACAGCGGAGCAATTTCTTAATTATTGATGCAAGCAGTGTGTTCAAGAACCTCGAGATTCCACACAAACACACACATATGCACATACTTGTCTGCCCATACTTGTCAAGCACACACACACACACACACACACACACACACACACACACACACACACACACACACACACACACACACACACACACACACACACACACACACACACACACACACACAAATTTTCATAGCTGAAAGATTCGAACCACACTCCACTTGCCTTAAATGGAGGGAGGCAGGCCTTTCATCTGCTATGGTCAGTTGTGTGTGCAAACTTGTTCCTGAGAAGGCCACATGGACACACACACGTACGCATGTACATACACACAAAAACGTGTGCAAGCACACACACATACAGGCACACACGCACGCACACGTGCACGCACACACACACACACACGCACACACACACACACACACACACACACACACACACACACACACACACACACACACACACACACACACACACACACACACACACACACACACACACACACACACAGAGGGCACTGGGCTCGCTATGAAAACAGCAGGTTTATTGAGGGCGGAGGTGGGGGGGTGGGGGTTTGGCCTTAGATTGGGTTTCAGGGTCATGTGTCTCTCATTAGCCAGAGGGGTTGACTTAGTGTTGGGGCTGGTCGCACAGGCCCCTGGTTACCGTTAACCCTCGCTTCAACACGCGCACGGATGCACACACACACACGTACACTTGCAAGCACACTCAAATATTGACAGACATTGACAAAGGCGCATACACATACCCCTGGTTACCGTTAACCTTGGTTCAACACACGCACGCACACATGCACACTGACACACAAACATTAACGCAAAGACATTAGCACGCACACACATACACACCAGGGCTTAACACTAACACACGCCAGGTAGCCAAATGCGGGTGAAAGTCGGCGTTGGCTAGTAGATACCGAAGGTTCACTAGCCATTCTGGCGGGTCCGTCACTATTCTAAATGATGAGGCACCGCATTTTGTAGTTTTTTCCCCCTCGGACCGTCTTTGCTACAAACGCAATGCAATGCGATTTCGCGAGCCTACAATACCCATGAAGCACCTGTGTCACGTGTCACCTGTGTCTCAAGCACGAGAGGAATCTGATAGAGCTAGTCTTGCATGAGTGGCAGCAGCGAGCTGCCTACCGGCACATCAGCGCGCGTTTGGAAATATCACTGAAAACCTTCACGTGAAAATAAAGTAGCGAAGTTCATCTCAACTGACCTGTTTTGGGATCTGTCATTGGTACAATGCATAGTAGTAGTGGACATTAAAATGACCAAGGCGAGAGGAGAACACCTCAGTCTTGTGGAAGTCTTGAGAATTAGCGCAGTGATAAGACAAGGACACATGCGGCATTAATAATGTTCGTTTTAAATCATTTTCTGATTTGCCTGTATGTCTTCATACCTTAATATTCCTCCATGTTTCTTGTGCCGTTGTTCCCGACTGTCAAACGGGGCTTAAACAACGCGCAGTAGTAGCCTTCACAAAATCATGTCCCATGTCCCTTCGCATGTGCCCATCTTGCATTGCGTCCGTTTATATTTCAAACAACTCAATATTAAACGGAATGAAAGGAAGTCGTAGCTCCTTCTGCAGTTACCGCCGCATATGTGTGTGCCTTCTATTAGATAGCCTACTTTTATGAGAAAATATTCCAGAAGAGGTGTTATTCCACATACATGACCGAGGACATGCGAAGCTTGGCAATGACTTTGCACTATCTACTTTGCGCATCGAAAGTGCCCTTCAGATCAAAGACGGAAATATTTTGCTCTCATGTAGCTTACATTTGTGCCCTTCCACAACACGGTGCTTGGTGTTTCTGCACGGCTATGCCATTCCTCAGATAAGTTAATCTGTTCTTATAGCATGCATGCATGCATGGACCAGTTAACAACAATTCTAGTTATTAGGCCCTATATTATATTATATTATATTATATTATATTATATTATATTATATTATATTATATTGTATTGTATTGTATTGTATTATATTAGTCCCTATATTATATTATATTATATTATATTATATTATATTATATTATTTTATGTTATATTATGTTATATTATCCTACATTACATTATTACAGCCTATTATATAATTCATTAAAGCTGCTATGATGGTTAAGAAAATTATGGCTAGTGAAAAGGCCCAATGGCTAGTGAGTCAGGAAAACCACTAGCCAAAATGGCTGGTAAGCGAAAAAGTTAGTGTAAAGCACTGATACACACACATGCACATACACACACCTTGACACGCATGCTCGCGCGTGCACACACACACACACACACACAAACACACAAACACGCACGCACACAAACACACACACACAAATACATGCACACACACGCACACGCACACACACACACGCACACACACACACACACGCAGGAAGGAGAAAGAGAGCAAGTCAGTTCAAGACATGTGCAAGGAAATTCAGCACCAATAAATATGTGCTCACTTTCACTGACATTCACAAATACACACTTGAACAAACAGACAAATGTAACGTAACCATTTACACAAGCACAACAATTTCCTCTTCCTCTGACACTCACATGAACGCCTGCATGCGCACACGCACACACACGCACGCACGCACGCACACACACACACACACGCACGCACGCACGCACACACACACACACACACACGAATTTGAGCACTTCCAGGTCTGGTGAGGGCATCCCTGACTAATTTGACGAGAGGTCAAGCGGCAGTGGTGAGGTCATGACCGCATGACGTGTGTGTGTGTGTGTGTGTGTGTGTGTGTGTGTGTGTGTGTGTGTGTGTGTGTGTGTGTGTGTGTGTGTGTGTGTGTGTGTGTGTGTGTGTGTGTGTGTAAAAGAGAGAGAGAGAGAGAAAGAGAGAAAGAGAGAGAAAGAGAGAGAGAGAGAGAGAGAGAGAGTCAGAGCAAGAGAGAGAGTGAGATAGAGAGAGGGTTGTGCACATATGGAGCACAAAAGTATGATAGAAAAAAAACAGTGTGTGTGTGTGTTTTAAGACCTGTGTTTGAGTGTTTGGTTTCATCGCTACACCATCACTCTTACGTCACTTCCACCACCAGCACCATTCACCCACACACACACACGGCTGATTCTACTATTCGGGTGCGCTTTTAAGTCCATGGATTTTATTTGCCAATTCCACTAATTATTAACGACATCCAATGATGGTTTGGACATTAGCACACATTTATCTTTGATATAATACAGAAAGTGAAGACATAACATTATTTTCCTCTGCAAGAATGAATATTTCATACTGATTATTTGGACGTTTTCATGCCGTCCTCGTTTTCCAAATGTCAGATTCAGTCTTCCTATTAGCATGTCAAAAAACTTGTTTTGTCCAAGATCATTGCAAATATTGATTCACGGTAGTTATCACAATATGACAAAACTGTTAAAAACTGCTTTCCATTATGCATTAAATTGGCCATTTTGTGTGCATCCCAGAAAACTGTGTTAACCTGTCACACTCTGAAATCCTAGTAAGGGTTTGGTCCTAAGTCCTCTAACCAATACCATAAAATGTCTTAGAGCGGGAAAATTGCCTGTCAACCGTATTCTCAACATAATCACAAGAACCTGAATTATAAATCAAAAGTAGAAAAACACAGACAAAGCGTACAACGACATACATTGATTTAGGTGTTTTGGTGGAAGCTCTGAGGTTTTCAGTTAGCACAACACCCTTCAAATGGCTGAAATGTCAAGCGGTGTCACCGTCAACTGTGTCACGCATCAGCTATGACAGTTGAGGCGGAGTATGTTTTTGCCAATTTATCTCCATATTGATGGACAAACAAACAAAATCATTTGTGTTTTAGGGAGATGGGTTTGTGTGCTCTGTTTTTTCTCCTAAAAAAGTGCAGACTTGTTCCCCTGCACTGTTGACTGTAACACAGTTGAGTAACACAGTTGACTGTTTGGAAAGTGTTTTGTGCTAATGGTCTCTATGGGTTGAAAGAATCCTATGAACAGATACTGGGGATTATCTCTGGAGAGGCAGGTCTTGTGTAAGGAGGGTGACTAGATTCAAATCAGACGTTAAAGGGATTTTTAATGAAAAAAAGTGTCAGTCTGTATTACAGTGAATCCTAAAATCCTACTAATGAAGCTCAACAATCACATTTTCCATATCAGTTACACGGATTAATGACAACATTGTTGCCAATGGACATAAGAACTTTCAAATAGGGCTGGGCGATATCGAAAAATAACATTATCACGATATGGATTACTTTATATTACGATAACGATATATATCACAATATAGCACAATTACATACGTTTTCAGTTATTCTATTTATTTGCTCTTTATTTTTTCGTGTTGCAAAACAACATTTCTTTAAAATGCATCGTTTTATTCTTATTTTTACAGTTACATTAACTATAGTGTGTATTGTGACAACATGAAATGTAATTAAATGATATTCAATTGCATAAAATTGATAAAATTACTATCACGATATAAACGATATAGGAGAAAGGTCACGATATACATTTTTATATCACGATAACGATATATACAGTGCCCTCCATAATTATTGGCACCCCTGATTGAGATGTGTTAAAAGCCTTAAAATAATTTCAGTGTTTATTGCAGAAGAATACTGTCACACTGAAAATTGTAGGAAAATGTAGCCTTCAACTCAAATGAATTGTAAGAAAATAAAAAAATCCCTGACTGAAAAATAATTATTTTCCATTAAATCACCTGTTCCACTATTATTAGCACCCTTAACAATTCCCAGGAAATAAATATAATTGAAGCATTTCTGTCATTTCTACAGTAGTTTACAAAGTTTACCAGAGTATGTAGGAACATTTAATTAGTAATTCATCACTTCCTGTTTCCCTGGGGTATAAATATGACGTGACACCGAGGCCATTTCTCTTATCCACTCTTAAACATGGGAAAGACAAAGGAACACAGCATACAAGTGAGGCAGATGTGCGTCGACCTTCACAGGTCAGGCAGAGGCTACAAGAAGATTGCCACTCAACTGCAGCTGCCCATATCCACTGTGAGAGGAATAATTAAGAAGTTCAAAACAACTGGAACAGTGGTAAACAAGCTTGGACGAGGACCCAAGTTTATTTTGCCACCACGCACAGTGAGGAGGATGGTAAGAGAAATCAAAAGATCTCCAAAGCTCACTGTTACAGAATTACAACAAATGGTAGCATCCTGGGGTCACAAAGTCTCCAAATCAACCATCAGGCGCTGTCTACACGCCAACAAGCTGTTTGGGAGGCATGCACGGACACAATCATAAACGCAAGCATCTGGAGTTCGCCAAGCGGTATTGGGGCTTCAACTGGGACCGTGTGCTTTGGTCAGATGAGACCAAGATTGAGCTTTTTGGCAACAAACACTCTAAGTGGGTCTGGCGTACCACGAAAGATGCGCATGCTGAAAAGCACCTCATACCCACTGTGAAGTATGGGGGTGGGTCAGTGATGCTGTGGGGCTGTTTCGCTTCCAAAGGCCCTGGGAACCTTGTTAGGGTGCATGGCATCATGAATGCTTTGAAATACCAGGACATTTTAAATCAAAATCTGTTGCCCTCTGCCCGAAAGCTGAAGCTGGGTCGTCACTGGGTCTTTCAGCAAGACAATGACCCTAAACATATGGCCAAATCTACACAGAAATGGTTCACCAGACACAAAATCAAGCTCCTCCCATGGCCATCTCAGTCCCCTGACCTCAACCCCATTGAGAACCTGTGGGGTGAGCTGAAGAGGAGAGTACAGAGGAGAGGACCCAGGTCTCTGGATGATTTAGAGAGATTCTGCAAAGAGGAATGGCTGAAGATCCCTCTTTATGTCTTTTCCCATCTTGTGAAACATTATAGGAGAAGATTAGGTGCTGTTTTGTTGGCAAAAGGGGGTTGTACAAAATATTAACACCAGGGGTGCTAATAATTGTGACACACATTATTTGATGTCAAATAATTATTTCTTTATGTGGGATTTTTTTCCCCACTGAATAAATGCACTTGTATTGAAGGTTGGATTTTTCTCTTTTTTTCCATTAAGGTTCCATATTATTTAGAAAAAAAATTAAATAATTGGAAGCTAAAAAACACATCTCAACCAGGGGTGCCAATAAGTATGGAGGGCACTGTATCGTCATATTGCCCAGCCCTACTTTCAAACATATGTTGTTTCAACGGTGTAGTACTTTTATATATGCTTGAAATTACATTGTATTTGTCCATAACACTGTTGACAAAATAATCAAGCAAATGCTCGCTTTCATTAAAATATTTAACAAATGATTTAAGATTGAGCTTGGCAATTTGTTTGTTTGGAAATCTAAATGTATACACTATGGAAACATCTAGGTCATTTATTTAAAAAAAGATACTGATAATTGACATTTTGCTTTTGCCAAAAGCGCACTCGAAACGTAGAATCAGTCACACACACACACACACACACACACACACAAACACACACACACACACACATACACACACACACACACACACACACACACACACACACACACACACACACACACACACACACACACACACACACACACACACACACACACACACACACACCGCCTCTAACACGGAGGGCAAGAACAGGCTGTCCCAATTTGCCCTGTTCCTCCACCCATACCCACCCCAACCCCCCCACCCCACCGCTGGGGCCGCTGACAGACACATTTTGCCGGTCCCAGGACAGAATAATCTGAAAGGGCTCCTTACTCAAATATAGAGTGTAATGCGGACCCAATTCTGACCCCCAGCACCCCGCCCCCCTTCTCCTGCTCTCTTTTGGCCCGGTACTACTGACCCTTTTGTCCCTGTTCCCAGTCAGCGGGCCGCAATGCCCCCACCCCATGTTCCCCTCTGGGCTCTCCCAGCATGCCCCAAACTTTTGCTTTTCATCATCCGTGAAGATTGAACGTAACCGTTCTCACACACACTGCGCTGTGTTTTCATTTTGGCCTATCGCCTCTAATTATTCGAGACAACCGCAACAGCTTGTTCTAAAACACACACACAAACACACACACACACACACACACACACACACACACACACACACACACACACACACACACACACACACACACACACACACTCTAGCTGTACACTACACACTGACACAAGTGCATGCGCCCACACACCCACACATGCGCGAGCACACACACATGTGCACGCACGCACACACATACACACACATACGCGTGCACACACACACACACACACACACACACACAGGGTTCCCCCAGGATTGTTAAACCTAAATTCAATGCTTTTAAGACCTTTTTTAATGCATGTTCACATAAAATTTAATACTTTTATCGCACCCATTATTTCAATAATATTGAACGAAATTCAATTAAGAAAGCGCGTATCAAATTCAAACCTCATTACTTCTTAAGAGATTACCTCTCTGTTTGGCACAAGAATGTACATTTATGGAAAATACAATTAAAACACATGCAAAGTTGCATTGTAGCATCTCAGATTTATTTACTTAAACAAACCCCAGAATTGAATTCAAAAGCTGCTTCAAAAGCACTATTTATTTGTTAATTGCAGATTACCGACTTGTATTAGCCAATATAATGTAAACCTATCAGACTAAATTGGAGTAGACCATTATTATTGTTGTTGGGCCTAATAATTAGGCCTAATCGTTTTTCTTCCCTCCATTATTATGACGTTCAAAAAGCATAATTGCCTACATTTAAATGTACCATTTACAATTGAGCGTTAAACTGACAATAACCCACTCATTTTTTGAGTCAAACAAGTTATTGGTCATAGGGCTAGTTGTGCAAGTAATGATCCCCCTTAATGTAGTGTTTTACAGGTATTTGAGAATAGCACTGCCATAGTCGAATGGCCACAGTAATGATTATCCGATAAGACCATGCATGCGTCCATGCTTGTTTACTATTTTTCACCATGCGCAATTCTGGGAAGTATGCATTATCTGAGCATGATTCAGTAAGGAAATGCGCCGTGAGCCCCCCTATTCATAGATGGGTCAGGTCTCCTGGTTTAGCAGCGCATCGATTAAAACAAGATCAACTAAGTAGTCGTCTTTTTTTCCGAACAGCAAGGGGAAATAGTTCAGAGACGGGATTTGATACGAGTCAAGTTTGCTACCAACAGGTATAGCGTGCCCATGCGTTGGTGTGTGGCCAACCAGTTGGCCAACTGTTACCTAACCAGTGTGTGATTTAACCGCGTTTACGCGTCTGTGGTTATTATTGGCCACCTCAAAAATTCAATGCAAGATTTTAAAAAGAGGCTAAATGTTGCATGACGTCGCCTTGTTTTCTGCTAACGCTTTTAGGAGCTCCTCAAACAAGAGTGTGTTAATTAATGTCGGTGGTCGTTGGTGATACATCTACTATTGCGACCAATCGATAGGTCTGTCTCGCCAAGTAGCCTAATTGCGTTTGTAACACAGCTTTGTCATGAAATTGAAATGGCTACAAATGACAGCGGTGGATTTCTGATTGCTCCTTAAGTTTGCTTCACAACGTTCAATAGCCTTAAAAAGAATACCCCAAGAAAACCGGTAACACTCCACAACGTCAGTTCTCCACTGTTTGCATGAACACAATGAAATAAATATAAAGGGGGGGTGGCTTTGATCACAACCTGCTTCTCGAGTTCAACTGGTGCTTGGACGGCACAAATAACCGCAGGAATACACCAGCGGCGATCTGAGCGAGTCGAGCGACGGAAGTAATTGACTTTGTATTGAGTCGAGAGACAAAAGCGATTCTGGAGACTAGAGCGATTTGCGCGACGAGCGCGACAATTTGAAGTTGAAATCTTTTCAACTTTCTATTACGCGGTTCGGCGACAAGCCGCGACAGCCAATGACTGTATAGAGGTCAGTGACCAGAGCCAATGGGAATGCTTGAATGCTTTGCCTTCTGCTTGTACGGACATACTCTAGTCTCCTAAATCTCTCGTATCGCTTGCTGCTACACTCTGTCGCTTGAGTCGCGTCGCCGCTGGTGTATCTCTGCGGTTAAACT
This sequence comes from Engraulis encrasicolus, assembly GCF_034702125.1. Classification (NCBI taxonomy): domain Eukaryota; kingdom Metazoa; phylum Chordata; class Actinopteri; order Clupeiformes; family Engraulidae; genus Engraulis; species Engraulis encrasicolus. The sequence continues at coordinate 16,574,795 of NC_085864.1, read as the reverse complement.
TTGCTGGTTAGTGGAAAAAATACTTGTGCGCTACATCGAGGATAGATAATTGTTAATGCTACACTTCCCGTTGTCGCTGCAGCACTCAAGGTTTGTGCACGTGTTTACAGTGCAACGAATGGACGTTCTGTGCGTCATCTTCATTATGAAAAAAGCCCAGCGTAAACGTTTTCTTGCATAGTGTGCAGCACGCCTCGCGGTCATTCGGCACAGATTTTTACCCAAAAGTATTTTGGATCCTGCAGCCACTTGGGGTTAAACCGGCACTTTCCCATTCTTCACCTCACCTCATCAAAAAATGACGCCGCTGCACTCTAGATTTGTGTTTACAGTAGCGTTCTACAACGAATCATGGGTATTGACGTTCTGTGCGTCATCTTCATTATGAAAAAACAAAACTTCGTCCTTTAGGTTGCACACTGAAATGTTTTTTGAAAATTTAATGCCGCAGTGAAAAAAAATCCCGACTTTTAACAGCTAATTCAATGCTATTAATGCTCTTAATGCTGGATAACTAAATTCAATGCCTTTTTAATATTTTTAATAACCCGCGGGAACCCTGACACACACACACACACACACATACGCGTGCACACACACACACACACACACACACACACACACACACACACACACACATGCACACGCACACAAGTGCACACACACACACACACTATTGCACAGCTGCGCTATGTAACAACACGGCGATTTTGAGTGTATGCATGCAAACTCCTTATCGCCTTATACATCTCTCTGTCTCTCTCTCTCTCTCTCTCTCTCTCTCTCTCTCTCTCTCTCTCTCTCTCTCTCTCTCTCTCTCTCAGGGAGTGCCAGTAATTAAAGTGTGCCCATCATTTGACGGCAGATTGCCTGGAGACAGGGGTATAATTGTCCTGAGAAGCCTGCGACCACAGCTATGCCGTATTGCAATCTAACACAAAACAGACACAGACAATTACCAGCCTGTACTGCGCTGCGCTGCGCTGCCTGCTGCACTGCGTGGAGTGTGCAAGTGAGGATCCACCGAGGCAAGGCACAGATCGAAACACTAACTACGGCATGTGCGTGTGTGTGTGTGTGTGTGTGTGTGTGTGCAAGTCTCTCTCTCTCTCTCTCTGTCAGCATGTGTGTTTGCGTCCATGTGTGACTGTGTGTGTGTGCTGTGGAGAAGAGCTCGGCCACAGCCCAGAGGGAGGACTCAGGCAGCCGGCTGCACTGTCTGCTCAGCAACAGTCTGCGGTGTGTGTGTATGTGTGTGTGTGTGTGTGTGTGTGTGTGTGTGTGTGTGTGTGTGTGTGTGTGTGTGTGTGTGTGTGTGTGTGTGTGTGTGTGTGTATGTGTGTGTGTGTGTATGTGTGGTTGTGAGTTTGTATGAGAGAGAGAGAGAGAGAGAGAGAGAGAGAGAGAGAGAGAGAGAGAGAGAGAGAGAGAGAGAGAGAGAGAGAGAGGGAGAGGGAGAGAGAGAGACCTCATGAGCCAACTGACTGGCTGACTCACCTCTTCAAGAGGAGGGTTATTGGTTTAGGTGGCAGGATCAGTATAATAAAACATAATGATAATATACTGCAGAATAATTATAATAACCTACAACAATTTAAGAAAAGTGATGAGGCTTTGTTGTAAGTCGACACACGTGCACATGTGTACCCACACAGGCTCATAAATTAGTGTGCAAATATGCACACACATGCATGTACGATAAATTAAAGTGGGACAGAAGAATGTATTTGGTTAGCAGTTTTCAAGAGGTACTAAAGACATCTGCGGAGGAAGTTTATGTGATGCAGGCATGTAATGTCTGCAAATGTTTACTAATAGGGGACTTATATACTGTGTGTGTGTGTGTGTGTGTGTGTGTGTGTGTGTGTGTGTGTGTGTGTGTGTGTGTGTGTGTGTGTGTGTGTGTGTGTGTGTGTGTGTGTGTGTGTGTGTGTGTGTGTGTGTGCATGCGCATGTGTGCGTGACTGGAAGAGGAAAGTGCACATTTGCATGTTGTATTATTTGTTGTAATGTTGGTTTCATTGGGACACGTGCTGTATATTTGAAGCCCTTTAGATGTGGAAGTTCTTCATGCTGTTAGGTCCTCACTCTGAACTTAGTTTTTTTTCTCACCTGTTGCTTGGCAATTGGAGTGATGTACGAAAAACACTGACCTAATGGGGAAGTTAAGATATTAACTACCGTAAGTGAAGTAAATGACTGACGTGGGGAATCGGCTACAGGAACAGACACCATTCGTTGAGAGTTGAAGAGTTACAGGAAGAGATACCTACAGCTGAGAAAAAAAGTACATCCAGAATACACAAGGTATAGTATGTGCGACAGAACAAGAGAGTTAGAAGTTTTTTTCTGGGGTCGTAAGCGACCTCATGGGAGTGATGACAGGAACAAACACAAACAGACTGAAAAAACATTCTCTGTCGTATATCCACGGGCTGTTTGTCTGCTACAATTTAAAACAGCAGTCTATTACAGTTGACTGCAGAGTTATTGAAACCATTCACCAAAGCGGGTTTAAAAATCCCCATATTGGCTACAAAAACAACCCCACATGTAGTAAAAAAAATATTTCTCATTTTATACGAAAATGCTAAGCCCCCATGCTGTGATTTTTTTTTTCAACCAACCTTTCGGAGCCAGATAATGTTTTTCCGTTGCATAATTGAAAACGCAGGTTTCCAAAGCACTGGCACCCCAAATTTTCAGCACTTGATGGAGTTTTCCCCTGCGAGAATGACAGGCCTCGGCCTCTGTCTCCTTTCCGTGGTGTTCAACAACGCTAGAGAACACTCGCGGAGGGTTCTTGGACCACTTTGCCACATGGAACACTTCCAGCATGCTGAGATTCTTGGGTTTTCTCTTGTGAACTGCCCTCTTCAATTGAGACCACAGATTTTTCAATTGGGTTCAAGTCTGGAGACAGCTACAGCCAAATACCTTGCAAAAAAAGAAAAAAACCCTTCATTTTGTGAAATTGCAAACCGATCCTTTGACTTATTCCGATGTTCAGGGCCCTGACAGCTTTGGCCGGGCTGGGACAAAGTCATCTGGAAATCCCCCCATCAATATATACAATGTAGTGGGTACCCAATTCTGGGACCCCTGTCTCCCTGGGCCGAGGACCACTGACCCCTTTGTCCCGTCCTGAGAGATTTTTCTGCAAATGTGTGTTTCATGTCATTGTCTGGTTGGGAGAGACACAATCACGGCCCAAGCCATTGAGCCTTCTGGCACATCTTGGGCTGAAATGTTCTGTTATTAAATGGGTTTCATTACGCTGCTGACATGAACACGCGCCCTGCCCTCACACTGTTGGCAGGCTGCAAACTAGCCATGAAACATTGCCATCATTATTCCACCGTGGAAAAACAATGGGTGCCGTTGGATGGATCTGCTTTGGATGTGGCCTCCTTCTTTCACCAACCAACCAAGCCCAAAGATGTATGATACCAAAAAGGCTATTTTGTTTTACTCTTCAGACCACAACACACACAGAATTCCAGTTTCTCAAACACCAATGTTGTCTGGCAAAGCCCAGAGGCAAGGATTTTGTGTCTGTCTTGAAATCACTAGAGCTCATCTTTCACAGAGTTCTTCACCTAAAAACAAAACAAACCAACAAAAGAAAAACTCTCTGGCTACAAAGCAAGGTGGTGTCTCGCTAGTGATTCTGAAACACTGAAACGCAGCATAACTCACCTTCAGTCAGCAGCTGTGAGTCTGTGTACTTCTTGGGCCTGTCTCTGGCTCCTCTATCATTGCCTACCCCCAAAGAAGCTGAAATGTGGCGACAAACAGATCAACTGTCCCAGGCCCAGGGAGAGACAGGGCCCAGAATTGGGTCCTCATGACATTATATATATGGGGTGGGGGGGCCATTTTAGCTGACGTTGTCCCAGGCCTGGCCAACGCGGTCGGCGGCCCTGTCTACCCCTCACTGGGTGTCAGGACAACATATGGATGTCTTCCTTTTCCTGGCAACTCCTGAGCACTTCCATGCTTGTCAAACTCGCTCAACTAAGAGCCTGATTGTGTTTACCGGTGATTTCAACTGATAACTGAATTATTTTGCAAGCTGTTCCCAGTCCGTGGGGCTCGACAGCTTTAGAGAAGAGTCATTTAAGTTCAGATGAACTCGATGTTTTAAACAGTGTGAAAGCAACAATCAGTCCCTCCAGGATTTTGCACTGGGATTTTGTGATTTTTGCGGTCAAAATGCCTGATTTTGTGGCGGCATTTTCTCATTTTTTGCAAAGATTTTGCGGCATTTTCTCATTTTTTGCAAAGATTTTGCATCCCTTTCTGGGTTTTTTTGGTAACTGAAAACCACAATCAGTCTAAGCAGGCTTAAGACAAAAGAGATTCAGAAACACACTTCCTATATAATAGAATAATAAAATATTGTCAAAAGCTGTCAGAGCGTCTTATTAGCCAGTGCGTCCAATGTGTAAAAAAAAAATCATGGCCGCGACACTCATAAATCTCTGTCGATATTTTAGAACGACTTCGGGGAAAACGGGACAGCGCGTTATGAAAAAATACTTGTGGGTATAGCCTACCACTAGGCCTAATGAAGAGCGTCGCGGGGTACAGTAGCCAGGCTGTATGCAAGCGTTACAATGTCACCTGTTGGAAGACGCGTCTCTCTCTCTCTCTCTCTCTCTCTCTCTCTCTCTCTCTCTCTCTCTCTCTCTCTCTCTCTCTCTCTCTCTCTCTCGTGCTCGTATTGCAAGCTGTTGCATATTATTTGCTTGATGCAAAGTTGTGATGGCATAGCCTACACGCTCTCGTTGACATGGTTGTGTGCATGGTTGCATGGATTCGCAAGACTTTATTGCAATAACACAGTGAAAGCGTGGAAGGGCCGTTCACTTCCTATCTCGGTGTCTTGAAACAAGTTGTGGTCATGAGGTTGTTCTGGGACAAAATCACACTTCCGAAACCTTTGCGATCGGCACTACAGTGATTGTTGTCAGAAGGCTTGTGCCTACGCATAGACATAGACCCTTAAATTACAAACATTAGCGAACATTGAAAAAAGATCAGACAACGACCGTCGGGTAGCATGCTCATGAAAGCGACAGGGGAGAGTGGAGAAGTTCCGCATAGCCTAACGTAAGATGTTTGCTACTGTGCGACAGTACCGCCACTATTTCATGACTGCATACACTTCTTCGTCATGGATAAATGGGCAACAATACTTTTTCCACCCAGGATTGCACTGAAAAGTAGGCTACTGCTGTTAAAAGGTCATGAGTGTGCAGCACCGACGCCTGCGTGTAGGCCTATGTGTGAGGGAGGGGAGGAGAGACGCGGAACAGCTGAGATGAGGGTCGCGACTTCCGAAATAGCAGGCAATTCTTTTTCAATGTTTCAGTGACATATTAACAAAAATGCTTCGTATTGGTTTTCGTCTCCGGTGGTATTGTAGTCACATTTTTATTTTTTTGACGAAAATATAAATCAATAAACTCCACAGAATGTTGAAATTTTGCGGGAAAAATGCGGCTTTACAGGAATTACACGGCATCGTGAAATTATGCGGAATATCATTGAATTTGCATGAATCCACGCGATCGCTGAATCGCGAAAAACTGGAGGGACTGAACAATGAGTACGTTTCCTCTTCAGATTTTTTTTTCATTTGGACTACAATACATACCGTACAGATGGTCCAGTGCTAAAAATGTGCCTTTGACCGTATTACAAGCTGAAGATCCACTGATTATGGATACAGTATAATTTTAACATAAAAAAAAAAACATTTTGCATTAGTATTTATACTCGAGTGAACAAGTGTGCAAAAACGACCAAAGACAAGAGCTTTCTTTGAAACAAAGTAACAGGAAATGTTCGTCTCATGACAGGCCAACCATTTTCCCAAATATTTAAAGGGGACATGAATGATCATCGGTGTGTGTGTGCGTGTGTGTGTATGTGTGTGTGTGTGTGTGTGTGTGTGTGTGTGTGTGTGTGTGTGTGTGACAGAGAGAGATTATTGTCAAAATCTTATTCATATGTTTTAGTTTAACTGCACAACGGAGACTGGACAAACGCAATTTCAAACTTCTTTGCTAACCCTGTTACATGAAGTACACTTGACTTGACATGACTTAATACTGTTCACATTAAAGGTGCACTGTGTGAGATTTTTAGTTGTTTATTTCCAGAATTCATGCTACCCATTAATGTTACCTTTTTCATGAATACTTACCAACACCGTCAAATTCTAAATATTCATTATGACTGTAAAAATTGCACTAT
>NC_085864.1:16558531-16561031 GCF_034702125.1 Engraulis encrasicolus | reverse complement strand
GAGGAAGAGGAGGAGAGAGGAAGAGGAGGAGAGAGGAAGAGGAGAGAGGATGAGGAGGATTAAAGAGGAGGAGGCGAGGGGAGGAAGAGGAGGAGGAGGAGGAGAGAGGAAGAGGAGAGAGGATAAAGAGGATTAAAGAGGAGAGAGGAGGAGAGAGAGGAAGAGGAGAGTGGATGAGGAGAGAGGAAGAGGAGAGAGAAGTAGCCATGGCCATTACTATCTTTATTCCCATCACCATTTACAGTGCAGAAGAAGAGGAGGAGGAGGAGGAAGAGGAGAAGAAGGAGAGAGGAGATGAGGAGGATGAGGAGGAGAAAGGAGGAGGAGGAAGATGAGGGGGAGGAGGAGAGAGGAGATGAGAAAGAGGAGGAGGAGAGAGGAGATGAGGAGATGAGGAGGAGGAGGCTGAGGAGAGAGGAGGAAGATAGGAGATAGGAGATGATGAGGAGGAGGAGGTGGAGGAGGAGGAGAGAGGAGAGAAGAGGAGGAGAGAGATGAAGAGGAGGAGGAGGTGGAGGAGGAGGAGAGAGGAGAGAAGAGGAGGAGAGAGATGAAGAGGAGGAGGAGGTGGAGGAGGAGGAGAGAGGAGAGAAGAGGAGGAGGTGGAGGAGGAGGAGAGAGGAGTAGCCACAGCAGCAGCAGCAGCAGAAGGGAATAATGGGCCTGAAGGAGGAGGAGGAGGTGAACCAAAGCAAAAGATGAAGATGAGTAGAGAGTAGTAGAGCAGAGAGGAAGGGTGAACAATTTGAAGAAGAAGAGGAGAGGAGGGGATTTTGGTGCGAAAGAAAGAAAGAAAGAAAGAAAGAGGAGCGAAAAAAAGAGAGAGAAGCTGAAAAATGAAAGACAGAGCGAGTCGAGAGGGAGGATAAGAGGTCAGCGTTTTCCCTCAACACCCCTGCATGACTTAATCTTATTCCACTCGCAGCGGGAAAAAAAAACCTTCCCAGGGAGTCGAGTCGAGTGTGGTCTATTACAGGAGGAAGAGAGGACAGGACAGGGAGCGAACGAACAAACGAATAAGTGACAAACACGAAGACAACGGAGAAAACACTAGGGGTGGGACGGGACAGAGGGGATGAGATAGGATGGAGATGAGAGATAGGGAGATAGGTTCACACATATCGCTATCAGTTACTTCAATTGATCAGCAAATGAAGTCAATAGAATGTCTATGTGTTCCAGCTTAGTGAGGAGGCGAGGAAGCGAGGAAAGTGCAATGTGGGCAGATTCCGTGTTAAAAATATTTATTAGCTAACCATTAGGTATCTATTAGTTAACTATTAGTTAACTATTTATAGCGGAAGGTTATTGTGAAGTGCTACCAAATATTTTCACTTAGAGCGAGGCGAGTAAGCAAGTAACCAATTGGAATGCAGAGTTCAGACAACAGACAGTGCTTCTTGATTCACTTTCACTAGCAAAGGAGCGTCCCATGAGCGAGTGTCGAGTACAGTAGACCAGTGAGCGAGAAGCGAGTACCGTATGTGAATGTAGCTTAAAGTGATACTGTCCCATTTTTGGAAATAAGCCTATTTTACACCTCTCCTTGAGTTAAATAATAGGGTTTTACCGTTCTCCTGTACTTTCAACCATTCTCTGGGTATGGCAGTACAAATTTTACCTCCAAGCTAGCAGTTAACATTGAGTCCTATGAGACCAGCTGGCGGCTAACTGGTCTCATAGGACTCACACGATTTGAAGGTTTTGGCAAGGAGGGAGGGAGGGAGGCTTGTTCCTATATGTCTTGTATTTAATTCTAAATATAGATTAATTCTAAATTCTAGCGGGCTAGTGCTGTTTATTGTTTTTTTTAAATTTCATATCAGTATCAGTATCTATTTTTATAGATATTGCCGCTATGCCTTTTTGTTGATTATGTATGTGCCTTGGCCTGAAGATTAGAAGAGGACAGGACAGAGAGCAAACGAAGCCACGAGGGAACAAGTGACAAAGGCGAAGACGGCAATGGAAACAGGAGGGGTGAGATGGGAGAGAGGGTGGGGGGGGGGGGGGGGGGGGGGGGGGGGGGGGGGGGGGGGCAACACAGAGACAATAGTAGAGAGAGTGTGATTGGGAGAATGAGAGAAATGCATGTACAGTACATTGGAAAACACAGCGATAAAGAGAGACGAAAAGAGATGCAAAGAGAGAACTGGTTAGAAAGAGAGAAAGAGAAAAAAGACGGGGTTATGGGAGAAAGCAAAGCAAGAGACTTGGAAGAGAGAGAGGGAGGTTTAGATATCCAAAACAGCAGTGTTTGTAAGAAAGAAAGGAGGGAAGAAAGAAAGAAAAAAAGACGGAAAGAAAGAAAGAAAGAAAGAAAGAAAGAAAGAAAGAAAGAAAGAAAGAAAGAAAGAAAGAAAGAAAGAAAGAAAGAAAGAAAGAGATGAAAGGGAGGTCAGGCTGGACGGGTGCTGCTGGTGTGTGTGGGGCCTGGGCCTTGTGTGACTGTACTAGCCATGTGTAATGTGTGTTTCTGGGCCATGTGTGTGTACTTGTG
>NC_085864.1:16533531-16538531 GCF_034702125.1 Engraulis encrasicolus | reverse complement strand
TACACAGCAGTTACACAGCTGACCTCCCACACACACTCACCAATTACTCTTATCCGAGTAATCGCATTACCCAGAGCCACAACCACACCACAACACAGCACAGTTTATTAACACACTAACAATTCACACGAGCCCTGCCACTCCTCTCAACTAATGACCCACTCACAATGACACACCTCCACCACCACAGTGACTTACTAGTCAAGATGAAGAAACCAACAATACACGCACACACACATACACACACACACATACATACACACACAAATGCACGAGCGCACAAACGCATGCAAGCGCATACACTCACACTAACAACATTGCATTCACACCAACATCACACACAGACACACACACAGACACACACACACACACTGATTTACAAAGACGGACTACCTGACAAAGAGCAAAAGGGGGACAGACAGATAGACTCCAGCTTTTACACACACACACACACACACACACACACACACACACACACACACACACACACACACGGACACAGGAGACGCTAGGGAGTCTGGTCTATATATGAATAACCCACCCATTCTCGCCACACAGACTGACTTAAGGTATTCAGAGAAACCTGTCTATTTTAGTCAGGAAGTGTCATTGTGTATCCCACGAACACACACACACACACACACACACACACACACACACACGCACGCACGCAGGCGCGCACGCGCGCGAAGGCATGCAGGCACGCACGCATGCACGCACGCATGCACGCACGCACGCACATCCACACGAACACACACAATGAACCACAGATACGCTTCAATGATGAACAGCAAATGATGCCTCATTCATGCTATAGTTACTGGAAATCAATCAGTAGCAAGACTGGCTGAGAAATGTCACAAGGGTTCATGTGATGTGAAAATATGTGTGATGATGATGTCACGTGCTAAGTAGTATTTGCAAGATACATAAAGTGCTAGTATGAGCAAGAAGGCTCAGATATACAGTACATAATCACATTTATAAAATGTGACCAATTTAATTTACTGAAACTTATGAAAATGATAATGAGTAATGCATATTCAACGAATGACAGAAATGAACAGTCACATGGTCACACATGTGCAAACCTTAATTGGATGAGGCTAAGAGAAGGCACCAAGTTCAAGGTAAATGCTTGCACGTCCGAATGTCTGACCTGGAAGCAGGACCAATAAATAGCCAGATAAAAAGAGAGAAAAGTTTTTGCTACCACTTAATTTTTTTTTTTTCCATGATGTTTCGGGTAGGCACCAGGCACCCTGAAAATGCTGGCAAAAAATGAAGTTAGACGACCACAAAACTGTAATTTTGCCCATAGCTGAGTGGTTTGTGAATTGTATCATTTATTTGTCAGTGCCTAGTTCTCATTTCTAGGTTCTCATTTTGAAAAGTACATTTCTTCCTCTTCAACGCACACATCATTCTAGCTTTGTATCTCACTCATTCTTTCACTTATTCTGTCTCTCTCTCTGTATGTCACTGATTCTTGAGAAAGTGGCTAAAACATGTCTCAAACTGCCAATTCTGTTGAAATGATTCCAGGTAAAGACCCAGGGGTCCGTTACACAAATGTACAGTCGTTTGAAATATTTAAGTGTAATTTCATTACTTTTCATGGCTATAAACCTGTCCACACCCTGAAACACCCTGTAAAACAGCTGTCCCAAGGACAGACATCATCATTTCAATTGACTTAAATTGTAAAAATCACTGATATTATTGAATAATATCACCATGATGTGAAAGTCCATATTGAAGTGGTTCTACAGATATGCACAAAGTGCGTGTAAAATAATATTACTACTATTTTCTGATTGCTCAAAATGTGTCCAGCATATTAGTCACCACCGTCAGATTTTTTTAAAAAAAGACAATAAGATCAGGTATGCACAAGGTCATTGTCATTACGGAGGACCCCTTTTCAAACCTACTCTTCTGCATACTTCCCCATCACTGAAGCTCCTACAAGTTTACCATTTTCTCTTCAATTTGTTAATTTGTTAGGACATTGGTACTGTCCCAACCATAAACTGTCAACACCGTCGGGGGTTTTAATAGTATTATGTTACATTAATGTTAATTAATATATACTTTTTCAGAAGCGGCATGAAGCCCCTAAGAAACAGAGCGAAAACGAAGTGGCTAATGTGAGCAAAAAATGCATAATATGTAAAAGAGTGTTTTTTTGTCTCACACCGTCAGATGTCACCACCGTCAGATTTTGTTCCGCTCATCATCTTGTTCCATATTTTACTAAATTGTGCTGGTTAATGAAACATTACCAGACATGTTAGTAATAATTGTGATCCAAACTTATACTCTAGCCTCCACTGAGGTGCATTTGGAGGGTTTTTTGTCACAAAACCTGACGGTGGTGACATCTGATGGAGTTCACAAAAAACATGTGTTTTACATGTTTTTGACAAGTTTTAAGAATATGCTTCCAATAAGTATCTACAATTATGTTGAATTGTAAAAGTAATTCACTTAAATACAGTAAACATATATATTTTTTTACTTCTAATTCTGTCTGACGCTGTTGACAAAACCAAGAAAGAGCCCATTTTATGAAAAATGTAAAACATGGGGAGCTTGGCCAATACATTCACTGCACAGCCAAGACCTTCATCTATGATAATACACCTCTATATTTTGGATTTGAACAACTTAAAACCTGTTTATGCCATATTTTCAATAATCTAGGCCTACTTCCTAGAGTATCTAACAAATGAACACACACGCACAAACATACTGTGCACACACAAAAAGTGTTTATGCTAGATGCCATTGACTTGAGAGCACTATTTATTTTGCTAAATAATAGCAATTGGTAATGGTAATAATTAGGCCACTTAGATTACAGTCACCACCTTCAGTTCTTAAGTCCCCACTGTAAGAGGGAATTTTGGACCTTTTAATTGAATGTGCTTACAATTTTCCTTAGGAGTTATTGAATTATTAAAGTAATAGCAAATTTAAGCCTACACGAATATTTGTGAAATTACAAAAAATTGTTTGGTCTATTTAGGCATTAAGTAAACATTGTCTGACAGCACATATTTTTGAATTAGAAGACATGAAACGGTATTAAAATAGAATGAATGTGAATTTTCAACATTTGAAGGCGTATGTGTGAACCAAAAAACACATATTATCACTTAAAAACTCCAGATAGCCTACATATGCAACCAAATCAATACACTTTTTATTGCTTTTAATTATGTCTGATGGTGTTGACAAATTTCTGAAAAAAAAATGGGGAGATTGGCCTTGTGCATTTCTGAAAAGCCAAGACCTTTGTCTACGAGGATATACCATATTATTTTGTAATTCACTTAGGTTTTTTCTTTCAAGATTACAACCTGTTTTAGCCACTTTCTCAAGAATCAGTGATGTGTGTCTCTCTCTCACACACACACACACACACACACACACACACACACACACACACACACACACACACACACACACACACACACACACACACAAACACACACACACACACACAGTCACAATTTTGATGTGATGCGGCAATACAGTAAACACAAAAATGAGAGAGAGAGAGCAGCCACATAAGCGTGTGTGTGTGTGTGTGTGTGTGTGTGTGTGTGTGTGTGTGTGTGTGTGTGTGTGCGCGCGCGTGCGCACGTATGTGTGTTTGTGTGTGTGTGTGTGCCTGTGTGTGTGTGTGTGAATGTTGGGCTATAATGTTACAGCAGCCATCGCACTGGAGCTCAGATCAACTATTCACTTGTTACGCCAACAAACAAACACACTGGGAGGAAATGAGAGAGAGGGGTGTGTGTGTGTGTGTGTGTGTGTGTGTGTGTGTGTGTGTGTGTGTGTGTGTCTCTGTGTGTGTGTGCGTGTGCGTGTGCGTGTGCGTGTGCGTGTGTTTGTGTGTGTGTGTGTGTGCGTGTGTGTGCGTGTGCCTGTGCGTTTCTGTCTGCCTGTCTGTCTCTCTGTCTAAATGTGTTAGCTTGTAGATGTTTGTGTACTGGATGTGTATGTTATTATGCCTTCATGTAAACGTGTCTGTACAGTAGGCCTGCATGCATGGGAACATCTTCCTGTGTATGTATGCCTGCGTGTCTGTGTCGCACAGCATGTGTGCAAAAGGCAGACATGGAGGAGCAGGCCGTAATTTGTTTAGCAGGCTTTAAGTGGATAGCACTCATTAGTATTACGCTCATTTAAAAGTCTGCATGGCATGTCGGCCGTAGCAAGTGTATACTTACATGTCTGGCATATATTCTGGAACAGAACGGCCCCTGTGTGAGTGAGTATGTGTGTGCGCGCGCATGTGTGTGGCAGTCATGGGTAAGCGGTTAGCGCGATGGACTTGTAACCCAAAGGTTGCCCGTTCCACTCCCGACCCACCAGGTTGGTGGAGGGAGTAATTAACCACTGCTCTCCTCCACTGAGGTAGCCTGAGCATGGTACCGTCCCGTCACACTGCACCATTGGGGTGAGGTGATGCAATTTCATTGTGTGCAGTGAATACTTGTGTGCAATGACAATGGGAGTTGGAAATAATATCATAGCATGCATCTGAATCTGTGCATTTCATAATAATGCAAATGTGTTTTTTTGTGTATGGTGATGGTTTGTGTGTGCGTGCGTCTGTGTTTGACTATATCTATTTCTACGCAATTCCGATGCAGGCAGTTATAATCTGTCTACAAGTCCTCATATGTGTGTGTGAGTGTGTGTGAATGTGAGTGTGTGTGAGTGTGCGTGTGTCTCACTGTGAGTGTGAGAACGCGGTCAGTCACATTCTGGTGCCGGGCCGCTTGCCTGTTGGAACTTCCCCCCTCGCTCTAGAACCGAGGATCCCTCTCTCTCTCCATTCAGACTCAGAAGGAGACCACGGAACATGAAGAGGTACAGGCCAAGCGGAATGCGTCCATGTGAAGGAGTCCTTTTCCCCCCTCTCCCTAACACCTTCCCACCACATACACACGCGCACACACACACGCGCACGCACGCACACACGC
>NC_085864.1:16511031-16516031 GCF_034702125.1 Engraulis encrasicolus | reverse complement strand
AGGGGAAAAAGCATAACTAGACAGTAATTCATGATGGAAAATCCCTTCTTCACGTCCCAGGTTGATTAGTGAAGCGAGAGCGAGAGAGAGAGAGAGAGAGCGAACGGGGCTTTCTGTTCTGTTCCACTAGAAGGGGTGGTGTGCATCCGATCACTCAGACAAATTAACTGTCTTTGTGTGCGCGTGTGTGTTTGTGTCTGTGCGCGCGTGCGTGTATGTTAGAGAGCAAAACACACACACACACACACACACACACACACACACACACACACACACACGGTCTCGTGTCATGGCCCCCAGGGAGAATGTAGCAGTGCCAGCAAAATACAAACACTTTCACACGTCTACACACACACACACACACACGCACACACACACACACACACACACACACACACACACACACACACACACACACACACACACACACACACACACACACACACACACACACACACACACACACACACACACACACACACACACACACACACACACACACACACACACACACAGCCTGAGGACTAAGAAACTGAGAGAGTTCATCCACAGCACACAAATACTATAAAAATCTGCTTCTGCGCACACTATAGATTTATGCCTATGACTTTATGAATATGTATTGGAATATGTTAAGTGTGTAAGTCCCCGGCCCCGGGTGTACACTATTCATGCGTGTGAGCCGGTTCAGCTGTGAGTGTGTGAGAGTGTGTGTGCGTGTGTGTTTGTGTGCTCGTGGTGCTGTGCAAGTATCTGTCTCTGACCCTGTATGTGTGTGTGTGTGTGTGTGTGTGTTTTTGTGTGTGTGTAACGGCAAGTGTTGGTGTGTGTGTGCACTCCTCTGTGTGTGTGCCTGACTGTGTGTGTGTGTGTGTGTGTGTGTGCACTCCTCTGTGTGCGTGCCCAAGTGTGTGTGTGTGTGTGTGTGTGTGTGTGTGTGTGTGTGTGTGTGTGTGTGTGTGTGTGTGTGTGTGTGCACTCCTCTGTGTGCGTGTCTAAGTGTGTGTGTGTGTGTGTGTGTGTTCGTGTGTGTGAGAGAGAGAGCTGGCGTGTCCGTTTGAGCTGCTCGGTGCTCCTCCGAGGCCGCAGGCAGACTAACGCTGGGAGGGGTGAAGGGGTATGCAGGTGGCTCAGGCCTCAGCCCTGCCAAGAACGCCCAATACCCCAGAGGGGGTGAAATAATGCTGGAGAGAGGGGGAGAGACGGAGAGAGAGAGAGGAAAGAAGAGAGAGGGGGAGAGACGGAGAGAGAGAGGACAGAAGAGAGAGGGGGAGAGACGGAGAGAGAGAGGAAAGAAGAGAGAGCGGGGAGAGACGGAGAGAGAGAGGAAAGAAGAGAGAGAAATGGGGGGGTTGACTGGATGGAAAGAGACAGAGAGACATAGAGAGGAGAGATGGAAGAGGGGAGGTATGTAGGGAGAGATACAGAAAGAAAGAGCTAGAAAGAGAGAAAGGGTAAGGAAGAGATGGAGGGAGAGAGAGAATGGGAGAAGAGGTAGGGATAGCGGAGGAGGTGAGAGAGAGAGAGAGAGAGAGAGAGAGAGAGAGAGAGAGAGAGAGAGAGAGAGAGAGAGAGAGAGAGAGAGAGAGAGAGAGAGAGAGAGAGAGAGAGAAAGAGAGAAGCCGGACAGAGAGAGTGAGAGGAGGTGGGTGAGAGTGAGAGAGGGGAGGAAAGAGGGGAAGAAGAGAATGGAAGAGAGGAAGAATAGAGGAAGGAGGAGGAGGAATAAAGAAAGGAGGGCTCTGCAGTGATACTTTTTTTTTCTCTCTCTCGTGCTCTCGTAATGACTCAAAATCACTCCACCTCTCCCTGCTTCTCTCTTCCCTCCCTCCTCTTTTTCTTTGTCTTTCTTTCTCTCTCTCTCTCTCTTTCTGTCTCTCTCCTTTATCAGAGCTCTCTGCCTTCTGCGTGAACTGTGAGCTGGGCGGGCCCCGAAGGCAGGGGCCAAATGATCTACACACACACACACACACACACACACACACACACACACACACACACACACACACACACACACACACACACACACACACACACACACACACACACACACACACACACACGGCTGGGGCCAAGTGATCTCCGCATACATGCACATAGACACACACGCACACATGCAAGAGACAGGGGCCAAATGCTCTGCACACACACCACACACACGCGCACACGCACACGCACACACACACACACACACACACACACACACACACACACACACACACACACACACACACACACACACACACACACACACACACACATCAGGGTCCAAACGATCTCCTCCACACACATGTGCACCCACACACACCAGTCCAAATGCACTCGAAAGCACAGCCATGCATAGACACATTCACACACACACATGAAGCATGGGCCAAATGACCTAATAGCCATGCACTGAGTGTCCTGTCTGTGCTCTGGTCTCTCACCCCAACAATTCCATTCCATTCCTCTCCTCTCCTCCACCCACCCGTGGTCAACCGTAGTGTAGGCCTACTACAGCACCACCCCCCCACCCCCGCACGCACGGACGCACGCACGCACACACACACACACACCTCGACCCATGGCTGCTAACAGCTTTGACAGCTTTTGCTGGGCCCAGGAGAAAGTCATCTGAAAGTCCTCCCCTACCCAATACATACAATGTAATGGGGATCCAATTCTGGGCCCGGGATTACATACCCCTTTTTCCCCCCTGTTGGCAGGCCTGCCTCCACCCAAACCACAGCTGAGAATATTGTATCGCTACTCCATTACTGCTGCAACTCCCCACCGTGATCAACTTGAGTTTACTACAGGGTTAAACGACCCCACCCTATCCCATCCACTCCCTCAAAGACAGAGCCCTTTACAGCAGTGGTTCCCAACCAAGGGTACCGGTACCACTAGGGGTACGCGAGCACACTGCAGGGGGTACGTTGTCCAGTGTGTCAATCCATGCCTGCACTTTACCTAGAGGGCGCTGTCGAGAGCGCAGCCCATTTGAATGGAGTCTGCACTCAGGCGCCCCTATAGTGCAGTACCACCTGGAAAAGTAGTGAGTGAACACACTGGACTAGTCTCTAGTAAACCTACTCTGGCGTTGGCTATATCGGCCAACCTGGCGCAGCCTGTAAGAGTGGCAGTGTTTCTAAACAAACGGTGGGCTACCAAAGTTCTCTATGCCTCGTTTTACATGTCGACAACTCAGCGACTCAGAATGACGTTTTGGGCAACTTTGAGCGTTGTAAATGGATGGAAAGTAGAGTTTTATAATGATGGCTAGTTCTATGCCCTGGTGAACCACAGCAAAAGCCCAATGTTAGCATCAGCTAACTAGCGCTGGATTTCTTAATGCAAGTCACAAATGGAGTTCAGGTATGTGCCCAGACTTAGCCCTCAGCATCATATTTTAACGAAATTTAGGCCATTTTGCACCGGATTTCTATTTTAAGGTAGATTATTTACAATGTACTTCCTGGGTAATAACAGGGTAACAGAGATGTTACATAATAGGCCTATCTAACAGGTAAATAAGGTGGTGATTACCAAGCAAATACTATGAAATTGCCAAGAAAATACCTCAAGAATTACTATGATAACAAATAACTCCCCACTGTGGTCAACTCGAGTGTACTACAGGGTTTAACTACTCCACCCCTCAAGGCTCAAACCCTCTACAGTGCTACTACAAACTAGGGGTGGAAATAATAATGGAAATGTATCGAATAGATATATCGCAATATAATCTGACAATTGAATCGAATCGCATCGTATCATGGGGCATTCTTAACCCTTGTATTGTGTTCAAAAGCTGCATACACCTGTGGTGTTCAGGTCATTTTTGACCTGTGATAGCAAAACTCAGCCATAAAATAGGCCTACCTAAAACACTAGTTCTCATCAAATACTGTTTTTCATCTCATAGCTAACTTGGTATGTATTCATATCCATGGAAATACACTATATATATATATTTAACCCTTATGTTGTGTTCATAAGCTGCATACACCTGTGGTGTTCGGATCATTTTTGACCCGTGATAACAAAACTCAGCTATAAAATACCTAAAAACACTAGTTATCATCAAATATTGTTTTTCATCTCATGACTAACTTGGTATGTATTCATATCCATGGAAATATTACTTGATGTATTCATCTTTTTGACTTTAAAGATCTTTTATCTTACATTATGCAAATCGTTTTGATGACCAAAACTATCAAAATCTGCATAAATTCACTATTAATACCTCCCAAAGTGATACAATTAGTGATTATGTTTTCCATGTATCACAGCTGATATGAGAGTACAACAATCCCCAAATTTATGTTATTAGTTTTTCTCCAATATTAGAAAATATAATCTAGAGTGGCATTTGTGGTGTTCGGGTCCAAACCAACCCAAAGAGATTTATAGCAGGATAAAGACCAAATGTCAACTAAATTAGTTTTTCAGTGCATAAAATTAATGTTTAAATATGTTGACTTGGTGTTTTTCAATATTTATATGATTTTAGTGTGGTAAATATACAAAATAACAATTCTGTCAGAGTCACAGCTATTCCGCCAATCTAATGCAAAGGTATTGGAAATGAACACCTCAATGAACATGAAAAAAGTCACACTATTCATCTGAATCAGTGGTGTAGTCTACGTAGAACGCGGGTATACGGAGTATACCCACTTCTAAATTTCAGGGATTTCAGTATACCCACTTAAAATTGATTGATCCATTATTTTTAATGGCACAAATATATACAGTATACCCACTTCAAAAAATGCTCCAATATACAGTATACCCACCACAAAAAAGTAGACTACACCACTGATCTGAATCCCCTATGCCATGAACAAGTACCATTATGTCATTGCCACATCAACTTAATGGAAAGTATAAGACCAGTTCTACAGGTTTGGGTGCCATTATGAATTTTTGATACGTTTTTTGGAAAAAATAATGAGCAAAAATGTATTTTGCAAACAAATGTGCAAAAAATCTCATTATATAATGCAGAA
>NC_085864.1:16493531-16496031 GCF_034702125.1 Engraulis encrasicolus | reverse complement strand
GAAATTAATGTGCGAATCGTTTTAAAATCGATTTTTTTTCAACACTCTAGTGTGTACGGGCTGGGTATTTTTTGGGGAGGATGGCTTGATGGCTTGATGGCTTGATGGCTTTTGGCGTGTGTGTAGTGACTCAGTGAGAGTGTTCTGCATAGGTAATTGGCATATGTTTTAGATAAACGTTATAATAAAATATGAATTTCAACACTATCTTTTAATGCAAACACATGTAATGCAAAGACATACAATTTAACTCAATAGTGAACTGTTATTAGCTTGTACAAAATTGACAACAATCAATTAACTCAGGGTTACGAAGTTACTAGTTTCTAGTTACTTATTATAGCACCTGACTACAGTGTTACAGTACCATTTTTGAGAGCTCTGTTAGGGCTTTCAGGCCGACCAGAACGGAGCCGGTGCCGGTGCCCGCACCAGTTGCGTTCGGCACTTAAGTGCTTATCTGCAAATCGCCCGTGTTCATACCGGGATATGAACTTTTTCCGCACGTGACTGTGTTACCCGGATTAATCTGCTGATGGCCACCCTGTCGTCACGGAAAAACCTACTATTTTGCGGTTCACATTGCGAGACAACTTTCCATTAGCGAACGCTACAATCTGTGGCCTGAACACGACGGCCGGTTCGCGATTAGGTGCAGGAACTGGCACCGGCACCGTTCTCAGTTGGCCTGAATGCGCTATTTGAGGGGTCTCTGAGGGGTGTGTGTGTTTGTGTGTGTGTGTATGCGAGGGGAAGGGGATAGTTCCCTGTGTGGTGTCTGTGAAAAGTGTGATGTTCAGGCGCAAGGTTGATAATAAAATTCGGGCTGTCACGGATGTGCGGAGCATCCTGGTGCTCACGATGGCTATCTGTGTGACAAATGGCCAATAGCGTGAGGGGGAGCAACAGGAGAGAGACAGACACTTGTACCCCGGCACACACGCAAGCACACACACTTGCCCACTAGCGAAACAAGTCAAAAAAAGGGTGGAAGAGGAGGAAAACAAGATCAGAAATCCAAATGGTTGGCCCTCTCTGACACATGCATGCACTCACACACACACACGCTCGCTCGCACGCACGCACACACGCACACACACACACACACACACACACACACACACTCACAGTTGCACATGCGCACGCACACACACACACACACATACACACAAACGCACACACACACACACACACACACACACACACACACACACACACACTGTAGAGTAAGTTGCACAGAACACTGCCAAACTGGCACATGTGCAGCCAAACATGAAACCACAAAAACATTTATACACACATACTATACAGAACACAGAAGTACACACAGCACATAAGTCTTCCAAACACACAGATACATACACATGCACACATGCACACAAACACGCTCGCACGCACGCATAAACACACTCTCTCTCTCTCTCTCTTTCTCTCTCTCTCCCTCTCTCTGCGGTGGTTGGGTCCTCTGGCCAAGGGAACAGTGTGCCCCTGTGGTGCCAGTGTGTCTCAGTGTGGCAGCGAGGCTCCGAGCCTTTCAACCGCCCTCAGCCCTCAGCCCGCTCACCCTGCTCTGCTCTCCTCTCCCCACTGAGACCAAAACCACAGGCCCATACCCACAAGCCAGACAAACCTGGGCCGATACCCATGTCTCTCTCTCTCTCTCTCTCTCTCTCTCTCTCTCTCTCTCTCTCTCTCTCTCTCTCTCTCTCTCTCTCTCTCTCTCTCTCTCTCCCTCTCTCTCGCTCTCTCCCTCTCTTTTTCTCTCGGCATTTCTCTCTCGATCTCTTGTTTTCTTTCACAATTTATTTTGCCATCTCTTTCTCTCTCTCTTTCTCTCTCTATGAAAAGAGCAAGACCCACCGAGAGAGAAAGCTAAGGAGAGAGAACAACCACACATACCAATGAAAGGTAGCTCTGTGGAAAAAGAGAAGTTGAACTTGCTGTTTCTTTTCGTTTTCACTTTTTTTTCTCATCTTGGATATGTTTTTCTCTCCCTTCCCCTTGTTTAGTCATGACACCAGCTGGGGGGGCACGGAGAGTTCAGTCAGGGCATGGCACGGTGCAAAGGTCACCAGGAAAGAGAAGAAGGCACAGAAGGGTGCGGTTGGGAGCATGGCCGTAACTACCATTGAGGACACAGAGGTCATGTCCTCTGTATTTTTTTCAGTAATGTAAAATGTATCTATGATGAAAATTGATATATGATCAACAATGATAAATTCAGGCTGAATACGACAGGTTGAGGTTCAGTGTGGTGGAAGAAGGAGGTGAAAAAGGCCCTAAGTGAAAAATTGCAGAATTGACGAGATACAATATTGAAAATGTCATCTCTCGTGTTGAGAACAGTTGGTAGACATGTTAGCCATAGCTAATTCCTAGCTCGTAATTATGACACTGACTATGTATATTTTTCATGAAACTTGCCTTTTGGGGGGCCCCCACAGCAACCTTGTAGCCTAGGGGCCCCAGGCCATCTTAATCCGGCCCTGGGAGCTAGTGT
>NC_085864.1:16488531-16491031 GCF_034702125.1 Engraulis encrasicolus | reverse complement strand
CGCTAACAAGCAAATAGCCACAGGCAACAGGCAAACTGTATAGTGTAAGAACACTGTAAATGGTATGGCAAAATTATGTCGAACTTCTCCAGGTACTTCAAAACTAGGGTTGCCAACCGTCCCTTGATATACCTAATCGTCTCCTATTTATAAATAAAAGTACAGGACCCGTATTGAGCTGAAACAGGACACGGGATGTTAAAATGCGTTAAAATGTGTTAAAATGCAGGAAATTAAATCTTCTGAAAAAAAATTCAGAACGCCGTCCAAAATGAGGTGTCCCATTCATATTTTATTCATCGACAGTTGCCAAGCCTATTCAAAACACACACGGATGCAGTTTATCAGCAATGTGCTTAGGTCCAAATTAAACTTACCATGTACGGCTAGATGACTTTACGGGCAGCAAACTAATGAAAGCACAGCTGTAGACTATGAAGACTGAATGTTAGCCTACATTAAATTCAGCTTAACTGTTCTCTTACTGATGTTATCCTTGTATTTGGTTAACACTGAACTATCTTTTACCCTTGGCTACCAAGGAGTAAAAGGCCAATAGACGCCCTATACAGCCCAATACTCAGCTAACTGTTCCCAGATGGCAACAGAGTATATGGATGTAGGATATTGACATAGCCTAGCGTTAATCCAATGCATTAATAGCCATTTCAGAATAGGCTACTGTTATGATATGATACCAATCAGTGCACCTGCAAAAACTCTAATCAACTGTAAAAGTCTTTATTCAAGATTAAGTATACTGAAATATAGCGTCAGAATTTCTTATATAACTACTGTATGTATTCCATTTCAGTACTATTGTTAATATTCCTCTAACGTTACTGCAAAGCGAATAAAGGCGTAATGTGTAATATATAATATAGTAATATGTATTTTATAAATGTAAAATTCAGTTTACAAATGACAAAACATAGCATAATCAGCCATATTTTGGTAAGTGCTATTAGAGTAGTTGTTCACTTTGCAATTGGGAGAAAAGGCTCTCAACACTCAACTTGGACAAAAGTGACTTTTGAAAATGTGTGTGTGTGTGTGTGTGTGTGTGTGTGTGTGTGTGTGTGTGTGTGTGTGTGTGTGTGTGTGTGTGTGTGTGTGTGTGTGTGTGTGTGTGTGTGTGTGTGTGTGTGCGGGTGTGTGGTGTGATCGTAATTTCAATAAAGAACTCCTCACTCCCAGGTATCCTGTGTCTAGGGCCGATCATTCTCACAGGACTGTTTCATCATGTTCATACCAAAGACATTGTCATTCCAGACAGGCCATGTGAAACACTGCCTCATTCCCTCATAACTAGTAATAACTACTACACAATTGCAACAGTAGTACAACACAATATTACAAGTAGTAGGAGTAGTAATTATAAAAATTATGACATTTATAACAACAGCGTTTTAAATTTGCACTATGTAATATTTTTAGTACTTCATGCTGCCCATTCACAAATATTAGCTTTTCACAAATACTTACTACCACCATCAAATTCTGTTGTGATTTAGTTGCAAAACGTACTGTACTTTGGTCATACTTGCTAATATAACTTTATTAGTCACGCTCATGAAATATTCATGATTTTCAAACATTCAAATATCAATATATTCATGAAAAAAAAATCAAATTTGAAACAAATTTGACAACAGGCAGCACAGCTTCAATGAGCACCGTAGTTGCAATACCTACTCTGGCCACCATCCTACACAGTGCACCTCTACTGTAACGTCAGAATGATGGTGAGAGCATTGCCTGTGGAAAAGAAAGAGCTAAAAAGCACAGGTGTGCCAACGGGTTATGAAACTGGCACTTTGATACAGTGTGTGGGTGGAAACTCACACGTACACCACTCACACAGAAATGCACACAGTCTCACTTTCACTCACTCGTCGTGACTGGTATCGCTCATGGTCTGTGGTGTGGTGCTTGGTACAGTCAAATGTCATGTTCTGCATGATTTGGCATGGTGTGGGACTGTGGTGTGGACTTAGGTACGTGGTGTGGTGCAATGTGGTGAATTGTTGGATACAATGTGATGTAGTGGACTGTGGAGTAGTACTTGGTGCTGTATTTGGTGCGAAGTAGGAATGCCAACAATTAATTGATTAATCAACTTTAGTCAATTAAAATGTTAATCAATTGACAAAATGAATAGCCTATATCGTCCACTCGATGTGGTGTGGTATTTGGTACAACATAGTGTGGTGGTGTGTAAAATGGTAAATGGACTGCATTTATATAGCGCCTTTCCAGTCCTTCGAGCATTCAAAGCGCTTTACTTTGTATGCCTCACATTCACCCATTCACACTCATATTGACACACCAGTGGCAGTGGCTGCCACGCAGGGTAGCACCCTGCCCCCAGGAGCAACTTGGGTTAAGAATCTTGCTCAAGGACACATCAATGGGGTAAAGCAGAGCAGGGCTTTAACCTGCAACCTTCATGTTGCCAAACGGCTCCTCTACCACCTGAGCCACCACCGGCCCAGTGTGG
>NC_085864.1:16463531-16476031 GCF_034702125.1 Engraulis encrasicolus | reverse complement strand
GTCCGTGTGTATGTGCGTGTGTGTTTGTGTGTGTGTGTAGAGTTAGGCATGTGTGTGTGCATGTGAGTGCATGTGTGTTGCGTGGAGTTAAGTGTGTGCGTGCTGTTCTACATGCGTGTGTGTGTGTTCACGTGTAGAGACGTGTGTGTGTGTGTGTGTGTGTGTGTGTGTGAGCTTGCTTGTGCTGTGTGTGTGTGTGTGTGTGTGTGTGTGTGTGTGTGTGTGTGTGTGTGTGTGTGTGTGTGTGTGAGCTTGCTTGTGCTGGAGCGTCGGTCAGAGTACATGTGTGTGTGTGGACGTGTAGAGACGTGCGTGTGTGTGTGTGTGTGTGTGTGTGTGTGTGCATGTGTGTGTGTGAGCTTGCTTGTGCTGGAGCGTCGGTCAGAGTGCGAGCAGCAGAAGTCAGCTGGGATGAGGGTGCAGGGGGGGTTGAGCCTTTCTCATGGCCTCTCAGCCTCCTCTGGCCCTTTGGTGCTGCCGCCCCATTGGCCAGCACTCCGGCTCAGCTGAGGCGCGCACACACACACACTGTCACACAGACACATACACAGACACATACACACGCTCACACACAGGCTCACACACACAGGCACGCACGTTCACACCGAGACTCTCAGGCACACACACACATGCTGTCACACAGAGCTGCCACACACTGACAGTCATTTCTCTGGTGGAAAAGGACACTTACACAAAGCAAATCTTAACGGGCGCAAGAGAGACCGACAGAGAGAGAGGGGGAGAGAGAGAGAGAGAGAGAGAGAGAGAGAGAGAGAGAGAGAGAGAGAGAGAGAGAGAGAGGGAGGGGGGGTGGACAGGAGAATGAGGGGAACTAAAAGAGAAAGAGAGGGGGAAACAACTAGCAACAGGGACAGTGAGAAGTGAAAGATGGATGGAGTGAAGAGAGAGAGAGAGAGAGAGAGAGAGAGAGAGAGAGAGAGAGAGAGAGAGAGAGAGAGAGAGAGAGAGAGAGTGAGGAGGAGAAACACACTGGAGGGAGGGGGTGGGGAGTAGGGAGGCAGGGAGGGGAGGGGATGTTGAGTTGTCGGTATTTGAACTTCCATGAATGTGTCAGGAGTCCATGCATCAGTTAGTCAGCCGGCCAGTCAAGCGAAGAAGTGTGGCCGGCAGCCACCAGCACCGCAGAGGAAGGGGAAGCCTGCCCTCTGCTGGCAAAACAGACACACTGCATCTCCTTTGGCCGGCAAATACAAAACGAATGCACTACACACTGTAAGGACGGGGATATGCTTGCCGTGTGTCTTATATTTCAAGACCGAGTACACATACTTACTACTTCAGGAGAACCGGAGCACCTTGTGTGATACTGGAGGTATGTTTCTAGGCGGGCAGATATTCAACGGGGCTCTCATTAATGTTTTCCACCATTTTTTTTACTCTACTGTGACCTCATGGAAGCATGGAAGTTTGGGAGATTGTCCCTTGCGGATTTGTCAATATTTCACCTTGTGTCAGGTGGTCTCCCGCGCAACATGAAATACGCATGCCAACGTGTTAATGCATGATATGCGCCCGCGCATGAGTATCCTGCAGCAAGCACATCTCCGGCCTAAATCCACACACACAATAGACACACATACACACCTTCACACACACATATCCAGTGCATACACAAAACATTAAATACATCTGAAATAAATGTGATATAAAACACACTCATCACAAAGATATTTAAAGTCATAGTGACATTGCACATGAAGAGAGGGCTAGCCCATGATAACAAGTATATAAGTTGTACTTGGCATGTGGCAAGGGGGTGTCTAGTGTGGGAACGCCAGCAAAAAAAAAAGTCAACTTGATTCTTGCGAAAACTGCAAACCCATCAGAGAACAATGTGACAAGAGAGAAACTGACGTTGACGACAAGAGTAGTGACACTGCCATGTAATAAATACAATGCTAAAAAAGGAAAGATGTCATTGAGCTCTGGGAATGGGAACTTCAGAGCGAGTGCTGCGGTGAACAGGTTCTCCTTTTCACAAGCAACCGAGATTTTGGAAAGAGGATAGCTGAAGTTCTCGACACAAGTCACCAAAAACTTCCATCTCCTGCCCAGACACACACACACATTCTCTTGGCGGTTTCATAAGCCATTAGTGCTGAAAGGGAGCAGAAAGGGGAAAATGAAGAAAACATGAACGGTTTCATGCTCACAGTTTGCTCTGATTCAGTGTTTCTTGTTGAAGCATTTGTTTGTTCTCGTTCTTTTCTTTCCCCTCAATATTTCTTGAGCGTTCAATGATTTTCTTTGCTTTTTATCGCTGACAGCATTTGCCGGGCCCAGGAGAAAGTCGTCTGCAGAGGCGATTCTAGTGTCAGTGGGGGCCTGAAGCAAAAACCGAAATGATTGAACATCCGAAACAAATCGTCGCTATTCTAGTTTAAAGTTGAGCTGTTTTTCACCACCACCATAGGCTTAGGGGCCCCAAGCGGCTGCCTGCCTAGCCTGTTGACAAGATGCAACTCTGGTGGTCTGGAAAGGACCCTTTCACCCGATACATGCCTTGTATTGATGATGCAATTCTCTCCTCTCTTAATGGGCCTGGGACACCTGACCTGTTTGTCCCCTCCTGTCGCCTTCCCCAATCGTGTAATACGAAACCACTTTGATTCAGATTTTCTTTGGTTGAGCAGTGGCTCGTAGAGCAATCGTGATGACAATTCATAATTGCCACAGCGTTCTTCAAAAGAGGACTATTTTTCTGACTTTTCAGCTTTTTGTCTTCTATTCATCAGTAAACTTTTCAAGCAGAAACTTTATGTATGACTGATCATACCGTGAAAAAAAAAGAGCAAGAAAACTCTGACACAGCTGACGCACATGAGTAAGAAGGTTGAAAGATATGAAGAAACAATTATGCAAGATGAGCCATTGTACACAGAACTTTACAAAGAAACACACCACACACACAACACAAGCACACGCACAGATGCACGCACGCACATACACGCACACTAAACCATCCCGTCGCCTGAATATCCAAACTGGAGACATTGGAAGCAGCAAATCTTTAACCCATTGTGTCCTGGAGCGACATATACACTGCATTCAAGTTCTTGAGATTTGAGCTGTTTTATTAAAGATGTGGGCATGTTGGAGCTAAATTAACACTATACTAGTGGAAAATGAAGGTTCTAGATTTAAAATGTAACCTATTTCATGTTTGTATGTGCTACGGAGGCTGAGATAAATAGGATTTAATAGGCAGAGGGCACCTTTTCCAAAAAAGGGCTTAGGACAAAATGGGTTAAACAACAATGGGGTAGCCCCTTAATGCGCGCCGTACCTCCAGTGGCACACTGTAATAGTCATTGAAATGTAACTACCATGGCACTACAATACTATGGCACAACACAGGCCCTTTAGTAATGCACCACGACTTGGTCATTACCATACTGGTAACAACAAATGTATAAAGCTGCGTCTTAAGGGGTTAAACATCCCCATAACATCCCTACAGAAGGTCCATCCTCCAGCATTGGGCAAGATCTTTGAGACACAGTAGAACGGTTAATTTTGTAAAGAAAATACATACACACGCATGCAGGCACACACACTATCACACAGACATTACAGTAACCCAGCTCCTCAGAACACAGGGCCTCTGAACACCCCAATGAAGGATTAAAACAATGGTTTTAACATGGGCGTTTGAACACGACCAATGCCACTGGTCCCCTAGAAGGCCCATCATCCATCAGTGGGCCATATTAACATTAAGATAAGAGCCCGCACCGATATTATACACACATAAGTGGCTGTATACATAAGCGGCACGGTAGCACCACGGATGACGGCTTGTTAGTGTAGCAGGGGCAGAGTGTTTATCATTACAGTCACCTGGAGGAGAGGAGAGGAGAGGAGAGGAGAGGAGAGAATAGAAGAGGAGAGGAGAGGAGAGGAGAGGAGAGGAGAGGAGAGGAGAGGAGAGAATAGAAGAGGAGAGGAGAGAATAGAAGAGAAGATGAGAGGAGAGGAGGGAAGAGGAGAGAAGAGAAGAGGAGAGGAGAGGAGAGGAGAGGAGAGAAGAGAAGAGAAGAGAAGAGAAGAGAAGAGAAGAGAAGAGAAGAGAAGAGAAGAGAAGAGAAAAGAGAGCAGAGGAGAGGAGAGGAGAGGAGAGAAGATGAGAGGAGAGGAGAGGAGAGGAGAGGAGAGGAGAGGAGAGAAGAGAAGAGGAGAGGAGAGAAGAGAAGAGAAGAGAAGAGAAGAGAAGCCTCAACTCAAGGCCCAGTGGGTGCCATCGCAGGGAAGAGAGAGAGAGAGAGAGAGAGAGAGAGACTGTGTGTGTGTCACACTCAGGGCTACTGTCGGCCTGTGTGTGTGTGTGTGTGTGTGTGTGTGTGTGTGTGTGTGTGTGTGTGTGTGTGTGTGTGTGTGTGTGTGTGTGTGTGTGTGTGTGCGTGTGTGTGTGTGTATGCGTCCCTGCATGCCAGCATGCCTGTGTGTAGTAGTGGTGCACATAGCAGCAAGACGGAGACGACTAGGAGACAGCCGCTGCAATGCAAGGCAGCCGGGCATCAAGAACATTTCATAACACCTCAGATGTGTGTGTATAGTATGGGTGCGCACAAAACATCAACAAAACAGATTTAGAGTAGATGAATAGTTTTAAGAGTGAATAAAGTACGAATATCCCTGAGCAGATTTATGATTTGTTGAGGCTATGCGATGCCTCCGCAAAACTGTGAAAGAAATATTTCCTGAAGTTAATTTGTGACGGTAAGCCATAACTAACCACAGCATTAGTAAACATGAGACCCTGCTCTAAACAATTTATTAACCTGCGCTAAAGTGTAATGAAGTGCAACGCATCGTTTGAGTAACACACCAAACATGCCACCGATGACTGTGTGATGACATTAAGTGACTTCCAGGTCACTAGTTCAGCTCATAGTGAGGTAACATATAGTGTAGTGTAGTGTAGTGTAGTGTAGTGTAGTGTACTGTGGTGTGGTGTGGTGTGTGTGTGCGTGTGCACTGTGAGTCATGGGTGTCTTACTGTGGAAAGGCCCGGCTCGGCCCTAATGCACTGCAGTGCCTTACTGGCATGGGCTGCGTTGTTACACAGCCGCCACAGATGTGTCACTATTGTATGGAGGTGGCAGGAAGTGGACCGTCATTAGTGCGTGGCGGTTTGGTATGTGTGCGTGTCGTGTGTGTGTGTGTGTGTGTGTGTGTGTGTGTGTGTGTGTGTGTGTGTGTGTGTGTGTGTGTGTCTGTGTGTGTGTGTGTGTGTGTGTGTGTGTGTGTGTGTGTGTGTGTGTGTGTGTGTGTGTATGTGTGTGTTTGTGTGCTTTCATCAGATAGTCTTTATCAGAACACCCACAGCCTGATGAGCAGAGGGCACGAGGAAACTACTGATCAGAGTGTGAGTGTGAGTGGGAGAGTGTGTGTGTGCACACTGTGCATACTCTGCGTACATGTCCAGTCCAGAGTCTTTGATGTTCTCTATAGGACTATATCTCACATTGAGATCAAGTCAAGTCATTTGGTTTTTGATACCTGGAGTTAGAAAATCATTCGGTGTGGTTGTGAATTGTGTTGCGCCCATACACACGAGCAAACACACAAACACACGCACGCACGCACGCACGCACGCATGCACACACACACATTGATGAATTAATTCTACACTGGACAGTAGCATGTTTGTGATCAGACTGATCATTTGTATGTACACATCTGGACATAAGGATACCAAGAACAACTACGGGCACACAGAACAACAATTTTTGGCAGATACTATAGGTTTATAAGAGGTTTTAAAACGTATTATAAACATTTCTCAGTCTTACAACACAGAGGTCAGAAAACCCCGCAAACAGTTAGAATTGTTTTTGTCAGAGCATCAAAACTGTTGACAGTCAGCACTACAATTTCTTATCGCCAGCGAAAAAGAAGTTTCTTGTCTCTATTCTCAGTAGCTGAAAACTAATCACCCTATCCAGTCAGCCTCAACAAAGCCATATTTGATGCTGACAGCAATGATAAGACGGCTGGTATAGCCGTTTCACTGAATAATTTGGTGATATATTTTGAAAAAAAAAAAAAACACACCACAAAGCCCTAGAATGAGTCATACGATAAAAAATTACCAACCTTGAAAAATGTACCTAGAAATCGTTAAAGCAACGTGACAAGGTTTTCATCTTTGATATATCTACAGCTTGGAAGCGGAAACATCTCTGATTCGAACTTACGCAGAGATGTCCCATTCTGCCATCTCATTCTGCCCTCTCTGCCAGGAAGTACACATGGGTTCACCGTGTTTGTAAACACGATATTGTGAGGAGGGGCAAGACACTCGCAGCCAACCACGTGAGCTAATTTTTTGATCGACAGCGGTTTTCAACAATCAGAGGTTGAGCTGTGCGCAATTAGTTTTGCGCAGTCAGGGGGAAACAAAAATGTAGAACCCATGTATAGTACAGTATATTTCCGTTACGCATGTAACATAGAATTTGGTTCATGAATGTTAAAATCTCAGTCTTTCCGCACCCTCTCTCTTCGTAGTTGAAAGCCATTACAGGTACATCAAACCATTCAGACGTCACTGTTAAATAAACAAATATATATGTCTGTTCCGCTACAAATCTGACACGAAAGCAACCGCTTGCTCTGCATCTAAGCAGCAAGGAATAGTAATGACGACAAATGAACAAGCAATGCCATGAAGGAGGAAACACAGACGCATTCCCATTCACAGCATCTTTGATGTAACTCAAGCAGTTACTCACACATACTCGTATACTCATACAGACCCACAACCTTACATTACACAACCATACACACACACACACACACTCATTAGCAGCATCTAAACATACATACATAACAGAGCACCCATATAAACACACACACACACACACACACACACACAAAGGACACTCAAACGCACACACACACACACACACACACACACACACACACACACACACACACACACACACACACACACACACGGACACGCACATACACACACGCACACACGCACACACACACACACACGTCATCTCTCCAAAGAAAAAAAGGCAAAGTAAAGGGAGAGTGAGAGAAAAAGAGAGGGGTAGGAAAGCAGTTTCACATCAGCAGCAGCAGCGTGGTCGCTCATCAAGTATTCTCAGAATCTCTCTCGCCCGCCCGGCCTTGTTCAGTGCAAGCTATAGCGCTCGCCACGTGCGTGCGTGCGTGCGTGCGTGCGTGCGTGCGTACATCTTTGCTTGCAAGCCAGAGAGGAAGGGCTGACGAGTGTGGCTGTAACCATGGTGACGGTGTGATGATAACTCCCCTGCCTGCCCACCGATACCCATCTCTCTGCCTTCCCTTCTCTTCCCTTCCCCTTCACCAGCGCAGCGCAGCGCAACGCAGCAAAGCGCACACGGGTGACTCATGGTGTTCTCGGCTTCCTGCGCACACAAACCAAGAACTCGCACTGACCTCCAGATTTTTTTAGTTGTTTATGTGTAATAGTCTCTCACTCGGACATATACATACCATAGACAGTGTGTGTGTGTGTGCGTGTGTGTGTGTGTGTGTGTGTGTGTGTGTGTGTGTGTGTGTGTGTGTGTGTGTGTGTGTGAGAGAGAGATAGAGAGAGAGACAGAGACAGACAGAGAGAGAGAGAGAGAGAGAGAGAGAGAGAGAGAGAGAGAGAGAGTCAAGTCAAATCAAGTCAAATGTACTTTATTGTCAAAAATGTATGTAACAGGCTTAGCACAGAAGTTTGAAATTCTGTTTGAGGAAGACAGACAGACAAACAGACAGACCGAAAGAGAGAGTATGTTTCAAGTTTAAGCATGTTTCAAGCATATTTGTGTGGTTTTACCCATGTACTACCCGTGTACCCATGTACTTCTGTACCCATTTGTGTCATGTCCATATTTTACAGCCAGTTCACCACTGTTAGAACATCTGTGTGTGTGCGTGTGTGCGTGTGTGAGTGTGTGCGTGTGTGGTGATGTTAAAAACAATCATTAAAAAAATAAAGGCATCTAGTCAATCTTGTATGTGTGAGTGTGTATACACGTGTGTGTCTGTATGTGTTCTCGCAATCACGTTCATGCGTACGTGTGTGCTCAAGTCTAGGTTTGTGGTGTTTGGTGAGCGCCTGAGAGTGCTTGACTGTCATTTGCCCCCATTGTGGGTTGACTTAACTTTTTTTTCTCGCTTCCTGGCAGAGCTCTCTTCCTCTTTCAGTGCAGTCTTGTCGTTAAGCAAGTTTTGTGGGAACGGCACACACTGGTCGGACACGAGACACACAGGGCCCCTGTGAATCAGAAAACACTCAACGCAACTTTTCAGTGGGAGAGCAGGATAGCGCAAGACCAGGAATACCCGTGTTCAGAGTTTCACCCACTCACAATCTATATGGGTTTTCCCCCCTCAACACAGAAGATTTAAGTCCAAACTGTGACCAAACCAGCCCCCTCCCTAACCCTCACCTGTCAATAAAGGAATGTTTTTTTACAACAAAATGACCAAGAACATTTCTGGATTTCTGGGAACCTTTTGGGTTTCTTTTACTGGGGACTTACAGTAGGCCTATTAAGTCCAAACATGCACACACAGACACAGACGCCAACTCAGGTGCTGTTTCCACGTAGCAGGATATTTTTGATAACACATTGGTTTTGGCCTTCCGTTTCCATGTAAACAGAGTTTTAAAAATCCACATATCAAAAATCCGGCTTAAATAATATCCCATTTAAGAGGCTAAAATGCACATGTTACAATGGAGTTTTTATTTTTATCTACATGTTGCGGTTACACATACGGTAGCCTACTGTAAACAGGAGAAAAAATATCCACATTTAAAAATATTCAGCTACGTGGAAACGGCACCTTAAAATACATGTATGATGGATTCACAGGCAGAGACAAAACAATTGGCTCTTGGGCTCTGCCTTTGCCTTTGTGTCTCTTACATATTCTCTCTCTCTCTCTCTCTCTCTCTCTCTCTCTCTCTCTCTCTCTCTCTCTCTCTCTCTCACACACACACACACACACACACACACACACACTCAGAAGTTTCAGAGGCCCATCACTTCCAACCGTGTGAAAATGCTCGGGTGATTGCCTATGAGTGAATATGTGGGAGTTTCCAAAAGCAGAGGCTGCTCTTAGAGATGTACGCACGCACGCACGCACGCACACACACACGCACGCACAGAAACACTAAAAATACACTCAAACATATGTGCGCGCGCACAGACACACACACACACACACACACACACACACACACACACACACACACACACACACACACACACACACACACACACACACACACACACACACACACACACACACACACACGCACACACACACACACACGCTGCAATGGGTGACATACAATGGCAGCCTGCTGTCTGGCCTGATGCACCACCACCCACCCCCACCACCCCCAACATCTTGCTTTCACAGATGGAGGTGAAAATAGCACACAGTGGTAGACAGCAGCGTTTCCTTCGAACCCGAGGCAGGGTTACACGGCACTGGAGACAAGCAGGCACTTCAATAGAACCACAGCTTTCTTTATCTCTTTCTTCCTTTCTCTCTCTCTCTCCCTCTCTCTCTCTCTCTGTACACGTGTGTTCGTGGGTGCACTGCGCAGGCGATGACGCAAACACATTCCAAGCCATAGACACTGTTTCCTACCTACCTACCTGTTTGCACGTAAACCGACAATACCCCCCCACCACACACACGCACGCACGCAGCACGCACACACACACACACACACACACACACACACACACACACACACACACACACACACACACACACACACACACACACACACACACACACATTCTACAGTCACATACCCGTACATCGGCCATACAACTGCAAAATGGCACACTGACTCAAAACAGAATGTGGAGGGTTGCTCTTGCTATAAACTTTAATAGATGTACAGTATGACTTCATTAGGCAAGACA
This sequence comes from Engraulis encrasicolus, assembly GCF_034702125.1. NCBI lineage: Eukaryota > Metazoa > Chordata > Actinopteri > Clupeiformes > Engraulidae > Engraulis > Engraulis encrasicolus. Next base: position 16,466,066 of record NC_085864.1, on the reverse strand, counting down.
TTGTAAAGATTTATATTCATCCAGGTCATGTTACACATTTGGTTACTGTTGTGATGAGATTTTGCACAAAGACACTTGGGGGGTGGGAAGGCTGATTACAAACTGTAGCCCAAACCAAAGACAAGTCAGTGGGACCTTCCACTGCCCACATTTTTTTTTTTTGCAAAAAAGGGGGAACTTCATACTCAGGTTGACATGCTTTCAATGTACGCTAACAAAGCAGACAATCTAACCACAGAAAAAAAATGTGTCTACAGCATGACAGTGTGTCTATGCAGCTGTGCCCTCCACATCATGGCGTGGATAGGTTCTCAGACTTGCGAGGACGACAAGGAACCATGGTTAGCTTATGCACTGGGGTTGAAGGAGAGGATTGTGCACATCCCAGGTCTAGGTGCAGGACGGAAGCCAGCTGTAGTTTTCAGAGTGAGAAGTCCGCACACTTAGAATCCCTTTTGTTGCTTTTTTTCCAGATTCTCTGAAATCTGAAAAAAATAAAATACAACAAAAAGTATTCTAAGTGTGCGGACATCTCACTCTGAAAACTAGCTTATGTGCTGGACAATCTTCACTGTGTGGGTGTTATTTATATTTCAGTACTAAACCTACAAACCCCAACTCCGATGAAGTTGGGACGTTTGGTAAACAGTGAATAAAATCAAAATGCTATCATTTTCAAAACATTCAATCTATTCATTAGATGGAGAACAGTGAAAAGACAACATATTAAGTGTTAAAACCGAGAAAAAATATTGTTTTGGGGGACATATGTACTCATTTCTAATTTGATAAATCCAACACGTCTCAAAAGAGTTGGGACGGGGATCAGTGAAATTTAGTAAACATCCAAATAAGATAAAACAACAAAGAAGAACATTTCAAAATGAATTGTACTGACGGACAATATAGGTGTCCAGGTATAAGATCATCACAGAGAGGCTGAGTCACTCAGAATTAAAGATGCAAAGGGAATAATTACCATAGTTATTACATACATTTTTGAATTCCCTTTGATTTAGCACGATTGAGTGTATATAAGACATATTTTTGTTAATAAAATCATTGTATAGGTTCATGACATCATGAAATATATATTGGCTGTAGTCTCACTCTAATTCCTGGAGTGCTAGAGCTATTGAAACTTGACCATATTAAGAATGCTTAATGCGTGCAAATGATACAGGGGTGTAACATTCTCCTAAGCACCTGAGCTCACTTGAAATAAACCCAGAAGACATGGGAAACTGTCCTTTGCTTACAGAAGTCAGCAGAAGTTGTAGAAGTCCATTCTTTTTGACAATAATGGAGCATTGCACATTCTGTGCTACAGTGAAAATGGACCATCCAACTTGTGTTAGTGCTAGCTTCAAAAGTCAGCCTCCATGATGGCATGCGGGTGCAGTAGTGCATTGGTTAAGATGTTCTCACTCATCTGTAGAGTTAAATACAGTGCTGAATGGTATAAATGGGTTTTAAACAGCATGAAAAGCCACTCATGCATTATATTTTGAAGGGAGATCTTCGATTACTGCCACATAGTAAGGTCAAATTGCATTCTCTACTATGTTTTAACAGTTTGGCTCCATCATAAGGACCAGCAGGTAATAAAATGGTGGGTTTTTGGTCAAGACCTGTCACACTGTAAGCACTACAGAAAGGAAAACATTGCAAAACATGACAAGGAATACACCCACCATTTAAGCTGGTGAAATCATGTCCAAGATAGGAATTAACACTGTTTTTTATATAAAATCATCTCATCGGTTAATGTATTTAACTGTTAAGTGTTGTCTTTTGTTTTGTTTGTAGTCTTCCTCGACATTTGCTGCCATTTATTGTCCCCGTCCCAACTCTTTTGAGACGTGTTGGATTTATCAAATTAGAAATGAGTACATATGTCCCCCAAAACAATATTTTTTCTCGGTTTGAACACTTAATATGTTGTCTTTTCACTATTCTCCATCTAATGAATAGATTGAATGTTTTGAAAATGATCAAATTAGAAATGAGCACATATGTCCCCCAAAACAATATTTTTTCTCGGTTTGAACACTTAATATGTTGTCTTTTCACTATTCTCCATCTAATGAATAGATTGAATGTTTTGAAAATGATAGCATTTTGATTTTATTCACTGTTTACCAAACGTCCCAACTTCATCGGAGTTGGGGTTTGTATGTAATGTTAACCTGGCAAGTCATATCATAACATGAAAAGTATACTCTAGCACCGCACCATTGACAAAGTTGTGGAACCTTTGTTTGCCATTCAAACACTCCATCCTGATTTTCACATATTTTTTTCCAATATTAAACATAAATGTGCAAATAATTTTCTTCTCAGTGTGTTCAGCACTTAGACAAAAAACTTGTATTAGAATTATTAGCAAAGCTTAACATAATCACTGGAAGTGGATAAAACCATTAGAATCAAGCCACAAGTGATCACTGGACAGCATCAAAAAAGCTGTGATAATTTCGCACTCTGGTGAATTTTACATTCATTTCAAAAAGGTTTATACATACTTTTTACGAT
>NC_085864.1:16456031-16458531 GCF_034702125.1 Engraulis encrasicolus | reverse complement strand
CAGCAACCCCACCCCATCACCCCCATCATCCCTTCCCTTAGACTATTTTGGGAATTGGTGTCAAGAAGCTATGCTGGAGCTCAACGTGTTCAATACGAAGGACATGCGCATTGACTTTAGACAAAAAGCTCCAAACCCTACCCCTACCAGGATAAATGGAAGCAACACAGAAATAGTACACCAGTACAAATACTTGGGGTCCATCATAGATGACAAATTAACTTTTAACCTCAACACTGATATGCTGTGCAAAAAAGGGCAGCAGTGACTATACTGCCTTAGGAAGTTGGCAAGTTTCCACGTGGACAAGACCCTAATGACTTTGTTTTATAGGTCTTTTAAAGAATTAATTCTTACATTCTCTGTGATCTGTTGGTATGCCTTCCTTAATGTTAAGAGCAAGAATGCCATATCAAAGATTATTAAGGTTTGTAGCAATATTACTGGTGTTCAACAGAAAAGCATGACTGCACTGTACGAGGAACAGGTAATAAGGAAGGCCGAATGTATTTTAGAAAATTACTCCCATCCCCTGCATAAGGAATTCCAGTTTTTACCTTCTGGTTCCAGCTTTAAATGCCCATTAGCTAGGACAAATGGATATAAGAATTCATTTTTACCCTCTGCTATTCAGCTGCTAAATTCCACTAGGAAGCATAGATAGCCATGAGTTGTATGTTTAGCTATTTTAAGCCCTACACTGTAGATCTTTCTTTTAGATTACTCATTTATCTTAACCCCTCCACCTTTTTTTTGCCTTTTTAACGGTTATTTATGTCTGTTAAATGTTTTATGTGGGTGTGTGTGTGCAGGGCCGCGTTATCCTATGGTGCAACCGGTGCTGTAGCACCGGGCCCCGACACTAGAGGGGGCCCCGGACTGCGTGAGATTGGAAAATATGAAACGATATTTTGAGACGATCAATTGTACTTTTGACGCATTTCGCCATCCGTAGGCAAGCAGAGGCGCATATGTATATCTTGTCACCAGGCTAGACAGGCAGCTTGGGCCCCCCAAGACTGTAGCTGGCTGGGGAACAGTAGTGGCGATTTGTTACAAGTGTTCTTACTTTTTAATTTTCGCTTGGCCCCCCTACTGAGCCTAGAATCGCCTCTGCATGCACGCAGGAATCGGAGGTCTTCGGAACTTGTCATTTCAGTCAGATGCTTCTGGTTGTGTGCCAAAGGGGGAAAACGTTGGCCAATAATTTTTGAGTTTGATGATGGGCTACTGTCTAAAAAAAGATGAGGAAGTCGGCGTCAGCACTTGCTTCAGATTGTACGGATAAACTGCCCGGCATGGATTAACGCATTGAAGAGAAGGTTGGCAACGTTATCTATTTTTGTAATGTCAGTGTTATAGGCTAATTGTTTTTTGTAATTGTTGCATAGCGATCATGGACTTGTGCAATCATGTAGGCCTAAGCTAAGCAAACAGAGCACAGCACACCAACCTAACTTTATCTTATTCTATAGTTAAAACATGGGGAAATAAATCACGCACCCAACTGCATTCGCGAAACAAAAGTCTTGCATGGCGCGGCGAAGGACCACTTGGTGTTTTTTTTTTTAAGTGTTCACAATAATGCTACGTAGCAAGTGCACCAACCAGCACTCAAAGTTTCGACAGTCTGACAACAACAGGGCAAGCAATCTAGCAAACACTAAAATGATATAGTCGCATTTTCCTAAAGCACTGTTATGGCCATTTCCCTAAAGCACTGTAATAATGTCGATGCTCTGTCAGGCCTTTATCTTTGCGTTCGGGTTTGTGTTCAGTTAAAACATGCCTGGGTACCACTCGCGGATTGTTCAGTTAGCAAGTGGCTCTTATCTGGGAGAAAAAAAAACTTGTGTGATAGGCCTACATCCACATCCACATCTAAACATTACGAGTTTGCACCGTAGTCTAGCCTACTGTAATGATTGCATAGGCTACTATTGCAGTGTAATGCGCCACCTAGATGAAAACCTCTGACTTTTTAATTGGTAGCCTATATGGTACATTTTGAGGGGATTTCGTGACAGCTTCGCTTTGGTTCGCTGCTAAGGGGATTCCCCTTCCTCGCGACAAGCGACAGCTGATCTTTCCTTTGAGACAGCCAGTCTTTCCATTGGAGGTTACATTAATTAACACGTGTTTCCAACGACGGTTTCGATTCGACAAATTGGTCGGCAGCAACGTAGCAAAATTAAGAAACTTTTGGTTGTGCTTCTGTTTGGTAGTTCTTCTAGCTGAACCGACGTTTACTCTGCCAAACGATAGTGTACAGTATCTCCTCTCTATGTCCGCTGGCTATGCTTCCAATGGCTTGCGTTGCGACTGGTGAACTCAGCAGGGGGTTCCGCGCACCCTTTTTTGTGTTGGAGTAGAACGTGTAGCCTGCGTTGTTTCATGCGTTTTGAATATGGCTCATTATAATGTGGTGTAGGGGCCCCGGATTGCGTCTGCACCGGGCCTCGGCGAGGGTTAACGCGGCCCTGTGTGTGTGTACGGGTGT
>NC_085864.1:16438531-16443531 GCF_034702125.1 Engraulis encrasicolus | reverse complement strand
CTCTCTCTCTCTCTCTCTCTCTCTCTCTCTCTCTCAATAGGAAGTGCAATATGTTCTCAGAGAGACACACTTATCACATGCTCAGATATCACATTTTGATCCCCTCACTTGAAAGTGTTGTGTTTTTCTTCATGTTCCTTTCATGTTTCTGTTTGCAGAGGCACTCGCTCCTCTCTCCTCGTCTCTCCTCGGCCGGTGTTCTGGAGAGATGGACGTCCAGTTTTAGATGCTTGCTGAGCAATGAGGACCCCTTTGGTCCAGGAGCGGGCCAGGAATAGACAGTGGGCAGGATGACTCAGTAGAATAGATCGTTATCTTGTTAAAAGGCTCAGCTGGCGACCCCGCGCCACTCAAGTGCACACACACAGGAAGAGAGCGTGCTAACAAGTACTTTGCCACTGGCACCTTGCATTCAAGGCAGAGGGGATGGAGGTGGTGAAAAAATAAATGAAAATGAGAGGGGAAGAAGAGGTAAAAAGAAGAAAGAAAAGAAAAGAAAAGAAAAGAAAAGAAAAGAAAAGAAAAGAAGTGACTGCACCCATAACCTGACATGGCCCTGGCCTGCTTGCCTGCCTGGGAGCATCTCCACAGAGGTGCCTGGATCATAAGATACGACAACAGTCAGTTTAAGAGATGTGGCAGAAAAAGATATGGCCACCGAAGCTGTGAATCTTGACCTAGACCAAACTGTAACCTTTCTTTCCTTTTTTCCCCCTACGTTGTAGATTTATGAGGATGGACATCGGGAATGTCATGGGATATTTATGGATGGCAAGAGGGGAAAAAAGCACATAAAACCAAAAACAAAAACTGATAGGCCTACACGACTGTAAGCTTCGCCAAACGCCCATTTTCCACTACACTGAATCAAATGATCACTTGCACTGTACTTGCCAGCCAGTTCGTGGGCTGGACTAGTGGTAATTCTTTGGACGTGGACAGGCTTATCACTGAATACATTATTGCAAAATGGGTCTCTTGGTATGCTGGCATATGCTTAGTGAGGTTCACCAGTGGGTGATTAGAGGCTCTGCGGTACACTCCATTACAGCCAGCCAGCGGTGGTTTTGGAACAGAAGTCTGAATCATTTCACTTCTTTGACCTCCCCCTAAAGTTCATTCCCAAGCTAATTATGATTCACTGTCCTCATGATTCATAGAGCTTAACAATGGCACAGAATGGGAATGCGCACCCAAATTGCTGCTGTTCTTCCTGCTGCAAAACCAATATGAAAACTAACTGTTGAACTCGGAAAGCTGTGGAACCACTGAGGATGTGGCATATAATTGCTTTGACACTTTGGCCTCGCATTTATCCAGAATCCAGCACAACTAGGGGAACGCAACAATGAAAAAGGTTTTTCGCGGATTCCAGGCACCGTGCACATGCTTCCTCTGAGGTCTTCCTTTGGTCGTCGTGACGAAAAGAGTAATGATTTAGCCGGCTAGCACAATATTAAAAAGGACTGGCGTAAAACAATGAAAGAATAGACAAAAATATGTTAAACAAATAACTAAGATAAACTGGAGATGATGAGAAGCACTTACAAAGTTAGGGGGATGCTGGCTTTCTCAATCTGCCAGTTAGTCCCTTGTCTTCACGCTAACACTGACATCTATTGGTGAAACCAACGAACCTTCACAAGCATGCTTCCGGTGACCCAATTTATGTCTCGCGCAAGGAAGCTGAAGTTGTGTCAAAGAGGGTGGAGTAATAAAGAGGCTTCGAAACCCGCCCACCCAATGCAAAAGTGTGTGCTCAAGTTGGGTCTCCTAAGGGGGCGTTGTCCCCTCCTTCTTCTTCTATTTTTGAGGTGTTTGCACAAGAAATGCGCTACCGCCATCTACAGTGCTAAGGGGACTCCATTTATTCTCAACCTGAGGACTCCGAAGGTCTCCTAACCGAAGGTCTCCTAAAGGGGCGTTCACCCTACAGAAAGTGGATACCAGAAATGAACTGAAATGACTTATCTCTGTCTAGAGTATCTCTGGTTGTGTGCTTACTAGTAGAACGATAAGGACGCCGGTTACCTTCTAAAGTAATTAAGTGAAGGCCTGCTAATATATTTATATTTAGCGGAGAAGCAGGAAACGTGAATGATTTGACTAAATGATTTGAAAAACACAACACAACTAATTGTAGGCTACTCCATTTTAAGCGTCTTAAATAGAGGGGGGGGGGGGAGAGAGAGAGAAGGTAGGCCTACACACTGGACCCAGATTTGACAAAAATCATTTTCAAAATGTTTGTCATACATTTAAAGTGAGTGAGGATCTTATTTGCGTAAACTTTGCTAAGTCAGTCTATATTTTGTTTTTTATCATGTTTTAATACTTTCTAAAAGTTAAGATTTTAATACAGCCACGGAGAAAAAACAAGAGACCACTTTGAAATAATCAGTTTTTCTGATTTTACTGCAGCAATTATGAGTTTCAGGAAAATGAACATCGTTGTTTCATTCTATTTCTGACAACATTTCCTTCCAATTTGAATGAAAATATTGTCCTTCACAGCTTTTATCAGCAGAAAATTACAAATAGTCAAAATAAAAGATGCAATGTTTTCAGAACTCACAAAAAGATGATATTCACTTTAAAACCGCATAATAGTAATGGTTTAACTTACTGGAAGAGTTCAGAAATTAATATTTAGTAGAGTAGAGTAGAATAGAGTAGAGTATAATTTATTGATCCCAGGGGGAAATTAAGGTATCAAGTAGCACACGTACATACATAAATATAGAAGACATTACACACAGGTAGGCTATTACACACATCATTACACATAAATTACCCATATATAGCACACTTGCATACATTCAGCCCGAGGCAGATAGGCTATCTTACTCTCTCTCACACACACTCTCACTCACACACGCACACACACACACACACACACACACACACACACACACACACACACACACACACACACACACACACACACACACACACACACACACACACACACACTTGGTAGAAGAAGACTTAATCACAGCTTTCATGCATTTAGGTATGCTTTCCACCAGTCTTTCACATTTCCCTTGGATAACTATTTCAGGGCTGGTGCAAGAATTGAAGTTGCTGAGCTTGGATTGATGGCTTGTGACCATTCATCTTCCTCTTGATCGCATTGCAGAGGTTTTTGATGGGGTTCGGGCCTGGAGTTTGGGCTAGCCATGACAGGGTATTGTGGTCCTCCATCAACACCTTGCATGACCAAGCTGTGTGGTGTGGGGCAATGTCCTGCTGATAAAAATAGTCCTCAGAGTTCAGGGGCATTGTCAGAACAGAAGGAAGCCAGATTTGGTCCAAAATAATTTTGTATGCTTCAGTAGCATGTCCTTCACAAAGATGAATCTGCTTAATTAGCCTTGCTGAAGTTCCCTCAGATCATTACCAATCCTTGGCCAAATTTCACAAAAGTAAAAGTGCCCGCACCAACTTTGATGTTGTATAATTCCTTAATGACTTAAGCTATTACTACGAAACTTGGTGACTTTTCCTAAAATTTAGTTGGCTACAGTTTAGTACTAAAAGATTATGTTCATAATTTTTGCCGTTGCTATGGCAATGGTTTTCTGACAGGTATGTCTGGCCGAAAATCATTGATCTAAGCCTCATTATTGATCCTTTTTCCTAATGTTATTTCCATTAGCATCAGACAGCTTTGTGGGCATTAAAGTTGTCTGAAGCATATAATCATTAAAATTTAAGTGCATCACCTAAATTTGATGGAAAATACATTATGGCGAGATTTTGGGCATTATAATCAGATGATGTCATAATGACGTCATTATACCAGATAATGACACACAAATTATGTCATTCATATGTAGATAATCTCCCCAAAGTTTGGTGGTCATACCGTATTCCGTTCATGAGTTATGGGGGGGAAATGTCCCCCCCCCCCAGGCCCAGGAACGCCAAAAAAGCCCAGTCTGAATAGGGTTAATTCCGCTTTGAGAATGTCATGTAAACACCTCTTAATTCGGAATTAAAGGAAAGATGAAAGTAAACTCCACGGAACTATTTAATTTGGAATTATTAATTCGGAATTAAAAATGCTATGTAACAGTAGCCAATGTCTACCAACTCTGAGGATTGTCTTTTCCAGCAGGAAAATGCTTCAAGCCATGAAGGACCACCAGATCAAGACCCTGTCATGGCCAGCCCAATCTCCAAGCTTGAGTCCCATGGAAAACCACTGAAATGATGATCAAAAGGATGAGGGGTGGTCACAAGCCATGTATCAGCAACTTTAATCTTTGCATCAGGAGTGGAATTAAGTCATTCAGGAAAGATGTGAAAGACTGGAGGAGAGCATCCCAAGATGCACGAAAGTGATTCAAATCCAGGGTTATTCTACCAAATATTGATTTCTGAACTCTTCCTAAGTTAAAACATTGCTATGATGTTGTTTTCAAGTGAATATCATCTTGTTTCCTTTGCATTTGTACGGTTTGAAAACCTTGCATGCATTGTGTTGTTTTGACCATTTTTAACTTCCTGCAAACATTTTCTTTGAAATGTTGCCAGTAGTTTAAGGAATGAAGCATTAATGTTCATTTTACTCATACACATGCATGGCTATACGTAGTAAAATCAGAAAAACTGATTATTTCGAATTGGTCTCATAATTTTTCCCGTAGCTGTATCAAGATACTTAAATTAACTATGTCAGTAGATTAAATTCAAAGAGACTATGGCGCATGTGAAACAAAGTCTACCCAGTAATTACTAATAGGCCTACGTACCTATTTTTTCCAAGTAGGCCTAAAGGTGTCTGCAAGATAATCTCTGAAACGTCTTGGCCACATTCTCAGAAACAACCCACACTGCATCTATTCGTAGCAGTCCACTGCAATAGCACTTCCAAGGAAAAAGAGTTCGGTAGCTTGCATGAAGATGCGGCGGAAAAAATGAAAAAACAGGTTTGGCTACAAATATTCCACTTCAATGTTCTGTCCTGGGAAAAGGTATTGCCTTGACACTTAAGT
>NC_085864.1:16393531-16433531 GCF_034702125.1 Engraulis encrasicolus | reverse complement strand
GTTCACGTAGATGTTAAATGTGTTGTTTTGCTCCAAAACCAAGCAAGTGTGCAGTGAAATGTGTGTCCTTTTGTGGATACAATGTTATTTAACCTGCTCACGCAATATTTAGCTTCCAGTATTAGAGGCTGATTTTGGCCTCTAAAAACGCCAACACTATGCCTCTCTTGGAGCGTCAAGACTTTACATCAGGGGTCCCCAAACTTTTTTCTCTGGGGGCCACATTATCTTTCATGACTGTGATCGGGGGCCAGGATGTCATGTGGGCTGTATACTAGGCCACTGCCTGTTATAGCCATAATTTCTAACACAAAAGAGTTCATCATTACAAGTGATTTGCAAAAGAAGTGAGTACTGCACATGTTTTTCAACTTGAAATAGCACAGGTATTCTTTTTCATGTCTATAACTATGTAAAAATAGCAAGGAAAGGTTAGAAAAATATGGTGATTGACAGTTTATGAGTGATACAATAGAAATGGTAGGCCTGCTTATATTACAGTGAGATGAGAAACTATCAAGATTCATACTAGGTTAGTGAAAATGAAACTGTAGGAAGGCCTGTTGATAAACAAAATAAAATATTTAAAAAATATATTCTATCATTATTTTTTTTTCTGTGAGGATTGCTTCTTTGGGCCAGTTCAAATGGTGAGGTGCAGAGAGGTGGGTGGCCGGTCAAAGGGGCGTTACGGGCCACATCCGGCCCCCGGGCCTTAGTTTGGGGACCCCTGCTTTACATTAAACAGGTCAGCCCTAGGGTAATGATGTCCATTTTATTCATGTGCCCTATGTGACCTTTGGCTATTAGCGTAAGCATTTTACCTGACCCTCATGAGTTAACCGTCCAATGTATTGCGTACAATATGTTCAGGTGCTAATGTCCAGAAATTACAGCCTGTGTGACGGAGGTCATCTTGCCCCTGTTCGTCCCCCTCGGGGATCGAACCTGCGACCTCGTCAACTACAACGGTCCGGCAATGGGAGACATAGTACGATACCGCTGGACTAAGAGACCAGTCTCCCAGTCCAACGGCATCGACACTGTTCTGAGGCTTTGGGAGGGAGGTTCCATGCCAACTCTGCTAGTTAGCCTCCGTTACACTTGGCCCACCTCAACTGCAGTCCCTTAAGCTTGCTTGAGATGATAGACGCATGCCCCCCCCCAGCATGTGTGTTCAGAGGGACTACAGAACGTCCTCACTCGGGAGACTGGTAAGGATGAGTCTATGCAGGATGTTTGCCATGACGTTTTTTTTTTTTTTTACCATGATGTGAAATGGCTTGAGGCAAGCCCTTGAGAACATTGGGTTGATCATGCCTCTTTTTGTCTGACTAGGAAAAAAAGCTCTGGATCTAACTTTTGTAGACTTTCCTATTTCAGAATTTATGCCACTTGCTAAAACTGTTTTTTTCTCTTGTTGAAATAAATAAAGGATCAATAAATGTCTGTGGTCTTCTGTAGCGGGCTGATATCACACAGTAAAACCAAAATAAAACTATTAGATTACAAAATGGTTCATTGTTGTGCTGTTATGGAAGGCACCAACTGACTCAGCCCAAAGTATGAATCATAGTCATGAGAGGCAAAAGTCTACAGTAAAATGATACTTCAGCTGGTATTTCAGTGTACTGAATATCACACTGTTGGAAATGGCCAAACAGTCTTTTTAACCTACGGTTACTGTATCCAAACATTTTTCGGTAACACTTTAGTTTAGGGATACATCTATTAGCACTAATACATACAATGTTAATGCCTGCATAAGTAACTTGTAAGGCATGTACTAAGCAAACGCTAAGGCCTACTAGGTCCTTACTAAGGTTAAATTGGTAATAAATCCCTTATTGTGCATGAACAAGACATTTGCTAATACATGCGTAACAAATGTTTGAGTTTGCTTTGTACATGCCTTAAAAATTACTTACACATGCATATTGTATGTATTAGTGCTAATAGATGTATCCCTAAAATAAAGTGTTAACCGTTATTCACATCCTCAGTCTTCACAGTGACAGAGCATGCAACAGTAACTTGGGTAAACCTCTGCACAGACTCTGCTTTATTTCGATCAATACCTTCAGAATGAGAGTGGTGTTGTCTCAAGGAGCGATATAGTCATTCAGCAATAGCTTTTTTGAGGTACACATTTCAGATATTGAACCATAAAAATGAAAGCTCCTCAAAAAAATGTTCAGTCTGAATGCAAGAAACACGGATGAAGCAAACACAGAGATAGAAAGAGGAAATTCAACAACACTGCATGCTACTGTAGATCACATCAAGTTTTTCTGCCCGGCAACAATACATATCTGAAGCATGAGAGAGAAAAGAAGGCTGCAGCCTTTGCAGCATGTCGAGCAGTGGCAGGAACATGTTGGCTAGTGGCTGGAGTGTAGAGCCTGTGTTGGTGGGGGGGGGGGGGTTCTAGGGGTAAAAGTCATCCATACGTCCATGAGTACAGTAGATGAGAGGAGAGAAGAAAGGAGAGAACAGAAGAGGAAGAGTAGAGAACTGGGGAGGGGAGAGAGAGTGGAGAAGTGAAATGAGAAGAGAAGAGAAGAGAAGAGAAGAGAAGAGAAGAGAAGAGAAGAGAAGAGAAGAGAAGAGAAGAGAAGAGAAGAGAAGAGAGGAGTGAAGAGAGGCCTTCAGCCGAGCTGGGGAGATGAGAGTGATTAGAGGAGAGGAGAAGAGTGATCAGAGGTGAAGAGAAGAGAGGAGCGGAGAAGAGAGGAGAAGAGAAGAGAGGAGAAAAGTGAGCAGAGGAGAAGAGGAGAGAGGAGAGGAGAGAAGAGAAGAAAGGAGAAAAGTGAGCAGAGGAGAGGAGAAGAGAAGAGAGAGGAGAGAAGAGAGGAGAAAAGTGAGCAACAGAGAGGAGAGGAGAGGAGAGGAGAAGAGAGAGATGAAAGGGGAGGAGAAGAGAGGGGGGAAAGGAGAACAGGCAGGGGAGAGGAGAAGAGAGAGAGAGTAGAGGATAGGAGAAGAGAGAGGAAAGGGGAGGAGAAGAGAGAGGGGAAAGGAGAACAGGCAGGGGAGAGGTGAAGAGAGAGAGGAGAGGATAGGAGAGGATAGGAGGAGAGAGAGAGGAAAGTAGAACAAGCAGGGGAGAGGAAGAGATGAGGAGCCAGGTCTGAATACTGATGAGTGACTGGCAGGGGAGCTGGGGCCAGACCTCTGCAGGTGAATCCTCAACCCTCAGGCTCTTCTCTCTCTCTCTCCCTCTCTCTCTCTCTCTCTCTCTCTCTCTCTCTCTCTCCTCCCCCACTCGCTTTTCCTTCTTCTTGTTCTCCATGTTTTCTCCTTCCCTCTCTTCACCACCCTCTCTCTCTCTCTCTCTCTCTCTCTCTCTCTCTCTCTCTCTCTCTCTCTCTCTCTCTCTCTCTCTCTCTCTCTCTCTCTCTCTCTTCTCTTTCTCATTCGTCCCCAATCCTCTACCCTTTCCTCCACTCTTTCTTTCTACCATCCTATTCTGTCCTCATTCTTCATATTGTCATATCCCAGTTCTCTTCTCTGTCTTCCCCGTACGTGCTCATTCTCTTGTCTTACCACCTTCCTCCACTATACCTGTCTGTTCTCTCCACTCCCTTCTTCTATTCCTCCACTCATTTATCCCCATTCCTCTATATCCATCCATACCTCTCTCTCTCTCTCTCTCTCTCTCTCTCTCTCTCTCTCTCTCTCCCCTTCCATACCTCTCTCTCTCTCTCTCTCTCTCTCTATCTCTCTCTCTCTCTCTCTCTCTCTCTCTCTCTTGTGTTGGCTGACTGCAGCGGCTGTAGCACAGCGGTGCTGAGGTGAGTGAGGTGTAGCTGCCATAATGCCCATGACACAGTGGTGGCGCTACAGGGCAGGGCCAAGCTACAGACAGTAATATAGACTCCAGGGAGGACGCACGGCAATGAGGATATAGTCGTCAAGCTCCCTAGATGACTATGCACCACGTAACACTGATCACAGAAGAGATATGTATTCATAAACTGCAGAGGAGCAGCGGCACCAAGAGAAATGGAGAGTGTGGGAGACGCAGCAGTGGGGAGAGAGAGAGAGAGAGAGAGAGAGAGAGAGAGAGAGAGAGAGAGAGAGAGAGAGAGAGAGAGAGAGAGAGAGAGAGAGAGAGAGAGAGAGAGAGAGAATGAGGGAGAAGAAAATACAGTAGAAAGAGAAAGAGAAATGGAGACACAGGGAGAAAGAGAGGGAGAGAGAGAAATAGATGGAGAGAGAGAAGTGTGAGATAGAATGTAAAAAACAGGAAAAGCAAGGATTCTCCTTGTTTGAAGGTGTGAGAAAATGAGAGGAGTGATATGGAGAGATGATGATGAGAGAGGGAGTAGGAGAAGAAGGATGGGAAGGAGAGGTTAACCGTAGATGAACTGACCAATATGGAGAGGAGTCTAGAAGGAGAGAGGAGAGGAGAGGAGTGAGAGGAGAAAAAGAGGAGAGGCTAGGAGGAGGAAGAGATGAGAGGAGGGCTATGGAAAGAGGAGGAGAGGAGAGGAGAGGAGGAGCAGGTGGAGGAGGAGAAGAGGGTTGAGGTGCCTCTGAGGCTAGGAGGAGGAAGAGATGAGAGGAGGGCTATGGAAAGAAGAGGAGAGGAGAGGAGGAGCAGGTGGAGGAGGAGGAGAAGGGGGTTGAGGTGCATCTGGCTAGGAGGAGGAAGAGATGGGAGGAGGGCTATGGAAAGAAGAGGAGAGGAGTGGAGGAGGAGGAGGAGGAGAAGGGGGTTGAGGTGCCTCTGAGGCTAGGAGGAGGAAGAGATGAGAGGAGGGCTATGGAAAGAAGAGGAGAGGAGAGAAGGAGCAGGTGGAGGAGGAGGAGAAGGGGGGTTGAGGTGCATCTGGCTAGGAGGAGGAAGAGATGAGAGGAGGGCTATGGAAAGAAGAGGAGAGGAGTGGAGGAGGAGCAGGAGAAGGGGGTTGAGGTGCCTCTGAGGGTCCCAGTGACGTACATCTGCCTCATATTTAATTCACAGGCATAAATACATCACATGCACACATTCGAATCATAAGAATCAATAGAGTAGTGCGTGTCCATGTGCGCGTTTGCGTGCATGTGTCCGTGTGTGTACGACGTGGGTGTATGAGTATGTGTGCGTAACAAGGCAGAGCCTCTGGGAGTGCTGGCTATCTCTTCAGAGCAGTTGCTGTACACGATGGTTTATTAATTGCCATCTCGTTGGTAAGTTTTGCTAGTTAGCTCACAAGATGACAAGAAACGGCGTGTTAATGTATGCAGCCAGAAAAAAATAATGAAGAAAAACACTGAGCTTAACAATGTTGAAGGCCAGAGATGAAGAGAAGTGAACAGCAGTGAACTTGAGACGGAAAGGGTTAAAGGAATGGCAAGAGGGCACAAATGGAATTTCCAAATGACATGCTGTGCCACAGAAGGGAGTCTATATGCTCTCTGCTGCCTTTTGTGGCCCTTGCCAAGCCCTATCCTGCTGTGCAACATTCGTTGAAAGTCATTCTTTTATTTTCATTTATTTTAATAGCGCACAGTGTTTATGGTATAGAATATTTTGGGGTATTGTTAATTATTCACACCACATTATTTTTACATCACAAGATAAGATGCATCATGTTATGAACAATAACTTGAATGACAAGTACAGTGCTGCAGTACATAAAACATTTCTGGTCACTGAACAACATATGGAATATGAACCGGATTGTAAAATGTAGATGCTTATGTACGGAGATAAAGCCCATGACATGTTCATGCCATATATTCGTGTAGGCTTCTAAGTCATGAAGTAGGTTAAGAAGAGCAAGGGTCAGACAGAACTATTTTACTGTATACATACTGTGTATTAAATAGCATGGGGAATATGCAAGTTGAGAGGAATAAGTGTGGAATGCTACACTATTTTATCTTGGTATTAGGCTATCGCTCCAATGGTTGTAGGGCAAGAAAAGGACATTAGGCAATTGGCCCGCCTACAAGTATAACACTCTTTACGAGCTGGGGTCTCGGATATACAATAAAAAGCCAAGACATGGGATGCATCTTCCCTGGAGGAAGCAAACAGGTCAATTGTCCTGGGAAAAAGGGGGGCCAGAATCGGGGGGCCAATACAATGGACATACAGTATATACTGATATAGGTCCCTTCCAGATGATTGTATCCTGGGCTTGCTCAAAGATGTCAGTGGCCCTGCCTGCCTCCACCTATGGGTGGGCTGCACTGCCGGCAGGCAGGCTGGCTGGCTGGCTGGATGCCAGACACCTCTTTATGGACTGAGATTTATATGTTTTGGGGGGATGGGTGTGAAGAGGACAGGCACAGGCTATGGGTTATTCCAACACCAGGACGGTGCGTTGACCTTGCCAATGACTGATGGAAGCAGCATGGGTGTCTGCGTGTGTTCAGGGTGACGAGGAGCAGTATCCGGTACAGGTTGTCTCATGTACAGTAGCTATCAGGGAAGCCGACATGGGTGGGCAAACAGGTCAGCTGTTCCGGGCCCATAGAGAGAGGGGTTCACAGAAATGGGTCCCCATTACATTGAATGTATTCAGAGGGGGGCCCTTTCGGATGATTTTGTACTGGGACCAGTCAAACCTGTCAATGGCCCTGGTATCTATTAAAGTGATTGAGTGAGTGAGTGAGTGAGAGTCGTATTAAACCATTGATTGATTTATTGATTTACTTATGTTTTTTGTTTTTGTTTTAAATTACATCCTCTCATTACATTACATTATTTATTTATGTTTCATATCTAAGGACTAGCACATTAGTAGCATATGTGACGTTGCATTTCAGGACAATCAAGGGAATTCAAATAATGAGGACGTGCCATTTTCATGAGTATGCTGTCATTTTTATTACAGACTCACACAAAAGACGAACATTAAATTGAAAGTGTATTAGTACATTCAACCACATCACAGACTCTTCCTGGTCATTCTTCTTTTTACAATAAAAGAAACAAAGGAAATATAATAGTTATGATGACAACAGAATTTGACGCAATGAAATACACACACAATCTGTGACATAAATACATGTCTGTGCTGTTGTGACTTGTAGTGACATTGGAAACCTGCACGAGGTTCATTCCAAATTGTTTAGCTGCTCTGTCGCATGCTCAGAGGACAAACGTAGCAGGTCTTGACAAATTGGTTGGCACACTGAACACTGAGCACTTTTTACAGTCCAAAATACAAGACTATCTGTGTGTCTCTCCCTCCCTCCGTCCCTACCTACATCCCTCCCTCCCTCCCTCCCTCTCTCTCTCTCTCTCTCTCTCTCTCTCTCACACACACACACACACACACACACACACACACACACACACACACACACACACACACACACACACGCACACACACACACAGCTCCTAAGTGTAAAGCCAATGCAGTGTGCGTGTGTGTGCGTGTGTGTGTGTGTGTGTGTGTGTGTGTGTGTGTGTGTGTGTGTGTGTGTGTGTGTGTGTGTGTGTGTGTGTGTGTGTGTGTGTGTGTGTGTGTGTGTGTGTGTGTGTGATGCATGGAGGCCTACCTTTGTTCTATAGCCTATGTATGACTAAATGACAGCAAGACTGAAGTTGTAATTTTTGGATCCCCAAAATCAATTCCCAAAGTTACTGACTACTTATCTCACCTCTCCTCCTTTGTTAGAAAAAGACAAATTTAGATCAGAATTCTTTAAA
The DNA here is from genome assembly GCF_034702125.1 of Engraulis encrasicolus. Lineage (NCBI taxonomy): Eukaryota > Metazoa > Chordata > Actinopteri > Clupeiformes > Engraulidae > Engraulis > Engraulis encrasicolus. The sequence continues at coordinate 16,425,879 of NC_085864.1, read as the reverse complement.
CAACTACAGACCTATATCAAACCTCCCCTTTATAAGCAAGGTACTAGAAAAAGTTGTATTTAAACAGCTTAATCAACATCTGGCTGGGAATGATATCTTGGAAAAATTCCAATCAGGCTTTAGAGCCAACCATAGCACCGAAACAGCACTAACCAAAATAATAAGTAATCTTAGGCTCAACACTGCCGCAAACAAAGTTTCAGCACTTATCCTCCTCGACCTCAGTGCCGCCTTTGACACGATAGACCACAACATACTAATTGACCGCCTTGAATCTTGGGTAGGCTTGTCCGGTCACGTCTTAGAGTGGTTCAAAACATATATTACAGGAAGACAGTTTTTTGTCACCATCGGAGAATACGTCTCCAACAAGTATGATGTGCCTTTTGGAGTTGCTCAGGGTAGTTGCTTGGGCCCTCTCCTCTTCTCTCTCTATATGTTGCCCCTGGGCTCCATCATCAGAGAGCACAATGTTGATTTTCATAGCTATGCCGATGACACTCAACTATATATCTCTGTCGAGCCTAGCCAAACCACTGCCATTCATGCCTTGACTAAATGCATGTCTGCCATTACAGATTGGATGAACAGTAACTTCCTAAAATTAAATGAAGATAAAACTGAAGTGTTGCTCATTGGGCCTAAGAAAAAACGTGCAAAACTCCACTCAAGCCTAGGTGACCTAAGCATACACATTAAAGATAAGGTTACTAGCCTAGGTGTGGTCATAGACTCGGATTTGAGCTTTGAGCCTCACATCAACAAGATAACAAAATCTGCTTTTTTCCATCTTAGAAATGTCAACAAAGTGCGCGGCTTGGCCCCCCGACAAGACGCTGAGAAACTTATTCATGCCTTTGTCACCAGTAGGATAGACTACTGCAATGCTCTTTTCTCCGGTCTCCCAAAAAAATTAATTGACAAATTGCAACTCATTCAAAATTCTGCGGCAAGAATCCTAACAAGAACCAGAATGAGAGAGCACATCTCTCCTGTCTTGGCAGACCTGCACTGGTTACCTGTCTCATACAGAATCGACTTTAAGATTCTGCTCACAGTATTTAAAGCATTAAATGGACTTGCCCCTAGCTATATCTCAGACATGCTCTCTTTTTATGCCCCTGCTCGAGCTCTCAGGTCCACTGATGCCAAGCTGCTAAGGACCCCCACCCCCCCGCAGAAGAAGATCGGCAACGCCGCGTTTGCCTGCTATGCGCCCAAGAGATGGAACGCCCTCCCCATCGAGATCCGATCAGCCACCTCCGTCGACTCCTTTAAGAAGCAGCTGAAGACCCACCTCTTCATCCTTGCCAACTCCTAGCTGCCAAGGCGTCATAGTGTCCCAGCCGCCGCAGCGCCCTTACTACTCGCAATCCAGCCCTGGCAGGGGGCTCCCCTAGGTGGCCGCTGGTCTCTGCCTGAGGTTTCTTCCTGACTACAGGGGGTCTTTTTTCTCAGACCTCACTGAGCTTTTTTTCCCCCTCACAAACTATGAATCAAGCGAAAGGGAGTTTTTCCTCACCCCTGATGCCACCAGGGGCCGCACCTGAGCGCCCAATCTCTGTGTGACTATCTATGACTTATGATAGGCCCAGCCACTATGGACCTTACACATCTAAGAATCCTGGTCCTAACCTACGTTGACCTTATGACTCTACATTCTCTGTCTATCTCTTCTTCCTCTGCCTTCCTGCTTTTTCTGCCTCTCCTCTATACCTCTCCTTTTAAATCTATCTCTAACAATGTTTTTTCCCATTTGTTAAGCACTTTGAGTTACATGCCTTGTATGACACAGTGCTATACAAATACAATTATTATTATTATTATTATTGTTAAGCCATCTGCCAAAAGCCTGGGGGTAATCTTTGATTCGGACATGTGTTTTAAGAAACACATTAAAAGTAGCTTCCATCAGCTAAGAGTAATCACCAGGCTCAAGCCCTCACTGTCCTTTCAAGACTTTGAAACAGTCATCCACGCCTTCATAACATCTCTACTGTAATGCCCTTTACTTTGGCCTCCCCCAATGCCAGCTACTGTAGCTCGACTGCAGTTGGTCCAGAATGCTGCGGCCAGGCTTTTAACAGGCACAAAGAAGTATGAACACATCTCCCCTGTCCTCTCCTCTCTGCATTGGCTCCCCATTAGTTTTAGGATTCAATTTAAAATTTTACTTTTGGTTTTTAAGTCACTTCATGGTCTGGCCCCTACTTACATCTCTGACATGCTTCAGCACCGCTCCGCTCCAACGTCCCTTCGATCTGCCGACAAAGGTCTCCTCCACGTTACCCGGTCCCGCCTCAAAACTAGGGGGGACCGTGCATTTGCTGTGGCAGCTAATCGTCTCTGGAATACTTTGCCCCCTGACATCAGATCTGCTCCTACAACCACTACTTTTAAATCCAGACTTAAAACACATTTCTACACATTGGCCTTTACTCCCTAGTCTCATCCTTTTTTTCTGTTTTTTCCCCTTATTTTTATTTACTTTATCCATGTAATTTTATCTTGCCTTTTTATTTACTGTGGAAGGCCTTTTGTATCTTGTGTGTTTTATTCTTACAGTTAACTTTGCCTGGTTTTCAATCACATTTTTAGTATTGCTTAATTTTAGTATTTTAGTCTGACACTGTGCAGCACTTTGGTCAGTTTAAATGTGCTGTTTAATGCTGTTTAAATGTGCTTTATAAATTAAACTTACTTACTTAATATGTATTATCTTATGTGACAAGAACTAATACCTATTTCATATCGTATGACGTATGCATCATCCATTTACCTAATTTCAGTGAAATTATCACGTCAGCAGGCATGTGCAACTGTTGCAGTGTGCAATGTTTTGTCCCTTGCGAAAAATACCAAATGGAGTGCACATGCCGGCACCAATAACAATGAGTTACCTTAGAACAAATGAGTGGCAGAAGTAAGAATGTTAGCTAGAAGCGTGTGTTGGCGCGCGCTCATGTTTAGGAGGGAAAGGAATGGATTGGGTGGAAGTGGGCGGAAGTGATAGGAGTTGAGTACGAGGGAAAGAGACTGGCATTTCGAACGAGGGCTGAAAGGCAATCGGGTCTCCACAATGATTCACCGCCCTGTCACGATAAAGCGCGGTATAATACGCATTATGTGCATCCGTCTTGTCATGTTAATGACTGTCATTTTCAGTCAAACAAGCCGTGCATTTTCCAGCTGTTTTCTGATATGATTCAGCCGGTTTAATTAAAACGCCAGTGAATGAATTAAAGGGTTGATGACTCCTTGCATATCCAGATGTTGATGATATGAACGATGTGCGCCATATGATGCATACAAAATTATGTCGAATGAAGTGCAAATACAATGACGCCACAAGCTGTTTTTGCTGTATTTCAAACGTGCCCAATATCAACCGTTGCCCACAGTGCTAAATTGCATTAAAATAAATGGCATGTGCACCCATCACGCACGCCTCGCCATTACGCACGTTGTATTCTATTTGAGATCGACTTTGCTATCTGTCTACCGCATTCCCGCCTATGGTAAGGCAATCAATGATTAATCAAAAGGAATGCTCAACACGTTACACATAAATTGATACTCAGGCATTATTGCACTTGAGTCGTGAGCCGCTTTACGCATTTTGTTGTGCTCTCTGGCTCCACACGGAACCCTGGCATCCTCCAGTTGCATTTCCTTGGGTGACGTAGTGCCGTGGTGACGTAGACGTACACGTACAAACCCAATGTAGGTGATGTTTTTCAATGAATGAGTCCCCCCTCCCTCACCCATTACTACTACGGGCATGTCTATAAAAAGCCAACGATGGGAGAACCCGCTAAATTTCACTAGTGTGTATGATACGAAAGGGTGACAGAGGATAAAACATGAGGGAGACATTTGACAGAAGGAGCCAACATCAGTATGTAGGCAGGCTTCTTCGTTATAACATGTTTGTAAGATATATTCCCAGCATGGTGTGCGACTCAGATTGACATCTAATGCGTGTTAACGAGTATCCCAGCTGGTGACAGATCATGACAGAAGATGCTGAACCTACAATCGTCCTAAATCAGGTACGTGTTGTGTTCGTTTTGCTTCTTCGTTTGAAATACAATGCATGCCTTATGCACGCCTATTACTCCAACACAACCAATGTAATCACAGATGGATAATTGTCATGGCTGGGCTGGTATTGGCATTAATTCGACGAACTGGCAAAATGTTTTTTTCTTCAAAAAAGTTGGTTGACTATGCCACTAATGTCACGACTTTAATTCCATATGCGGGCCTTTTAGTGGATGTACGGTGGCTGAGGAGGAGGCTGAAAGTTACTGCAGTGTGACTCACAGTAGCGCACATGGGCACTGACAGAACTGATCCAGGCAGATTTAAGTCGGTGGTCTTTGAAATATTACATGTATAGGCTATTTCGCACGACTGTGTGACTTTGAATTATGATTGACCCTAGCCTAGCCTACCTGAAACAAATATCGAGTGGGTCGAAAATCCAAGTGCAGGAAATTTCTGGTGTAGGCCTATATGTATATTCTTGCTATCGATAACAGGAAGTCTGGGTTTTTTTGTTGTGAAAAAAAACATGTGGTCTAATTGTCTGTTGCTATATTCGATGGCATCCCAAATGAATAATGCTGATTTCACGACGAATTGGTGTAGCCTAGCTCTCGGTGTGTGTCCTCAGTGCCAGAAAATATCACCGAAAAAACAAGTGCATGAACTGTAGCCTAATAGCAGGTCAAAATACGCATGGCCAATTTTATTTCACGCTGAAGTTGACACAATCATCGTCCCCTTTGCAACGTGTTGTAAATCTCGACTAGGGACGTTTTGCTTTACATTTAAAGTGTAAAGGGTCTAATCCCAGTATGTACATGAGCAAAAATGGCAACATGGACCATTTTAAGCGTTACTATCTAAAACGACTTTGAATGGGATCGTGTTTGAAAGACCACAGCGTCCCATCGCATTCGGAATAATCAAATCTAATTCCCAGCGCACCCCTCTCTTTTTTCCTCCTTGCCTTTGAAATTTCAATGTTGTGACGTACTTGGAGATGAAGTCAATCCTGCGTCACTACTGCGCACATGTCGACGATTTCCAATCGCCCGGCGGGACCCAGTTAAAGCGGCAGCGCACCTAGGCAAAGCAAGCAAGCACGCGCATCTGTCCATCACCCGCATTGCGATCTCACTGGCGAGTGGGGTGTGGGGGTGGTGGGGGTGGGCTGCCTGTGCGTGGGGAACATACCAATATCCCCTGGGCATCTCCGAGTGCGCTGCGAGGAATACTAATGCTTAAGCTCGGGCTGTTCATTATTCTCTCCCACCCCCAGTCCAGCACCTCCTCAGAACAGCCAGCCCTGATGTGCTGTCTCTTGCACTTGTTATCGTCTTCCAGCTGACATGCCTGATGGGGCACGCACTCCAATAAGAGTGCATTCTGTTGCTTCGGTGAACAGATAAATATTGATCACTTATCTATCTGAACTCTCGCTGCTACTGTAATCGAGCAATAATTGCAATAGCTGTCTATTTCAGTTTTTACAGTTATTTGCAATGAGGCATAGTCCAACTGTTTGTCTACTCAACTAGAAAGACTATAAAATAATCAATATCTGGCATCATGAATAAGCCGGCGGTCCTTGTCCTTGGTGCTGAAAGTTCAGTCGCAGAAGACTCACGTGCTGGCCTTGGAAGAGCGTTTAAAGCACCCGGCCTTTCAAACTCTTCAAGCAAACCCAGAGTTGATCATGTTGGCTTATACAGCATCTGTGTGTAGTTGTTGGGAAACACACCTCCTTAAACACACTCCTTAATTGTCAGTTCTAAACCCGAAAAATACCCGTGGACGCTTAGCACAGTACTTACGGTAGTCAGCACCACGGACAGCGAACGAATGCCCAAAAGAACACCAAGACGTAGAAGTAACAAATGGACGAATGAACACACATTCTTGTTCTATCTTCAACATAAAGTTACATGTTTTATTAGTAAGGGCTTCATGTCCAACAATGAATATTATCAGAGTTAAATTGCATATCCCAGCACCGTCAGTAGGTAGTGGTACTACTGTACGACGACATGAAACTGTTCGCCATGTAGATAGCCCGGTAGATAATGGAAATACCGGAAATGTCAACAGTCCCGTTTCATATCTCACAGGTGGTTGTAAAACACACACCCAAGAGCTATTTCTAGAGCACCTACATCACGCTTCCGGTCGTAGTAATAGTGGTGGCAGTAACGTGCTCACGTACGTAGCCTACCCAACAGCAGAGTTCCGCATTTAGAGTCAACGGGCTCTTGCAACATTGAGGATTTTTATTGAGGCAGGTTTATGGTGTCGTTACACATTTCTACAAGATTGCCGGCGTTGACGTCAGACTGTGTTACTCAATTCCGCTTGCATAAGACAGTGCTGGCTCTCTTTTCTTCTTCCAACCAATATCCTGCCACTGAGTCAGTTGCACAGATAATCGTCTGCGCACAGCAATCAATAGCCTAGTCGGCACCAGAACTGGGTCACCACGTTTGCTGTCTAAACATTATGAGTGGGATGAGCAGCACCGTGCATTTTTGAGACTACTGTCAAGTAGATAGGCAAGACTTTCTTTAAAAGATAGGGTCTACATGTTTTGCTGTGCTGAATATTTGCCTTTCATTAATGTTCCACACATTTAAGCCACCACTGGAGTGGCCAACCATCAATATTGTTAGCCTATAAAAACCTCAAATATTTGTTTTAGGTAAATGCAACACTTAAAGAGATTGCTGCCAGAATACTGCTTACATCTAGATAGACAGTGCATTAACACCTTGGCTCTAGACTGCTTACTGCTATAACTCCCTGAAAGTACAGTAACAGTCTACAGTCATGGCTACTGATGCCTGTCAAGCCTCTACAAGCAAGCAGCCCCAGATCCTGTGAAAGCTTGCGCCTGCTGCTTCCTGTGCTTTAGATCTCCGGTTGCTTTAAGGGCCGATACAAGGAGGCAAACCACTGAGAAGGAACAGCAACGACTCTCCAGGAAACCACTGCATTGGCGCACATGCAACCTCCTCGCCGGCTGGCCAATCAGATTGGCTCATCCGCAGTTTCCACGGCGAACCCCCGTTTTTGCCCCCCTGCTGCTGTCGCCATGGCTACCGTGGCTTTAGATTGTTACTGTAGCAACGGCACCATTGGTAACAGTCTACAGCCATGGTCGCTAGAGGGCAGGCCTCACAGTGACGATGGGGAAATTTTGTGTCAGCTTTGCTGGCACAGCCGCCCCCCACCCCCCGAACTATGTGTGTTATGCGTGTTGAAGGTTAAACATGCAGCTGCAAGAGTTTGTCTTATTTTTAAATAGAGAAAATGGCTGCCACCCTGCTCCACTGAATTGCTGTTTGTTTAGTAGGCTGCTAACATGCTTTCTATGCTCTGTGTATGTGTGTGCATGGTCTCTTCCTAGTAGAGTAGTAGCCTAAAGATCCAGGGTTCCTAAGCGGGCCCCTTATATACTGTACCAGTTGATCTCAGCCGAGGCCCGCTAATAAATGTTTTTCTTTTCAGCACACCCCCTTCAATCTCAATGTCGCTGCATTCCTGAATGTATCCAAGTAGAACAGGAAACATAAGCATAGCAGTGATTGTGGAAAGCGTACAAATTCAGGGCATTTGAATGCACCTTGATGTAAACAAACCTATATATTCAACATATATATTTTTTAGCTTACTTAAGTCAGTTTTAGTTATTTCATCCCCCCCCCAGCACCGCTTTGCAGCCCCCCAGGGGTCCCCGGCCCCGACTTTGAAAACCACTGAGGCCTTTAGATACTTTACAACGTGCATGATATTAAGGTGTCCAGCAGCATAGGCTACACATAGGAGCCTAAAGAATTGCACAAATCCAACACTTATCACCACTTACAGTACTGATCGGCATTGTGCATGCATACATACTGTGCATACATTTACTTAGCTATCAAAAAGACAGAGGTAAACCTATAGGGAACTAACAGTCATCGAATCACAGTGTTTTGTCCGTCCTGTTGAAGTGTAGAGAGGTCAAGAGATTAACACAAATTCATAGCCATGATCAGAAACACACAAGGCCCAAGACACAGTGAGAGAGGGGGGAAATGTAAGAAATGTCTTACATTTCTGCCCAAGTAGGTAATAAAATGTGCTCTTATCTTTATTCAAATGACAAAAATGAACAATCACATATCTGCTTAAAGTCACTGCAGCAACAGGAGGGTCAACCAGATATTGAATCTGAAGAGTGTACCATATATTCTCCCTCTCCAGTAAATGTTTACATCTTATGGTCAATAAAATAGGATTTGGTTGCGTAATTATATGGGTCATGTTAAAACAGTGTTTGATAATTCTTGTGATTTTGTTGAAGACCAGACCATATTTGACCAGTCTAGCCAGAAATGTAGGAAATTCTGAGGAGTGTACTTAGTTTTTCAGCCAACGGTCCTACACACACCGTATTGCTCAAAACTTGCTCACTACAACAAAGAAGGCCACACAGAGAAGAATGGACTTACTGTATTAGGCTGGCCATAGATGACAGCCAAGGACCACAGCAGTGTTAATTCTACACTTACTCTACTCTCACTTTTTTGTAAACAAACGCCCCTGTGAGCTCATCAGAGGCGCACCCCCCCCTGCCCCGAACACCCTTTTTACCTCATAATAAGCCTGTCAACACCCCCCTAAATATTAAAACATGACAGACTAATGCCCCCCATGTGCAACTGAGCGTGCCCCCTCTCAGCTGCTTCCTCCTCAACGCCCCCTGAGGCTCCCTAACACCCCCAGGGGGCTGTAGGGCCCCAGTTGAGAAACACTACTCTACTTACTACTACACTTACACACCTCACACTCATAATGTGGAATGAACACTTTGCACTGTTCAGTGTAGGTGGACCTGAGTATGAACAAATTACACAACATGTTCAACAAATGACATTCAATGCAATTCAAGTTATTCAATGCCTTGGGCCACCATGTTTGTAACTTACTGCACAGCAGAGGTCTATATACTGTTCACTGTTCAGAAGAGATGGTCAGGGCAACAGTGCTGAGTATCTTCATTTCTCAAAAAAAAGAGAAAAAAGTTTGGAAAAAACTTATTTATGCCATCAATCCAGTTGTCATGTTTGTCATGTATTTAAAAAGACTCATATGAACTATCTACATCATGCTTGAAATGTACAATCTTAACACAAGTAATAATAAAGTAAAATTCAAAGTTTGAAAATGTCTCCAGCTGTTCTCTGTGTGTGTGTGTGTGTGTGTGTGTGTGTGTGTGTGTGTGTGTGTGTGTGTGTGTGTGTGTGTGTGTGTGTGTGTGTGTGTGTGTGTGTGTGAGCAAGCATGTGTGTGTGCAAGCATGCGTGTGTTTGTGCATGCAAACGCGCGTGTGTGTATGTGTGCGTGTGCGTGTGTGTGTGTGTGTGTGTGTGTGTGTGTGTGTGTGTGTGTGTGTGTGTGTGCGCACGCGTGTGTATGTGTGTGTGTGTTCACATCTGAACTCAGTCTTTGGAGGCCTGCCTGACTGTGAGAGTAGCTCCACTCCCTGAACTGTAAGAGATTGCATGCTGCTGGTCAGCCTTCACAGCACGTAAACCCTTACTGTTCAGAGAGGCGAGCTGGTTAGAGGGAGAGGGAGAGAGGCAGATAGGGCCCTCACACAGGGCACAACGCTGCTCTCCGCTGTAGGCTGTCTGCTTAGCACCAGGCCCGCCGACAGGGGGGGGACAAAAGGGTCCGTTGTCCTGGGCCCAGGGAGAGGAGGGGGCTCAGAATTGGGTCACAAGTTACATTGTAAGCATGGAGAGGGGGAGCATTTCAGAGGATTTCGTCCTGGGCCTGGTCAGTTTTGTCCTGGGCCTGGTCAAAACATAGCTGATTAAAGAGAGAGAGAGAGAGAGAGAGAGAGAGAGAAAGAGAAAGAGAGAGAGAAAGAGAGAGAGGGGGGCAGCTCTCACACACACACAGCTCTCTGTTGCAGGCTGCTTGCTCAGCATGGCAACACTGGACGCCAGTTGGGCAGAACTCATATGAGGCACGAGCCGAGCTCAGGGCTTTCAAGTGCTTTGAGCATCCTCATGGGAAAAGTACTGAGAGTGAAAGTGGGAGAGAGAGCTGAGAGAGAGAGGGAGAGGGAGAGAGAGAGGGAGAGGGAGAGAGAGAGAGCAGAGAGAGAGAGAGAGAGGGAGAGAGAGAGGGAGAGAGAGAGAGAGAGAGAGAGATTCTGGGAAACGATTGAGGCATCAATAGTAAGACAGCGGTTCAAAACACGAGTACGTTTTTTTCCTGTCACACTTTTACTTTTTTATTTTTTGTTATGCAGTTATCAGTATTTGTCAAAGTGATGCATTCTACAGTTTGTACCTGTCCACTCTGCCCTCAGACGTCGGTCCACAAAGCAAAATAGTAACAGAAAGTACTATTTATGATCTATGATTTAAAAAAAGCAAGAACAATTCTGCCCTACAAAGGCAAAGTGCAGTAATATACATTATTTGTCAAACTTAAGTTTAGATTGACAATGGTCTAAATTGCACCTCCTTGCTCTCATGACAAAACCCTTGTGGTCCAAATGTGTCCAATTTTATACATATTGCTATGCCATATCTTATACCAAGTCCTTGAAGGCATTTTTCTCGGTTTCTCAATATTGGCGTAGTTATTGCACTTTGCCAATAGGGCAGAATTGTTCTCTTGAGCGACATCTCAGCTGCAAAGGGATACTGGTGCTTGTGTCCATTCTTTTTCATTTCCATCCCTCTCTACTCTACTGTATACAACACTTTTCTTTTTAATTATTATTTCATTTTTTCATTTGGGCCTGAAGTGTTTTTTGGCTTTATAATAAGGGACAGACCGACCTCCCACGCACAATTAGTCATCTTGTTTCAGCTCTCTCTTTTCTCCCTCTCGCCTTCCTGTCAGATCCTTTCATCCATTCTTACTGCCTTCCTTCTCGTTTTCATCCCACCCATGCCTCCTTCTCTCTCTCTCTCTCTCTCTCTCTCTCTCTCTCTCTCTCTCTCTCTCTCTCTCTCTCTCTCTCTCTCTCTCTCTCTCTCTCTCTCTCTCTCTCTCTCTCTCTCTCTCTCTCTCTCTCTCTCTCTCTCTCTCTCTCTCTCTCTCTCTCTCTCTCTCTCTCCTTCACTCCCTCCCTCATTCTCTCCGTCTCCCACACAGGTATAAATCCATACTGGATTAGCTCCTCCATATACCCACTTACGAGTAATGTGCTCTAGAGTGCTGAATACATCATTCATACCCTGCAATCATCATGCACAAGGAGGAAACAGAACACACACAGCACTACAGCCGTTAATTGCTGCTCAGCTTAAAGCTTATAGGCCTGTGTCTGAGAATTGTATTCTTGACGAATTAAACAAGAAAAGAAAAAAGAAAAGGGAAGAAAAAATAGGTTAATTGCACTGGTGGTAGTGGACCTTTCTACCAGTTACAGGAGAGCCCTCCTGTGCAGATAATGTAATTGTACACTGAAGAGGTCTTTACCAAAAGGCTATAAGTATATGTCCATTTTTTTAATGTGTTTTCAATGCACTTCTTAGACAGTAAGAAGTATATTTGGTAAGAAGGTGCTACCTTAAAATAAAAATAAAAAAACCCTCAAAAAATATATGAAGCAACCGTATTGCAAGGTTTATCACTATATGCATAAAAAAGTTCAATTTAAATGGCTTTTATAACATTTTGGAAAAGAGCTCTTCACTTGCGCTTCTTCAAAAAAGTAAACAGGGGTGAAGCGCAGTAATGCGTGGACTCTGAACAGGAGAACAGAACAAACATCAGGTAATACTGAGCAGAAGTGAAATCATTACATACATTATGTTGAAAATCCACCTCTTAGGAAAAAAACACTTCTATTGGGTGCACAGACAGATAAATACATGCCAGAGTATCTACAGCCTTCAATTTTCTACAGCCTAGAGATGTCTGAGGCCTGCCGGAGCGCCAACCTTTGATTGTAGCATCTCAGGAAGACTCGGTGTCTCCACCTGCTGTCCAGAAGAGAGTGGGGTCACTTTCAGACGACACCAGCTCGAATCTTCAGGTGTCCTCCTCTCATCACGGATCTCCTCTCCTGTGTCCCCATCCCAGAGTGACCTCCTCTGCCTGAACAGATGCCTTCATCTCTCTTCATCAAAGGTTTCGGGTTCACACACATATTTAGCCAGATGCAGTGTTGGGCGTTTTGAAAGGCCCTATATTCTACTTCTTCTTCTGATTATTATGAAATCATCAGAGTATATAAGCGGTAACAAAATAAACTTTGTTTTATTCACCTAGAAGTATTTGAAAATCTGTTCATAGAAGAGCACATGACTATGTTCTCTAAACTACCGAAATGAGTATGGAATATTTATAATATAACCCCCTCCAGGCCTTTTACATCATTGGTTATTCCATCTTAATGGACACTAGCAAAATATATCTACACTTTGTGCATGATTTTACCAGCTAGAGAGATCGTTGGGCCATCAAACAAAAAAAACAAAGGAGTGAAACTTCAAAATAATCAGCTGTAGTTAAACATTTGAGCCGGCAAGTGGCTGCCTGCCCAGCCTGGGGAGTATTCAAAAAACCTGGTTCAAAAGTAAACCAGGTTACCGGTAAGTTAACCTTGAGGTAGTGGTAAATCATCTAATAACATACTCCATGCTCATTCATAGCTCATATTCAAAACGATAAATTACACCTGTTGGCTGTGTATTAGCAGGTTTACGGCTTCCTATAGGTTACCTTAGCCAGGTTTATCACTTATTAACCATGTTCTTGGAATACCCCCCGGGCAACAAGATGAACCTCTGCCCAGGTGTAAAAGCAGGCTTAACAATCATCATTCAGATCTTAAGCTGAGTGTCCCACATGTGCATGTCTGCCAGCTTCAACTATTTTAAACAGTCAACATCCCCATGCAGTCTTGACAGCCTATGGCCATTGCCCTGATGTATTGCACATCACCCATTCATGTTTGTGAAAAAGTGTGAAAAAATGTTTAAAAAAAAGTGTGTCATAAAACTGCAAAGAGAAATTGTCACCAAAAGCACACTATGTGGCAGGTTTATACACAAAAAAACAGTGGTGATAATCCAGGTGAAGAAAGTAAAAACATTGCCACAAATTCAATCAAATTTAGTGTGAAATCAGATGGTTGTAATTCTACTCAAAGCAGATCGATCAGCATTTCAGTGGAGTCACCTGTTGTAAGAAGGAAAACACGGCAGGGATTTTACACAGAGGCGTCTCTAGGCTCAGCCTGTGCCCGAAGCAAATATTCAAAAGAATGAACACTTGAACCAAAATCGCCAATATTGTAGTAAAGTGTGGGCTGTTATTCATTATCTAGGGGCTTGGGGGCCCCCAAGTGGCTGCCTGCCTTGCCTGGTGACAAGATGCACCTCTGACAATATCAAAGCCATCTGGCCACTAATGAAAAGAGAAGGCACAAAGAAAAAGCTACCGTATTCTGTCCCACAGGGTTGTGGTGAATGTCCACATGAGAAGTATCCAGGTGGTTGGTTTGTGTTCCTTCTTCCATGCTCTTCTGTGTTATTGTCCTCCCTAACCAGGAGGCGCAGGAGCCACATGTTGGTACTGCCTGTATGGAGGGAGGAGGAGGAGAGGACTATGGGCTTCGTGAAGTCTGTGTGTTATAAACACTTGCCCAACTGTCCAGTCAGCCAGTGAGTGAGTGAGTCAACTCCACCTCCACCTCGCTCTCTCTCTCTCCCTCTCCCTCTCCCCCCTTTCTCCTCTCCTGGCCCACAGTCATGACATGAGAACATTTTGGGAGTCAAAACAAAGAGAGTGGGGGAACCAGGAGCCAAACACACACGCACACGCATATGCACACACGCGCACATGCACGAACGCACACACACACACACATGAAATGCCAAGCAATTCCGTCCTCTCGCTTACGAGATGTGGCCTGTTGTTGTTGTGAAACCCTGCCCTTGGCATTAGACAAAACCCCAGGGGCCGTCAGCAGGGCTGTGAACTAATACTACTCGGCCTTGTTTTTCCACTGGGTGTTGCTTGCATAATGTGCCCAGACTTTTTTTTTGAAAATACTTTTTTTCTCTCTTTCTCTCTCATTTGACCCGGCAACAGGCATTCATATTATTTTGCTTATAAACATCTCTTTGACAGATCCCGGAGAAAGGGGGCTGGGGTAAATGTTGGACGTGTGTGTGTGTGTGTGTGTGTGTGTGTGTGTGTGTGTGTGTGTGTGTGTGTGTGTGTGTGTGTGTGTGTGTGTGTGTGTGTGTGTGTGTGTGTGTGGTCACGTGAGCAGGCGGGAAATGAGGGGTAAAGAGGAGCAACGAGGCAGAGAAAAACACGCCTTCCTGTTTATGTGACCTCCAAAGCACAGTTCAGACTAGATGGATGGGGAGAGAGAGTGGAGGGAGAGAGAAAAAGGGAGACGGAGAGAGTGAGGGAGAGAAAGGGAGGACTGGACGGATATGACAGAGAGAGAGAGAGAGAGAGAGAGAGAGAGAGAGAGAGAGAGAGAGAGAGAGAAAGTGTGTGTCAGAGAAAGAAAATGTGATGAAAAGGGAATGTGTGCCCATGAGAAAAAGATAGAGGAAGAGAGATAGAGGGATATTGTACAGTGAGATAGAAAATAAATGCAGGAAGAGGTCGATAGAAATGATGGCAAGAGAGAGAGAGAGAGAGAGAGAGAGAGAGAGAGAGAGAGAGAGAGAGAGAGAGAGAGAGAGAGAGAGAGAGAGAGAGAGAGAGAGAGAGAGAGAGAGAGAGAGAGAGAGAAGGTGGCCAAAGTGACTCAGCGTTTCCTGTCTCAGGAAGATAAACAATTTGTCAGGCAGGCAATTCACATGCTCACCCTCCTCATTCCACTCCAGCTCCTACCCTGGGCTGATTCAAGGTATTTAGTTGCCCTAGGCAAAGAGTGAACTGGGGCCCCACACCACCCTTATTCTCTTCAAACTACTGAGGAAGGGTCACCTGAAGAGATATATCGATAGCAGTATCATTGCACTGTTTGTTTAATCATTGGATTTACGTAGGGAGCCGCTGGAACACTCACAAAGTTGTCATTACGGTCAATTAAATGCAAGTACATAGCCAGTCAAATACCATGGCGCCCTCTTTCAGCTCGGAGCCCCAGGCGATTGCCTAGTTTGCTTGCCTGGTTGTGACAGGCCTGCCTGCCACCCTACACCACCTCCACCCTCCTGCACGAGGTGAGGACACAGAACACAAACACAGATGGACACACACTCCGTCAGCACCCCCCCCCCCCAAACAACACCAGGCCCGACACTGTTGAAACAAAACATAAAAACATGTCAGCAGGGCAAACAGGCCTGCATTTAATACCCCCTGTACACATGCATTTGCATGTCATTTGCCCGGAGGGTTCCCATTACATTGCAACAACCTAGCTGGTTGGTTGGCTGACTGGATGCTTGGCTGGCTGGCCGGCCGTGAGGGCCAGACCACGAAAAGAAAAACACTCCAGCAGCTTTTACATTTTCACACGTTGACAAAATGAAAAAAAAAAAAACACCCAGAGGCACAGCCAGTGCAGAGCAATCGGGGTGGCTCTAGGGAGGAGCGATGCTTGGCAGATTAGGATCAGCTGTCAGGAGAGCCCCTGGTTGCCTCCCATCTCCTCTTCCCATTTACTATAGCCTACTCTCCTATTTTCCTCTTCTACTCACCTCTCCTCTCATTCTTCTTCTGTTCTCCTTCTCTCTTTCTTCTCTCCTCCCCTGGTTTCCCCTCCTCTCCTCTTGCCTCCCCTCTCCTCCCCTCCCCTCTCCTCTCCTCTCTTCTCTCCTCTCCTCTCCTCTCCTCTCGCCTCCCCTCTTCTTCCCCCGCCTCTCCTCTCCTCTCCCCTCCTCTCCTCTCCTCTCGCCTCCCCTCTTCTTCCCCCGCCTCTCCTCTCCTCTCCTCTCCTCTCCTCTCCTCTCCTCTCCTCTCCTCTCCGTGTGAAGGTGCAGCTGGCTACAGAGGGAGGAGCAGGAAAACAATCATGTCTCCAAACCACAGTTGGCACTGATACCATGTGCTGAGAGAGAGAGAGAGAGAGAGAGAGAGAGAGAGAGAGAGAGAGAGAGAGAGAGAGAGAGAGAGAGAGAGAGAGAGAGAGAGAGAGAGAGAGAGAGAGAGAGAGAGAGAGAGAGAGAAGATACGAAGAAATAGAAAAATAGCTAGAGAGTGACAAAAAGAAAAAGAGGGAGATATGTACAGAGAGAGGTAGGGGGGATATGTAGAGAGACAGTGACAAATAGAAAAAGAGAAAGAAAACAGGCTTCTTCCCATCCCATCAGACTGTGGAGGGACCGTAAGAGTCTGCAGTGTCAGTTATGACATATCAGATGAGCTGTGAGACGAACGAGGCTCTAATTCCCCCTTCGAATCTCTCGGCCAGCCAGTCCCAAAACACACGGCAGGAAATGGGGGCCCTTTGGCAGAGGAGGAAATGCAGAGCCCGAAACTTTTGGGAAAAGCAAGTGGGAGGAAGAAGGGGAGGGCAGGGGGGGATACGTTGGGTGATGCCAGAGAGAGAGAGAGAGAGAGAGAGAGAGAGAGAGAGAGAGAGAGAGAGAGAGAGAGAGAGAGAGGATTGAAAAAAGAAAGTGTGTGTGTGTGTGAGAGAGAGAGAGAGAGAGAGAGAGAGAGAGAGAGAGAGAGAGAGAGAGAGAGAGAGAGAGAGAGAGAGAGAGAGAGATAGCAAGGCATTCCACATACATCTGGAAGCAATCACGGACATGCACATTTAGGCAGCAAGAGTACGTCGGGTTCTGCACTTTTCCAAACACTCACCCACTGCCATACAAAATACATCACTAAATCAATTCCCTCACGAGGAACACGAGATGTCATTCTCTGGGGTGCTGACACACTTTATACTAAGGAGAAGACCACCACCTTGTGGCAAGTAAAATAACTGCGCGTGCATCTGCAATCCCACCACTGCTAAATATTCAACTTTGCCAAAGAACCTGACCCCCTTTTGAAACTTTTTCCTTTAAACTTGTATGGTGCTGGGTCTTCATGGTGCATCCCTATTGCAGTATTCCTAAAGTGCAGTGTGGAAAAATACAAAGTAAATGTAAAACAAAAGTAATCACAATGGTCAATAACAGAACAATTATTTGCCTATATCTTAAGTCAAGCATTTTATAATGATAGATTTTTATAATTAATAATTTTATACTTGTAAATTTACAATGATTCACAATGAGAATTATTTTTTTAATATTACTCTCTCATTTGTCCAGAGAAAGAACGCGCATGAGTGAAATTACTTAACAATCGTGTATAACATCTCTTAAAATATGTCCCAAGTGTTATTGTAGTGTCATGATGGTTGAAAAAGAGAGGTCATAAATGAAACCACACCACACAGAGGGTATTGCATATATACAGGGGAGCACCCTGATGTTTAATATTGCTCAAGGGTTTCCCACTTCAGCAGGTGAAATACAGGAAGTGTAGTACAGTACACAAACAAGCATATGGAAACTCTCTCACTCTCTACACGCACGCACACACACACAATCCTTATTACTGAGGGCTTACAGTACCCAGAGCTGTAAGACGAATTGTCTGATTGATTGATTGATCAATCGATTGATGCAGAAGGCGAGGCGTGATGAGAGCTCCAGTCAAGGCCCCAGAAATAAACAAGCAGGAGTGGAATAAACACTATCCTCCCTCTCTCTCTCTCTCTCTCCCGTAAGCTTTTCTCACACACACACACATGCTCTCTCTCTCTCTCTCTCTCCCGTAAGCTTTTCTCACACACACACACACGCTCTCTCTCTCTCTCCCTCACAAACACACACACACAGACAAGCTCTCTCTTGCGCTCTCTCTCTCTCTCTCATACACATTTCAGTGCAGGAACTCTAATTGAATAATGGAGATTCTGGGGATCTTCTCCAGTGGGCCTATGGAGTAGAAGAAGAGGAGATGGAATCAATGGAAGGAGTTGCTGGTGTGAAGTCTGTGTGTAAGTTTCTGTGTGTGTGTGTGTGTGTGTGTGTGTGTGTGTGTGTGTGTGTGTGTGTGTGTGTGTGTGTGTGTGTGTGTGTGTGTGTGTGTGTGTGTGATGAATTGCCGGTGGTGTTGGAGAGCACCTAGACTAAAGTATGCTCCTCTTTAGCATCCTCCAGGCTACTCTAATGCCCTTGGCCTGTGCATCCATCTTGACATGATACCAACTCAGAAGGCTACATGGAGGTGGAGGAGGAGGAGGTAGGGGAGGAGGAGGAAGAGAGGAGGGGGAGGAGGAGAAAGAGATGAAGAGAGGAGAGGAAGAGATGGGCAAGGACGAGCATGAGGAGGAGGAGGAGGAGGAAAAGGAAGAGAGGAACAGGGGAAAGAGGAAAAGAGGAACAGGAGGAGGAAGAGATGAAGAAAGTAGAGAAGAAGTGGACAAGCATGCTGAGGAGGAGGAGGAGGAGGAGGAAGAGAAAGTAGAGGAGGAGAGGTGACGAGTAGAATGTGGTGGCAGAGGAGGGAGCGAGGGAGGGCAAAGAAGAGGAGAAAGGAAAAGAAGTGGAAGAGGGGGATGTGCAGGGCGAGTGCAAGGTGGAGGTGTAAGAGAAGAGGGAAAAGGAGGAGACTCTATTCCCCCAACTCACCTGCCACTGAAGCTTACAGGCCAAATCCATTTGATTAACACTGACACTGACACACACACACACACACACACACACACACACACACACACACACACACACACACACACACACACACACACACACACACACACACACACACACAGGGAAGCTCTGCTGTGTGTGTGTGTGCGTGTGTGCGTGCGTGTGTGTCTGTGTGAGAGAGACAATGTGTGTGTGTGGTGGTTGGTGCTTGAGCTCGGGTAATAAATTATTAACATTTTTTATCATCGAGGAACAAACAATGAATGCACACCAACCAGGCACCAGGCACCAGGCACCAGGCAGCAGACAGCTAGCAACGCATGAATTTCCATCCTGTTAGCGCCTTTTTATTGAAAGCCTGGTTCAGTATCACTAGTTGCAACTAGTGTGGACGAAAAAGAGCACAAGATGTATTTTTCCTTCTGAAAATGTCAGGAATGAATACCCGTGCATGAAAATGTGTCAAAGAAATTAGCTGGCGTGTCGTGTCCAGCTGTTACTTTGCAGCCTGTACATTTATTATGACTTAGTCATGTGTTCATGCACACACATGCACGCATACATACAGTAGGTACGCACACGCGCGCACGCAAAGACGCGGGCACGCAAACAAACACGTGCACACAACAAAAGACTGTGAAATTATACATTTTTATAAATTCTTCTCTGCAGGAGGGCTTTCTCCACAACCACACATCTTCGGCAAAAACACCAGCAGTACACAAACACTCACACACGCACGCGCACACAAGCTAGCTCACACACACACACGCATATGCATGTGCACACACACGCACGCTCACACACACACACGCTTACACACACGCTCACACACACAAACGCACTCTCATTGAGAGAGAGAGAGAGAGAGAGACACAAAATGTTTAATTGATTGAATAAGCAATGCATCATTAATGCGCATGGCGCAGCGCTTTGAGGTTCAACAGCAGCCCCAAGGGCAGTGTGCAGCCCCGCATCGCAATTCAACAGACATCTCATCTCATCTCGTCTAATAAGCTTGGCTGCGAATCTCCCGTCCGGGGCGCGAGTAGTCTGTACCAGAGGAAAGGAAAGCACACATAAGACAGCCAGAAAGCTGACGGGGGAGAGGGAGAGAGAGAGAGAGAGAGAGAGAGAGAGAGAGAGAGAGAGAGAGGAGAGAGAGAGAGAGATTCACTCATTACCAGGGGGTGATGAGGTGGTGGAGAATGAGAGAAAAAAATTGCACACACAGGCACATACAAACAGTTTTTTTGATGTCCAATCATGTATGAGCATGGTTGGTGGATTGGTGGTTGCTGTGTGTGTGTATGTGTATGTGTATGTGTATGTGTATGTGTATGTGTATGTGTATGTGTATGTGTATGTGTATGTGTATTAGTGGTGTGGATCGGCACTGCCCTCACGATCCGATTCGATCACGATTCGGGAGGTAGTAGATCCGATTCGATTCGATTCTATTAGATCCAATCCGATTCCGATCCGATCCGATTCTACAATGTTTTGCAATGCATTACATTTCTACTGAAAAGCAAATGTTCAGCCATGATGAGGAAATACAAGTAGTCAGATACTGAGCAACAATTTATTGGCTGTTTTCTGTATCAGTCTGTATCAGTCTTGCAATGTTTTGAAGTGTTTTTATTTAATTTAACATTCATTTGCTCCCGAAATATCCATGGAAGTAATTGAAACTTAAAAAAATTGCCGGATTGATTCTGGAACTTGCCGGATCTGGATCTGGATCGTCCATGCCCCGGATCGATTCGGATCGCCGAATCGATCATTGTTGACACTACTAGTGTGTATGTGTGTGTGTGTGTGTGTGTGTCAGGGTAGAGCAGAGTGTCTGACTCATGGTAGCCTTCGTATGAGAGAGACATGTCATATACCAGCTCCCATTTCATGTCAAAGTGTCTTATACAAGACTCGAGGTCGAGAGTCTATTCAAGCTTTCAGCAGCTGTGATGAATGTCTACAAGGGGGGCCAGTTTTGAAGTGGGCTGACACATATACGTTTTATAAAACATGAACAAGAGTTCTGAATCACAGCGGAAAAAAATATAACAGGTTATTGTCGAGCAGTATTAGGGTAAAATAATCTTCACTATGGCATTCTCCTTGTATCATACAGGGGCATCACTTCCATGTGTGATGTACTGTATATAGGTTGTTTTGTGGTGCCTTGTGAAGATGCTGATGCTGATGCTGATGCTGGTGATGATGATGATGATGTTGATGATGATGATTTCTCTCCAGTGACAGATGGAGTGAGAGATTGTCCGAGGCGGGTCCATAGCCGCAGCCTTCCCCTGTTATAGGCCCAGGAGAGCTGGCTCCACGCCTCTGATTGGATGGACCTTGTCTCCTGCAAGATGGGTGGGGGAGATAAAGCCGTGGTTGGCTGCCGGTGTGAGAAGAGATAACAGAGCAGTTTTTTTTTTTTTTTGCTGTTGCTGGTTATTCCTCTTGGCAGCCACAGGGGGCGCCCTGGGTCTGTGCACAGGCCTTGGGCTTGGGAGCCTGGGACTGATCCTGGCTGCTCTTCTGTAAAAAAGAAAAAAAACACACACACATCAGAACCCACACACAGACACAGACACACGCGCGCACGCACACTCTCACAACCCACCAGCATTACTATTTCAACACATGACAAAATAAAAAAAATAGCTGAGCTTAAGCACTTTCCATCCCCAAAATACTTAAAAATGTCTGGTCTGAAAATAGCAAAAAAGCTGGCAAGCGAATAGAAGAAGCTTTTTACAAAAAGAAACAGAAAAAAAAGATGAAAAGAAAAAGAAATGAGGCGTTAAATTTTACATTTAACGTAAAATCTTTCATGAGGGGAGACATGACTATTACATTTGAGCGATACCGTCCCTCTGTCACACAACACACAGGCACACACACACAACTTTGTCCCAAAGCTGTGTGTGTGTGTGTGTGTGTGTGTGTGTGTGTGTGTGTGTGTGTGTGTGTGTGTGTGTGTGTGTGTGTGTGTGTGTGTGTGTGTGTGTGTGTGTGTGTGTGTGTGTGTGTGTGTGTGTGTGTGCACTGTGTGCATTATGCAACGTTTCTCTCTTCCACATCAATTAAAACACATCAGGGTTGGGCTAAAATCATCCCTGGCTGAATGGAAAGCAGGGGAAGAAGCTTAATGCGCCACCAAGAAGTGAAGTGAAGCAGAGAGAAGAGAAGAAGAGAAGAGAAGAGGAGAGGAGAGGAGAAGAGAAGAGGAGAGTAGAGGAGAGGGCAGAAGAGAAAAGAAGAGAAGAGAAGAGAAGAGAAGAGAAGAGAAGAGAAGAGAAGAGAAGAGAAGAGAAGAGGAGAGGAGAGGAGAGGGAATAGAGGAGAGTAGAGGAGAGGTGAGGTGAGGAATAGAAGAGGGGAGAAGAAAGGATGAGAGACAAGAGAGGATGAGAGAAGATGAGATGAGATGAGAGAAGAGAAGAGAAGAGATGAAAAGGGAAGAGAAGAAAGGATGAGAGAGGAGAGGAGAGGATGAGAGAAGAGAGGAGAAGAAGAGAAGAGAGGAGAAGAGAAGAGAGGAGAAGAGAAGATGAGAGAAGAGAAGATAAGAGAAGAGAAGATGAGAGAAGAGAAGAGAAGAGAAGAGAAGATGAGAGAAGAGAAGATAAGAGAAGAGAAGATGAGAGAAGAGAAGAGAAGAGAAGAGAAGAGAAGAGAAGAGAAGAGAAGAGAAGATGAGAGAAGAGAAGAGGAGAGAAGAGAAGAGGAGAGAAGACTCTGAATCTTATATGAGCTTAACCGCATGTTCGCTTTCACAGACACAGGAGGGGGAACGCGACACGAGTGCTCCCTTCACACCTTGGCAGTGTACATCACCTCAACACCAGCCACAGGCGTGTCACCTTTGCAATATCCCACCCCTGATACCATTACACACTAACACACACACACACACACACACACACACACACACACACACACACACACACACACACACACACACACACACACACACACACACACACACACACACACACACACACACAACTAGCTGTATCTCTCACACACAAGCACACGCACACGCACACAAACACACGCACACACACACTCTGTCTCTCTCTCTCTCCCCCTCACAAACACACACACAGACAAGCTCTCTCTCTTTCTCTCTCATACAAACACACACAAGCTCTCTCTCTCCCCCTCTCCCCCTCTCTCCCACACACACACACACACACACACACACACACACACACACACACACACACACACACACACACACACACACACACACACACACACACACACACACACACACACACACACACACACACACACACACACACACACACACCCCTGCTCCATTGCACCTCTGCTTCTGAGTTTATTGAGCTGTGAGGTTGACAGGCACATCTGAATAAATTATGTGTCCCCCCCCATCCACACCGCCGCCCCTTACTTCCCTCACCACAGCACATCACAACTCCCTCTCTCCCCAACTCACCCTCTTAAGAAATTTACATCTGTCTGTCTCTCTGTCTGCCTGCTTGCGTCTCTGCCAGCCTGAGTGTGGTTGGTGGCGTGTTTGGTGGCTTGGTGCCATGCTGTGCTGTGCCGTGTTGTACGGAGCACATGCCTGGGTCTGGCGCCAAGGGGCCTGCGCCCCGCTACCGTCCGGCTCCACTCTCCCCCAGTCCTGCTCATACATTCATATGTGCCAGTCTGTCTGTGCCTACTTGGATACCAGTGCTTGGTGACTTTGTGAACTGCATTGCAGTGTGGCACAGTACATGCCCCCACCTGGGTCCTTCCAAAAAAAAAAACAGGCCTGTGCTTCACAACACATCTCCATTCTCCCCAGTGAATGTCTCCATCAGTGTTGCCAGACTGGGCAGGTGCCCGCCCAATTGGGCTACTTGGGATGAGCGTCTGCGGGTAAAAAAGGGAAAAATGGGCCATTTGGCTTTTTTTCCAGACATTTTGGGCCCATAGAAGTCAATGTAATTTGTTGATTTTGGGCGGAATTTAGCGCATTTTGGCAGTTTTTGAGAAGCTTTTGGGCGGGATTTGGTCAAACAGATCTGGCAACACGGGCCTCCACCATCCCTGCTAATAATCCTGTAAATGTCTGTCTGCCTGCCTGCACATGGTACCTGTGCACTGCAGTGTGGTGTGGCGCAGGGCACCTCCCACCTGGGTCTGGTGACAAATGGCCAACGCCCACAACACAACTCCACACATCTCAACACATCTGCCCGCCTGTCTATCTTCCTGCCTGCATGCCTGAGTGTGGTGCAGTGCTGTGCCACACGGCATTTTACTCACCTAGGTCTGGCGTCAAGGGGCCCGTGCCTCACAACACAACACAACACAACTCCATTCTCCCCATTCCGCCACCTGTCCTTTTAATAAAATTCACATCTTTCTGTCCGCCTGCCTCGGCTTGCCTACTAGAGTGTGATGCTGAATCTGATCTTGGTGACTTGGTGCAGTGCAGTGCCATATGGTAACACACGCGGCACGACGCATGCGAGTCAAGGGGCCCCTTGTCCCATTCAAACGGCTGCATTCCTCCTATTCCCACCAGACCTGCTCATGAATTTTTATCTGTCTGTCTGCCTGTCTGCGTGCATGGCTGTGTGGTGTGTACGGCGTGGGGTGACGTGGTGTGCACGGTGTGCAATGTGCACCCACCTGTGTCTGGCGTCGCGGGGCCCTCGCCGGCTGGTTGTCGGGGTGGTTGGGGGCCCAGGGGCCCAGGCTCTGATTGGAGTAGAAGTCCATGGGGTAGACCTCTTGCCAGCCGACCTGCTGAAGCGACACCGCAGCCTGGGGGACAGGAGGAGAGAGAAGAGAGGAGAGAGAAGAGAGGAGAGAGAAGAGAGGAGAGAGGAGAGAGGAAAGGGGGTAAGCTACTTGGCATACCAGAACTTTGCCAGACTTGTGTTCCTGATCAAACTCTTAAAGTACATTGAGCAGCATTATTGTACAAATGTATGGGTATACAAATAAAGCTAATATTATAATGATGGAGGTTGGTGGGTAGAGAGGGTGAGACGGTGCTAGAGAGATGGAGGTGCAGTTGAATACTGTAGAGGAGCAGAGAGGAGGAAGGAGGAGAGAGGCAGCATGGAGGAGTTCTAGTCCATGGGGTACACCTCCTGCCTATGCATTATGTATGCATTATGACTGGAAAAAATGCACCTTTCATACATGAAAAGGTGGATCTTCTCTATGTACGCCATTTTGAATCTCTAGAAATCATACTAGTAAATATTAGTTGATTAATTTGGCAATAGGTAGCACAATTTCAATGAGCAGCATAGTTGTAATACCTAGTCTGGCCTAGATCCAGAAAGAAAGGGGTTGCAGAGCAGGGAGGATAGCAGATGTAGAAGGGAGTGTGGTGGGTAATGTGGAGGAAGACAGAAGGAAATAGGAGCAGGAATAGGAGGTGGGAGGTTGCGGGTTAAGTAGGGCATGCAATGCAAGCATGGTAAGGAATTGAGGAACAAGAAAAGAAAGGATAGTAAAGAGAGAGGGTGCCGGGGGTTGGCAGGATGAGGTGGCGCTGGACGGATGGGTGTGTTAAAGGAGAGCGAGGTGGAGATTGATGGAGAGGCGAGATGAAGATGGAGCAGCGGGACGGATGGGCGTGGGAGCAGAGTGGGAGGGGCGGGACGGCGTCAGGGGCGGCGAGAAAACAGACAGTCAACCACTAAGGCTCCTGCCAGATCCGAAAAAAACAAACGCATCTTGACAAAGACGCAGGCTGTATTAAATCCAGCTGAATCAACAAAGATTGAAAAGCACAGAGGTCCAGTGTCCCAGAATAAAAGAGATGGAGAGAGAAAAGAGAGAGTGAGAGAGAGAGAGAGAGGGGCATGTACGTATATGTAGAGAAAAAAGCGAGAGACACAGATACTTGGAGGCAGAGATGAGAGAGATGGAGGGAGGAGATGGGATGGGCAGGGGAGGGGAAGCTTCCGACAGCAGGAGACATTTACAAAGACAGAGACACTAAACGAAAGAGATTGAGTGAGCGTAAGAGACATAAAAAAAGAGAAAGTGAGACAGACACAGTGGAAAGGGAACAAAATATAGATGTGGGGCGAGAATCTCATTGCTGCACTAAGCCACAGTCTAACCTAATGGTTCCCAAACTTTGTCATAACAAGGCTCCTCTATACCAGTGTTTCTCAACCTTTTTTTTAGGCGAGGCACCCTTTCAATTCATGAAAAATCTCAATGCACCCCAAATCAATAAGCCATAGTATGGCATCGCATCCGATACCACAAAAGCTTAGAAAAGTAGTTTGGAGACGTTCGAAGTTGTAGCACTGTCTTAGACAGGCTATGTGTAAATGATATATAAAAGATTCCACTGACTAAGCATTGATTTATTAATTAGACAAATATGTTTTTTATTACATAATTTATTTATTTATTTAGGTCAATTTCACATACCATCAGCCACGTTTCCTCGGCACCCCTGAGGGGGGTGTGCGGCACCCCAGGGTAACACGGCACCACTGTTGAGAAACACTGCTCTATACAGCAGTAGATTCCAGTCAAGGCCCTCCTTACATGTGGTTTGTGCCCCACTATTTTTTTCTTTGCCCCCCCTTTCACAACCATAGTCTAGGCCTGTGAGGCAGTGTCCCACTGGGATGTATAAAATAATAACAATAATAGTATTCTAGTCAGAGATGTAATTGATAATTATAATGTTGCTCTTAACCAATGTTATTCGGTTTATTCAATTACTTATTTTGTTGTGCTATAGTTTTCCTGCCAACCTGCCGTTTAGTTTATTTTTGGTCGTACTCAGTGGCTCTACTGTGTCCCACTGTGTCGGTTGGTTACATTTTGGAGTCTGTGGATTTTGTTCTAAGATTTGATTCAAGGTAACTGTCATTACGCATGTGTGAATAGATAGATTAAAGAAATGCAGCAAACCGAACTGGTTTAGTTATTTAAGGTACAGAGTATGACTACAGGGAGAGGCCTCCTTCTAGATTCAGCTCAATCAGAATGCACTGCACATCAATGGTGGTACAAAGCCCGATAATGCAACATGACTGCAATGCCGATAACGGTTGAAAAATACCAAGGCGCTCACATAGACTGCAAGGTAAAAAGGCTATTTTATGGACAAAACACGATTAAAACAAGCACTTCAATGTGTTTCGTGGTGGCCTTTTTTCAAAGAGCACAATCTCTTGCAATTCAAGTCAACAATTGTTTCGGATAATTAGCTCTCTGCAGTGATAAAGGTGGGATTTTGCAGGTGTTTGTCTCTTAGTGTTATGAGGTCTCCCTATGCATCTCGATGGATTAGCGCATTTTCTCCAGTGCTGTATACCCTACACAAGAAATCCCCTTCCTTTACTTCTTGCAGTTTGAGGTGTTTCCAGACTCTGTGAGAGCCACAGGCAAAAGCCCACATTTCATGTAAACTGCATTGCTATTACAGCAGGCTGCAGTTTCTCTAAGGGTCCTTTACTGGCCTGGGGCCCCGATGCAGATGTACTGTATTTCTAGTTGACTTAGTAGCTAGCTAGCAGCTAAACTCTTTCTACAAACCTTCCAAGGCAGATGTGTCAAAACAAGAGGCGATGTGAGCAGTGTCATCTGTTCCACCCCCCCACTGGATGGATGTCATCAGTTATGTAGAATCTTTAGTGGCTTGGGGACCCAAAACACTTCCCTGCATCTCTTGTTGACTTGATAACTAGCTAGCAAGCTACACCCGCTTCTTGCAGTCAGATATGTGGGTGGGAGACGTGACGCCTTGTTTTTTCGTAACATTGGTTAAAAACCTACAAAACTGTTATTTTCCTTTAAAAAACAAATGTCAATGATAGAAGATGTGGTACATTATGTTTCATATTAGTCTTAGATGAGAAGAAACATTTCTGTTAAGATTTATGTAAAGGTTTATATGTCAAATTTCCTGCGGTGTGACTGTAACATTAATGAAACAATATATAATAATATATATATAAATTTACCAACAACATTTTGAATAATGTATGAAGCATTTGGCATGATTGCATAAATCTTAACTTTAGATTAAGATATGTGAATGTGGAAAAAACTCAAGACAGTAATATTAACTACAAGTTCAATTTCGTAACACAAATTGCGTCCTGTGGGGTGACATGTATGTCAATGTTTGTGAATGGGCAGCTGCAAGGCCAACTACAAGGGTCTTAAAGACTGGCTCCTAACCAGTCAGTACCTCAGTTATTGGAGAGTGCTGTGGAAGTTTAAGGTGACTCTTAACCTCTTAATATGTCTTCATATTGCAATCTTTCTGTCACGCAATGCTTAGGTTCATTTTATGGTGTCCTGTGGTGTGACTGCTCTTATAGGAGGAAAAAAACGTTTTTTCATGAATGAAAACACATATTAAGATTAAACACAATATCATTATCAAGTTAGCATGAGCTCAGATGTCAGTCATGTATACAAAAGGATTAAAATGGCCATAATGCAGTGAATTCCCTGTGGTGTGACTCCATTTTCCTGCGGTGTGACATGCCTATGCTATGTGTTGATGCAGGACACATTTTCCCAAAAATGGCAAAAATAAGGTGAAATTCCACAGACCACTAAGTGCTTTGTTTTTTTCTATTTTTTTCCAATTTTTATCCATCATTTTTTTCAGGAATTTGAAAAACTTTTTTTTTTTTTTGCGTTACGCCCTTAAACGTCAACCACCCATGTGTCAAAACAAGAGACACAGTGGGCCAAACTCTTCAAAATGAGCAGAGTCACCCTCTCCAATCCCCCACCCCCTACTCCCCATCCTACACCCCCTTTGGATGGATGTCAGCAGATGTGCACCATCTGAGCAGGCAACCGGGGGCGACGGTTTCCGTGGCGAGGAAAAAACAACAGCAGCAGCAACAACAAAACATATCAACACACTCCCTGCAGTCATCCACTGCGCACATGACAGGAATACTGGGAGGTAACATGACAGCGCTAGTTACTGTGATAAACTTGTTTGTAAACTTGTTAGAAAAAAGGGACCTGGAATTCAATATCTTACTTAAATGACTGGTTCATTGAGCTTGAAATGAATGCTTCAGAATTGTTTAAGTGGCTGTAATAGGGTAGGTTTTTTTTGCCATCAACCATAAGGATGAACGGATGCCTCTCTATAATTGTCCATCAGTAGGTGGTGGTTCAACCCATTTAGGGTCCTAGGCAAAATATAGAAATGGCACCCTGACAAATTACTCTTGCTGTTAATTTACCATAGCGGGGCTGACTGGTGGGGACCCCTGCGGCGGGCAGACATTAGTGGGGCCTTAGACAGTTGCCTAGTCTGCCTATTTGTAAAAATCAGCTCTGCCATCAGTAACAATGCTGCTACTAACCCGTAGGGCGCCCAAAGAGGTAAACTAGTTAGAGCTCCTTCAACCAAATCCAGATAATCAAAATCTGTTTTTTAACAAGCCCTTTGGGTAAAAGAATAACTTAATCATAGTACAGTATACTCCCATTCCCCATCTATTACACTGTTATTGATGTAATGCCGCCATGGGTATGCTTTTACCTTAGTTTGATTTTTTGCTTTCCCGTGCCTTGCCTGGATGTTTTTTTTCCCCAATTGTATCATTTCTGTTTGTTATTTTCCAAAATGACAAGGAGCGATTATGATTACATGTTCAGAATGGGTCAGAACCTATTGAACATTGGACTGATTAATTTTTCGGCAATCATTTATATCACCATCAATTGGAGCTAAGACATGTTTTGAGGAAATTTTCACAATTGCGATATGACAACCTTTATGTGGTCTCCAGTGTGCCCTTGTAAATATTATCATAAATATTGAGCTAATTACTATTATCACCACACAATACCAGTTTTTTTGGTCTTCTTTGCTCAAGGGCATGGATGTTTCAATCTCCTGGTCAGGTAAACAAACACAGGCTACTCAATACCACCCTTGGCTCTTGCCTGGAATTGATTAGAGGTGTTGTTTGCTTGATATTGTTACCATCAAGCGGTGTTCTTGTCATTGCTTGGGGCACATTTCGCTCCTGTAACGAAGACGCAGTGGGTATCTTATCAATGCACCTCTGTGACAGACTCCTCTCTCTCTCTCTCTCTCTCTCTCTCTCTCTCTGTCTCTCTCTCTCTCTCCTCGTCTTCTTTTTTGACATTTTGTTCGGTCTTGTATTTGCTAATGAGAAGCCAGAAGCTCAAAGCCTCATAAGGCATTCCCTTTAGCTCTCCTCGCGGAGCGTGTCTCGCCCGTTTCCTCTACAAACAGTGCCCTCATCTCCAAGCATCTTTCTCTTTCTCTCTCTCTCACTCACTCACAAACACTCGTTTCTCATCACTCTCTCTCTCTCTTACACATCTTCCCAAAAGACAAATACTCCCAGTCAGTGCCCTCATCTCCAAGCATCTCTCTCTCTCTCTCTCTCTCTCTCTCTCTCTCTCTCTCTCTCTCTCTCTCTCTCTCTCTCTCTCTCAAACACTCTTTTCTCATCACGCTCTCTCTCTTACACATCTTCCCAAAAGACAAATACTCCCAGTCAGTGCCCTCATCTCCAAGCATCTCTCTCTCTCTCTCTCTCTCTCTCTCTCTCTCTCTCTCTCTCTCTCTCTCTCTCTCTCTCTCTCTCTCAAACACTCTTTTCTCATCACGCTCTCTCTCTTACACATCTTTTCCACATAGGCCTACTCCCAGTGTCTGTCCTTCTCCCCTCCTCTCTCTCACACTCTCTGCCTGTCTCTCCCTTTTTATCCCTGTTCTCATCACCCTTTCCTTCCCCTGTTTTTTCCATCCCTCTTTCAAAAACATGCACTCTCTCATACTCTCTTTAGCCTTTCTCACACACTCTCTCTGTATCTGTTCCCCCATCTCCATCTCTCTCTCTCTCTCTCTAACTCTCTTGTCCCTCTTTCAAAAACACAAACTTCCAGTGCCTTTCCCTCTTCCTCTCTCTCCTTTACACCTCTTTCTCATACACACTACCTCTCTTCACTTCTCTTCAAGCCTCTCCCTTATCCCTCCACTACCCTTTCCATTCATTTTAACGTCCTTCCTTTCATCCCCACTCTCTGCTTCTCTCTATCTCCACACTCACTTCCTCTCTCTCTCCCTCTTCCCTGTTTGCTGTTTTAAAGCAGCTTCCGTGCACCTGTCCATCCATGCTTCATTAGCCTCTCCACCATCAGTCTACATCAGTCTCCTCTCATCCCTCAAGCACAGTTCCACTGTGTGTGTGTGTACAGTGAGTCCAATATGTATTTGATCCCTTGCTGATCTTGCCGGTTTGCCCACTAATAAAGGCATGATCAGTCTATAAATTTATGATAATATGTATTCAAACATGGAGAGACAGAATATCAAAAAGAAATTCCAGAGAATAACTTAAAATAATATATTTTAATTTATTTGTATTTAATTTAGGCAAATAAGTATTTGACCCCTCTAGCTAAAGAAGATAAAGTGCTTTGTGGCAAAGTCCTAGTTGTCTAGCACTGAGGTCAGATGCTTCATTTAGTTGATGACAATGTTTGTGCATATAGTAGAAAATATTTTTGCCCATTTTTCTTTGCACATTATCTCTAAAACATTAATAGTTTGTGGCTGTAGCTTGGTAAGTGGGAGGTTCAGTTCCCTCCATAGAATTACTATAGGGTTAATATTTGGAGACTGTCTAGGCCACTTCACAACTTTAATATGCTTCTTATTGAGCCACTCCTTCGTTGCTTTGACTGTATGTTGTGTATTATTGTCATGTTGGGAGATCCAAAAATGGCCCACCCTTCAGTGTAGTGGTGGAGGGAAGGACGTTTGCACTCAGGATTGCACATTACATGTCTCCCTCCATCCATTCGTTGACGATGTGAAGTTGTCCTGTGCCTTGGCCAGACAAACACCCTCAAACCATAATGATACCACTTTCATGCATGATGGTGAGGAGGGTGTTCTTGGGATCATAGACAGCAGTACTCTTTCTCAAAACACATTGAATTGTGATAATGCCAAACAGCTTGATTTTGCTGCCATCTGACTACAGCACCTCCTTATCATATCCTAAACCAGTCTGATGTCCGTTGACAAACCTCAAGTGGGACTGCACAGGTTCCTTCTGAAGTAGAGGTACCATGTGTGCACTACAGTATTTTAAACTTCTGTGGCATTAAGTGCTACCAGTAGTTTTCTCATTGATTTTGGTCCCAGTAGCTTTGATATCATTGCCTAGTTCATCCCGTACAGGTCTAGGGTGCTTTCTTTCTGTTCTCATGATTATCAAATCCCTACAAAAGGTCAAATCTTGTATAGAACCCCAGACAGGCTGATGGATAGTAATTTTGTATTCCTCACATTTTGGAAGAAATGCATCAACAGCTGGGTCATTAATACGCAGTCTCTTTCTTGTGGCTTTGCAGCCCATTTAATCTTTGTTCAGGTCTAAAATCGTGTCGCTGATATCATTTGACCACTCTTTGGTCTTTCCCATGTTGGTGAGGTTGGAGTGTGACTGATTCACTCATACTATGGACTGATTCTGCTGATTCAATGTGTCTTTTATGCATGTTAGTATGTACAGGTGTCTTTAATTCAGATGACAAGTTGATCGGAAGTGCCCATCTGATCTGTGGGCCCGGAAATGTAATCAGTTGGCAGGGGATCAAATACTTATTTTGCTC